>NW_006783036.1:1212199-1213011 GCF_000442215.2 Lipotes vexillifer | reverse complement strand
TAGGGAAAGTGCTGAGCTTCTCTATTGGGAAGAGGCACACAGCCCTCACTTGGGTTTTCACAAACATTTTCACAAGACACTAGGCGCAGGCCTTCTCAACATTCAGAAATAACATGGACCACAAAGGGCAGTGTGGTCAAAGACAAGATAAACTAGGTTATATAATAGTTACTCCTTGCAGATACTGCAAGTCTGGATCAGCAGAGAACTGAATTGTGTGCTATTAAGATATAAGAAACGTAAGCCTCCCGGACATATTCTCACTCACGTGAAGTTTGTGGATGAGGTTCTTGACACGGTAGAGAATTTGTTTGGGGAAGTACAATTCTGCCCCTTTGCTGTGTCACAGAGGTCATCGTTGGAGTACTTGGACATGTCACTGCATCACATGTTATTTCTGTGTAAACTGCTCAGATCTAAAAGCCACTGTCGAGATAAGTCTCTTACGGTCCTGCTTCTAAAGATGCAGATGCTCTGTGCATAGTGACCCTTTCTGGGTAAAATTGACTTCACGTTAACTGTGAGACGCACGTGTGTCAGTCACTGGGACCCAGGTCCCCACTGGGCCACGCAGGAGCCTTGGGGAATTAAGGAATTGCTTTTGCAGTGGTCCCACTAGGCCACCAGGAAACATCACACGTCTTACATTCTGAGTGGAACCTGAGCTTCACCTGTGCTGGCCTTTCTGTTTTCAGAGTGCCAGTTCTCTACTGGGGTCCTTCTGAAGTAGCCCCACCCCCACGTCCCCATCCTTTTCCTGCTGTTCCCCATGTTAATATTTCTAAAAGCTTTTAATACACTAAACTCTTTCC
>NW_006783036.1:1196282-1212175 GCF_000442215.2 Lipotes vexillifer | reverse complement strand
TCTTTCCCAGGATTACTGGGAATGAGGTAGCTGTTAATTAGAAATAATGTAATTTTTTAAAAATAAAAATTAAACTAGGAAGACAACTAGAATAAACCAAAGAAGAATTTAAAAACACCAAATCACCTGAAATCCATAGATGATAATTACTGCCATATAATTCTTCACCAATACATTATACTGTTAATTTTTGTTCAGAAACCCAGTTTTTTGATGCAAATATTCTTTCATGGCAGTATAACGATCTAGACTCTTCTGAAAGTGTTGGAATACAGTGAAACCTCCCAACCCTCTAGTCTGTTTTGAGTAGAAATCCACCTTGTTTGGGTGGGTTTGTGCTGTCCTTCCTGCTGGTTGTCAGGGGCCAGGTTCCCAGCTGGTGAGAGCAAGGAGGGCAGGCAGACCTACCTGCTCCAGCGCCCCACTTCCCCTCCAGGTGCTGCTCCCCCAGCCCAGCCCAGCCTGCCTTGTGGGGTGGGGGTGGGGAGAGTGAGTGTGTGTGGATAAGTGTATGAAATGCTCTTGGAATCTGACTGAAATTACTCTTCCATATTCTGCGGAGTATCTAGTACAGGAATATTACAAATAGTACTACTAAAGAGTAGCACTGAATTTTGAAATGAACACAAGGAGTTGTACCATTTATAGAATTATATTAACATTTTAACATTCTATTTCTAAAGAGCAGCAAGAACTTGTGTTTTCTTGTCCTCCCAGCATTGGTGGGGAGTTGGTAACAAGTTTTATTTTTCCATTTTAAAGATGAGAAAGATGAAGCTCGGGCTGGTTAAATGACTTGCTCAGCGTCGCATGGTGAGTCAGCGCGGGCGGGGCTCAGGTCCCCGCGGTCTGGGGCTTCCAATCTGCCAGGACCCAGGATGCGTTGCTGCTTCGGAAATCCTTTTTCTAGTTAATTTTATTTTGGATTATCAACTGCATGTTTAAAATGTGCTATAAACTTTAAAAGTCAGTGTTTCTTAACATTTCTGAAATGTCTAAAATGTTAGTGTTCTTCAGAGAAAGTCCTTTCTGATTTCAGAGAGAACTTTATAGTTTAGTTCTATGCAAGAGGATTTCTGATAAAGTTAAATCTCTTTAATGAATGCACTCTTCCTGTGCATAGCAGTCTTTCTTTTGGTCACTGTCGATGGTTTTTGTTTCAGAGTCTCCTTATGTACAGTAACTTGAAAACCTTTTTATTGTAAGTATCAAGGAGATTTCTAGCACGGTGCCAGTCCGTGCTCTAAAAATGTTGAATTTTATTTTATTGAGGATTAGGAGTGATTTTAGTCTAGATTATGTAAAATGTAACATAAGGTCCAGTACCTGTTTCATACGGGGCTGACAGGAGCAGACAGAAGGTAATTCCAAATACTAAAGCGGTAAAAATGCTGCTTAGATTTTGTGACCTAGAAATACTGTAAGCCAAGCTGTGCTGCGTGGAAACTGGCTCTTTTCTCATGAGTTTCACCTGGGCTTTCTCTCTCCGTTTCTGTCTAACAGGCCTAGCTGCCCTGTGTGACACTCACACTGTCTCCTGCATGATGGGCGGCATCTCCTCCAGCTTTTCTTCTCTCTCCAGTGCTGACTGCTGTGTTTAGCAATCCCCTAGGATTCTTGTCAGAGCTACACCTCTCTGTGACTGGCCATTCCTTTGGTGCTGCTGTCCTTTTGGGGGGTTCCTTATCTCTGTATACATGTAGCTTTGCCAGATATGTACTTAGTAATATAAACTGTGTTAATAAAACCATTTACTGTGTAATACATGAGTTTAAAAACTAAGAGCAATTAGCTGTTCACTTTGATAAGAGGTAGTTAGTAGTATCTCCCAGGTGTTACTGCAGTGGCATGATGGTGACTGTGACACTACCTAGGCTGTCAGAGTAGGGCATGTGCTGCTCCTGTCGTGTTTGGAGACCTGGTGGGACCACCCTGGGCTCTGGGCGCTCCCCTTAGGATCGTGCTCAAGTAGAATTTGCTGTGTAGTCTTTGTGTGAAGTTTTGGCAATTCTGCTTTTCTCTACTAATCTTTAAGTGTTCAGTGATTTGTGTATTTGTGTCTTTCTAACTTCTAATAAACTCACTCCAACTGACCTGTGTCTTGGTGTCTGTCTGCTTGGTAGACCTTCTCATTCTTTCCATGGAATGCAGCATTGCCGTAGCTTCTAGAAGTGGTGGGGCTACTGTTAATCTTACTAAATGGTTCATTCTGAGAATAAAAGTTGTTCTGTACACATTTTTTTCACTCTGTGTATTTGATTTTCATATCCAGATGCTGCCAAGTGTTTCACTTATTAATGTCTGAGTCAGTTATACGAAAGCTGGGCACTCTTTCACTTGCTTCCTACAAGGCATCTAAGGATTTTTAGTTATTTGTATAGAATGAACGTATTGTTTAACTTTCCCACTACATTTATAATCAACACTTAATAAAACTGTCCTATAAAACTTAATGAAGAAACAGTATATCTATAGCATGTAGATGAAATTGTTAAAAGGAAGTTGCCTATGTCAAACCTAAATGTTTTAGGTCCTGTACTGTTTCATGGACCAGATGCTTCCATATTTATTAAACGTGGAGTTTGATTTTGGTGATCTTGCTAGAAGCTGCCTTAATTTCCTTGAGTCTTTCTGTGTATCTTTTGTTTCAAAACAGTAATATAATTAATTTTCCTTTGGGGATTTTACTACTTTTGTTTGAATGAGCTTTTCCATGTTCAAAGGTTTTCATATTCATTGGATTATCTTTCATGAAATTTAAAATGGATAGATTTCTATTTAAAGTGTATTTACATACATGGCAAATTGATAATTTCTGTAGGAATCACATTACCAGCAAGTCACAGACCAGCAGGTCAGCCACGACGTGAATTCTTGTCTTCATTTCGCTTTGTCTCTTGCGGGTCGGGAGGGAGAACCACGTGGCGCTTCACATCTGTTCACGTTTTTTTCAGGACGGCACTGGATCTTTAAAACGCAGTGGTTCCTTTAGCAAACTCCGGGCTTCCATTAGACGCAGCAGCGAGAAGCTGGTTAGGAAGCTGAAGGGAGGAGGCTCACGAGACAGTGAGCCAAAGGACCCTGGGTAACTATCGCCGCCCCCGCCCACCCGCCCACCCTTCTCGCCCGTAGACCTCAGAGCTGCGTTCCCGCCTGCTTCCCACAAGGTAGCAGTGCAGAGGGTTAGTAGCTGCAGTCAGACTTTTGCCCAGGTTAGGTTGAGAAAAAATTGTGAAATTTCCAGTTTAGAGGCTAAAAGAGCTGAAGCCTTTGAAAGAAATTTATGGAATTCTTTGATTTTGTTACATGTTCAAAGAAAGCCTTAGCAGTGGAAAGTAGGAATTTAATATTAAAATATTGAGTATATTAACTTGTTTTCTCTAAGTATGCATTATTCATTTTTAAAACCAGCATTAGCTTAAATCCTTTAAAGTTAGTTTTAATCTTTTAAAATCAAATGCCAGCTATGACTATATTAAATCTCATCATACAGGTATTACTATAGGAAGAAAAATGGTTTAAATAGAAGGATGACAATTTCAAGACTTTTGTTATAATGAGTTTCTTTAGGAGATTTAAAAAACCTTAGGTTTTGCATGTGTTTAGAAAAGGGTCTCTTCAGTCATGAGTTTTTAGGGTCTTTTGGACAATAACTTTTAAGTTATCAAAGGAATTTGATTCTAAGATATTCCTTGCTTTTTATAAGGTTCGTCAGAGGAAGGGTTCTTTGTCCTTCCCTGTTAGTGTTAACAAATTGCCCTGGTTTCTGGGTTATTTCTGGTGTAAATGGCTTCCTGTTTTTGGATGCGTTTCTCAGAGAAGCACTGTATTGTACTGTCAGCTGTTCGTGAAACTCAACCTCCCTAAAATGGTACCTATTTTGTAAAGGTTGATTCTTATCTTAGTATGACTCTGTTTTAAAGTATTTCACTTTAAGTTCTGTAAAAATTCTCATGTCTCAGGACTGAGATGGAGTTCCTTTGGGTAACGTATGGGAGTATAAAGGTAGGTGCTTTTACAGTTGTGCGCTTTGCTGTCAGGCATGTCCCGTCTCATTCCTCTTGTCATCAGTTGCGGCCTGACTCCCGAGACCCCTGGGGTCGCTCAGCCCGGCTCTCTGCCCCGCGCCTCACCTGCACCTGTGGGGAGAGGGGCTGGGCTTGCCCTTAGCTCTGCCCCCAGCTCTGCCCCCACGTCTCTGCTGGCGAGGGACTTGCTTCCCGATGGCTTTGGAGGCAAGAGGAGCAGCTGGATGTTATACGCTGCCATTGCCCTCTTCTCAGAAATGCCTACAATCTGCAGAGGGGGTTTCCCGCGCTCCGCCCACATCCTGTGTGAAATCGCCGGAGGCTGCAGTGTTGGAAGCCGTGCAGTGTTGGAAGCCGTGTCGGTCCTGCCTGGGAGGAGGCATGTGCGCGCTGCGCTGCCTCAGGGAAGTGGGTCCTAAAGTGCCCTTGTTTGGTTTCCAGAGCTAAAGTGATAGGGTGCTCTCTGGCCTCTCACAGCGTGGGGAGGGGCTGAGCAGATCGCTGGGCCCGCTGAGTTCCTGTCCTGACCCTTCGGCGTGTCTCATGCGTCAAGACGCGCTCTGTGCCGTGCAGGCCGTCGGCCCGTACCGCCAGGGCAGACGCACTGTGGCCTGGGGTTCTGGATGTCTCGGAGCTCGTTAGGGCAGCGTCCAGCTCTGGCACCGAGTCCTGGACGCGGCAGAGCTCACAGTTTCCCTTTCACGTCTTTCTGTCTTTCCCGTGACGCCGCGTGTGTGGGCGCTCCCCAGTACGGATGTTCACGGCGCTAAGAACGCTTTGCCAGCCTGACCTGATGAAAAGTAGACCCACACACTTGCATATCTTAACAGTTTTCCCATGTGATGTTATCTGGGTTGATATGTTACTAAACTTTTTGAAAAACTAAATAATTTAGAAAGTTTATCCCATCGAATGCATGAAACAAAGTAATCCTTCCAGGTAAGAGCAGCAATCTTTATTAACTAGGCCAGTGGCTCTCAAACTGGAGCATGCCTCAGCGTCTCCTGGAGGGTTCCTAAAACAGACCCCAAGGCCCACCCCTGAGTTTCTGATGCAGTGGGGCTGGGGGGGTGGGGTGTGAGGTGGGGGGGCGGGGCGAATTTGCCTTTCTAGCAAGTTCCTGGGTAGCACCAGCGCTGCTGGGTGGGCCACGTTGTGAGAATCACTGAAGTGGGTGCCCCGGGAGCAGGGTCTGCAGCCTGCAGTGGGCACAGCTCCAGGGAAGCACTGGACTGCTTGATGGTCTGGGCACCGCGGGCTTCAGTGAGAGTGTGGGTGCGATTCCGAAGAGTCACTGATGGGGCAAGTTGTCCTTTCACTTCACCTTGTAAAGAAAAGGAAGTTTGAGGACAAAGTTTGTGTACCTTTCTTAGGAAAAGGTAGCTGGCCAATTAAGTAACAGAATAATTAAATAGGGCAGAATATAATTCACTGGTGATTTGGTTTGATTTTATCCTTTGTTCTTTAGTGGTTCTGAATAGAGGAAAACCTGTCCAGAGCTCTAGCAACACTTGTGTGGGGTTCATTGGGATGTTTTTGTCTTGTCCTAGGTGGGAAGTTTGGGGAGTGAGTTCTGTAATACTTGGGGATGAGTCAATTAAGGTTTTGCTTTTAGTGTAGTTTGTTTAGTGAGAACTCAGTAAGTGCCTGCTGTTTGCCTGGCACCGTGCCTGTGGCGCTGGCGGCCATGCGTCCATCGCGTGGACCTTTGGTCCCTGCAGCTGGTGCACGCGCGCGTGCGCGTGTGTGTGTGTGTGTGTCTGGTTGTGCTCAGCCTTCACACCTGTGCTTCACTCTTGTAGCCATGCCCTCAGCTTGTAAATAATAGTGGTCACTGTTGATTTCATAGTAGTTCAAATTCAGAATTACTGATCCTATTATAAACATTTAAAAATAACCCTTCATATTGGTTCTTTTAGCTTTAAAAGAGAAGGTGGCTTTGTTTGAGGTCATCTGTGGTGGCAGTAAGCAATTACAGTAATTTTACGACTGTCTGTAAGTTTAGATTATAGGTAATTTGTAAGATATTAAGTATTTTAAAGGTGTTAAACGGGAGAAAAAAGTAAATATATATATATATATATATAAATCAGTATTTTTTTGTAAATGTAAAGCCATGAAATATGTTTTAAATTTTGGTTTCTGAGCAGAGAAATACTAACCTTAGAGTTTATTTTACTAATAAAAGATTATTTTTGCCTAGTTTTAATATAGAAAAATCTACAAAATACAGAATATATTTATGCATTTGATCTTAATAGTGAGCTTTGAGGGTCTCTCTCTTTTTAATATTTATTTATTTATTTATTTGGTTGCGCCGGGTCTTAGTTGTGGCCGGTGGGCTCCTTAGTTGCGGCATGCATGTGGGATCTAGTTCCCCGACCAGGGATGGAACCCGGGCCCCCTACATTGGGAGCGTGGAGTCTTACCCACTGTGCCACCAGGGAAGTCCCTTGAGGGTCTCTCTCTGACGCGATCACTTAGGGGAGAGGTTTACGGGAGTCGTTGAGGATCCCTTCCTGAAACGCATCTCAGGAGGCTCCTCAGGCTCCCATGCCGAAGTCAGCGGGTGGCATTGGCAGAGCCCCATGTCTCCTATAGGAGCCAGGTTTTAACAAGTGAAACTGCAGCAACACTGGCTTTATGGGGCTCAAAGATAAACTTTTTGCTGAGAAAGACGCAGAGGAACTTCGCTTTTTTCTGCTGGGTGCAGTAGAGTAGATCTGGGATGTACGTGTATCCCAGTGGGTATCCCAGTCTGGGGGAGATAAAGGTCTCCTCTCCGTTAGGGATGGTCCCAGGCCCCCATGGTGACAGAAGCTTTGGAGGGGTGGCTTTGCTGTGCTCTCTGCTCCTGGTTGACTGATGTGCTGACGGTTTGTCCTTGCATGTCCGCCGTCCTGGGTGCAGCATAAAGCGTGCCAGTTCTCTGACTGTCCTTAACGTGGGTGGCACGGTGGCCGCAGACCATTTCCAAGTAAGGAGCCCTGCCCCACTTACACCCTTTACATGTTGGCTGGCCTTTCCCCACCACTGCTGCCCTTTCAGCAGAGCCTGTGGGCATTTTAGTGTTCCTGATTCAGGACACACAGACACCATAAATGACACTTTCATAGTCGGCATGAACTTAATCATCTGAATTATGGGAATGTTGTGAACATTCTCAGTGTGTGAATTAATGATCTTTACAAATATGTTGATTGACAATTAAAAATTATTCTGATAAAGTAATATCAAAACTTGGCCAGTTGTTAATTTGTATTATTTGTATGATTTTAGCTTCTAGTAGTTTTATAACTAATATAATGTCTAGCTAAGCTGTTCAGTGTTTTAAAACTATTCAAAACTTCACTAAGTACAGTCACTTTGACAAAGTCTTCAGCACTTTGTCACCTGCCAAACTGTTGGCATTCTGTTCTCCATTACAAATGGCCTTTTTATTTTCTATGTGTGACTGTTGGGTGCGTCCAGGCCTCTGGCCCCTTCTGTGACCTGGCTGCTGTCCACCAGGACCAGGTGTCCTGGTCACCACACCTGTTGATGCAGCAGCTTTCCCAGTCACCTCAGTCCCACCGGTAAACTATTTGACGCACAGAGACAGTGACGGGCTGGCAGGAGCGCTGGCCTTCCCCCTGACCCCCAGCACGCTGCGGGGGGGCGGCTGTTCCCAGGATGCTGTCATCGGGCCTCTAGTTTAAAAGCTGCAGGGTGCCGGGAGGATGCACTCCTGACGATGACAATAGAAGAAACTACTTTTGTTTTTAAAAGGTCTGGAGCTAACACAGTCCTTTTGCTCCCCTTCCTTGTGTTTTGCACACACACATCTGAGCATCAGGACTCTTCATGTGTTGATGTGAGTCATGCAGCTATTGTTAGTGCCGAGACCACTGGAAGCTGGCGTCATGTGAGGTACTGGTTAAGAATAATTTTTCCATTTGTTTTTTCACGCAGGAATGAAATAATTGTCTGGCAGACTCCAGAGCTCTCAGTGCCAGCCACGCCGACCTGGCCCCCACGGGTCGAGGCAGAGCTAGATTAACCCCCAAGGCTAACGAGCGCTGAGACCCTCAAAGCTTGGCCAGGCCCCTCCCCCCTGCAGGGCAGCCCTTGGGTCGCCTCCTTTCCTGGATGGTGACCTCCACCACCTGCTGGAGGTTTGCCCCGAATTCTGTTAGGCGGTCTGCAGCCCTAGTGCCCGAGAGCTGCCAAAGCCCGGCGGTGGGACCCGGCCAGGTGTGGAGCTGGCTCAGCGCACTTGGGGTCGGCCACTGCTCATGGACACTGGCCCCGGCACCGAAACCTGCTTTCAATTGTAATACTGTGTTAAGGCTGTTCATTAAGACTGGAACCTTAAACTACATCCTTTGAGACTAGGAATCCAGTGACCTGTGGCAGCGATGCTGGGATTAGGGAGCGGGGGAGATGGGGTAGCTGTGGGGAGGCCTGCACCCCCTCCTGGTCTGCATCTCAGCCCCTTTGGAGCCCTTTTCCCTCCTCCAGGCCTCTGTACACTAAGCACACAGAGATGCATGTGTTCCTTTTAAAAAGCTTTTCTTTGTAGCGTTAAGTAACACAGGGTGGGTTCTGACAGATGCATTTTATTTTGTTTTTTTAAATTTATTTATTTTTGGCTGCATTGGGTCTTTGTTGCCATGCACGGGCTTTTCTCTAGTTGTGGCGAGCAGGGGCTACTCTTTGTTGCAGTGTGCAGGCTTCTTATTGGGGGGGCTTCTCTTGTTGCAGAGCACGGGCCCTAGGTGTGCAGGCTTCAGTAGTTGTGGCTCACAGGCTCAGTAGTTGTGGCGCATGGGCTTAGTTGCTCCATGGCATGTGGGATCTTCCCGGACCAGGGATCGAACCCGTGCCCCCTGCACTGGCAGGCGGATTCTTAACCACTGCGCCACCAGGGAAGGCCTGACAGATATATTTTCAAACCAACCCTGAGACATTATTCCTTAAGGGAATCTGTGAGACTAGCTGGTAGGCTAAGAAGGTGTAATTCCAGATGATGCCAACTGTACAAGGGCACTTCCCTGCTGAGGAGGTTTGAAAGGATCTGGAAAGCTGTGAGCGTCCTTGTGAAATGTTGTCAGGGTTAGTTTCTAGTTTTCCTTAATGTTATCCTATGGGTGGTGTCACTGAGCAAAGGTGCTTCCAGCCACCTTTTCCTCAACAAC
The DNA here is from genome assembly GCF_000442215.2 of Lipotes vexillifer. Taxonomy (NCBI): domain Eukaryota; kingdom Metazoa; phylum Chordata; class Mammalia; order Artiodactyla; family Lipotidae; genus Lipotes; species Lipotes vexillifer. The sequence continues at coordinate 1,202,970 of NW_006783036.1, read as the reverse complement.
TGCACTGGGCTGGGGTGCTACGTGCTCCCTGGGCTCCCTGTGGGGACTAGGGGGGGGCTCACTGTGGGGTGCCCTTGGACTGCACGTGTCCTTCACCCCCAGTGTGGACCTCAGACTGAGGGCTAGAGGCAGCAGCGTCCTGGGGTTTCGGTACAGCAAGGCTAGACTTTAACTTAAGCTTTGTTTAAAAGTTTCTATAATTCAGTAGTGGATCACCTCAGGGCACCGGTGGTTGTGTTGGTGAGAGCTGCTGTGCCCTCCCAGAGGCAGGCACCCTGGCCCGGTGTTGGGGGCCCTCGAGGCTGACCGGTCTCCTGCAGCCTGTCTCCTCTGGCCACGCTCCTTTCCTCAGCTCCTGACTCCACTTAGGTTTTGCAGCTTCCGACGGATCAGGAACTTTCAAAATGTTCTCTAGAGGTGTTTAAAAAAGTATGATGGGTTGTAAGAAACCACTGGAAAAAAGAGCAGAGCTGTGTCCCCATGTGGGCACTGTGGCCCTTTCAGGTTCACGTTTAGGTGCAGTGGGGGTGATGTGTCTGTGTCACATCAGAACCAGGAGACCAAGCTGTCCTGGCTCTTCCTCCCACTACACTGAAGTTTCCTCCCAGCCACAGAGCTGGTACAGGACATCTGAAACCCACTCGGTTTCCCTTAGTGACAGTTGTCTCTGGGAAAACAAAGGGCATTTAGAAAGAATAAACATGGGGCTAAGAACAGAATTTAATTTTAAGCTTCCAGTTGGTGAAAAGAGACCTTCTTTGCAGGGGCCTTAGTTGAACCTTGTCTGGCTTCGAGCCCTCTGGCCCTGGTTCCCTGAGGGTTGTGGTGGCCTTTGTAAGGCCACATGGAGACAGCATTTGGGGTAAGAGAGGCTCGAGGACCTTCCTGAAGCTGGGTTGTAAAAGCCTTTGTGTCTCAGAGGGGATGCTACCTGGGAGTCGGCAGTGTCTGATTTTTGAACTTGTATCAAAATAGAGAGAAGCCAGGTTGTAACCTACTTGCAGTCTGGTAGTCAGGATTTTAACATTCTCGGAGGGAGCAGTGGGGGTGGTCCAGCCCTCCCTCTTCCTTTCCTGGTGAGGGGACCCTAGGGGGCCAGCACCCATTTCTACACTGTGTCTATCGAGTTAGACTCCCCTGGCCAGAGGACGGACTGGCAGTGGAGGAACCGAGGGTCTACGTGAGTGTCTGAGGGCAGAGGTCGTGGAGAGCTGGGCCTCCTGACCCTTGCGCCCCTCCCCAGGCGGAGCAGGCACTTCCGGTGCTGCAGGGATTCAGATAGTTATTTTCTGAAACTTAAAAAAGTCCCTATTGTTTGGTCAGGAGGCTGCTAGGAGTATCATGTAATTAGTTATTGTCTTTACAGTAAAGTGTAAGTACTGCTAAGAATTCAGTTTAGTTTGTAGCACTCATTGTTGTAACTTCATAGAATGTTCTGGGGAAGGCATGTTACATCTGTACGAGGCCAACTTTTGGTATGTTTAGACATTGTACTGTGTAATCATGGGATATCTGGAAACTAAAGCAGCACTGGATAGCACCAACCAAAGGTGAAGTTCAAGTGAGCTAAGCGAGCATCGTCCTGCACGTCTCCTCCATGTAATCGGGCTGATGCGTAAAGACCTGTGCGGCTTCCACTTAGTTCTCCAGCACGACAGGACTCAGATGGTTTATACAGTGGTGTGGAGCTACCCCTCGGGGGTCACAGCCCTGTGAGGACTGTCCAATTGTCCCTGGGGTGTGCTTTGGGGGATGGGATTGGCTGAGAGGCCAGGGATAGGTAGGGTGGACACTGCTTTGGGACTTGGTGTTCCTGAGACAGAGAGAGAAAACCCCACTGCCAAGTCCTATGGCCCCTGGTGGGTGAGCACCCCCAGGGCAGCCTGTCTGCCTGGTGGGCGGGTGCGGCTGCCCGGAGGCCGAATGTGGGTGCGCTTGTGCTGGTCCGCACCTCTGCAGGGGGTTGGCCATGAAACATACCTTCTGTCTTGGAGCAATAGTTTTGTTTTCTCACTGTTGGTGTGACTTGCCTAGGAAATCATTTGGAACTGTTTATATTTACTTACAAAAATAAAGTGTTTTATTTCCTGTTGTAAAGTCCCTGTACTTTTGCGGAAAGGCTCTCCTGTAAAACTCCAACCCTAAAAGAACCTTTTCCTGTTGAACGTTAGGCACCCAATCTTTTTAGGGTCACAGACCACTTTGAAAACATGATGAAAGTTGTAACTGGATCATCCGGTCCTAGAATGACGTGCACAAAGCATGTGCCCCGTGACAGGGGTTTACCGCCCCGCCCCAGTGAGCCCGTGGGAGCTTGGGACCAGTGTCTAGCCCCTGGAGTTGTGGGAGGGTGGCCACGGCGCTGAAAGTGGAGTGACAGGGCCGCCCCAGGCTGTGAGGACAGACGCCACGTGTGTGAGTCCTGAGGGTGGTGCCGGGCAAAGAGCGCACGCTGGCGAGGGTCCAGGGGCAGCAAGTGCCCCCCCGCCCCCGCCCCGCCGCACGGCTGTCCGGGCAGCAGCGGGGGGTGGGGGGGAGCAGGGGCAGGGTGGCGGTGGGGGTGAGGGCGGCGCAGCCCTGCCGGAACCGAGCAGTCATGTCCCTTGGTGACCGTGGGGCCTTGTGCTGCCACGACCAGATGCTCAGATTCTGGAGTTTCTGGCCCGATGGAGCAGGACCCCGGCTGATGGGAGGTCCTGAGTTCTATGCACACAGTGCAGGAGCGCCCTGCCAGAGTAGATGCGTCCCCAGGCCAGGGCTGACGGTCCAGGCCACCGTGGCCAGCCTTGGAGGAGGCACTGAGGGCACAGCGGGATGTGCTCTCCTCTTAGAATAGTTCTCGTCTGCCCAGAACGGATTTCCCGGCAGATGGGCCAAGCTGGCGCCGAGGCTGCTTGCGCTCGCTGGAGGGCTGGTGGCAGGGGCAGCGCACAAGGCACATCTCCCCGCCCCGATGCCTCTCCCGGACCCTGCGGCCTGGCCTGCCGTGTGTTCTCCACCCTGTGCCAGACCGGGGCCGGGGGGTGTGCTGGCGGCCAGGAGCCGACAGCCCAACCACGGGGTGAGGAGGGCCAGTGGGTGCTCGTCTGACCTCGGCCCCCGCCGTGGCCCGAGGCGTGGGTGTTGGGAGCTTTGGGAAGGGGATGCGGAGCCATTGGGGGTCAAGGTGGAGGCCCTGTCTGGCCGGGGCCCGGGGGCCCGCATCTGGGTGGGAGCTAACGTGGGCCCAGGGCGGAGGAAGCTGCTACTTATTGTAGAGATGCTGCAGCAGCAGGCGGGGGTGGGGGCAGGCTATGGATTCTGGGCGCTTCCCGCAGCCCCTGGTACCTGAGGGGACCCTAACCACAGGGAGGGCCACACATCAGCAGGACTCAGTCCCAGGTGTCCCCCGCACACCCTCGGCGGTGACCGTGTAGGAACAGGACGAAGGCGGCAGGTGGGGGGCGGAGACCACCCTTAGGGTGCGGCGGGGCGGGACGGAGGCGGCCTCCTCGGGGCGCAGCCGGTCGGCTGTCAGCCTCACCAGGAGCTGGTTGGACCAGGTTATGCCCAGGGCCGGAGATGCCCGCTCTCCCCCGACACTGAGACAGAAAACAGCCCGACTGTCCTGTGCTGTGTGTGGATCTGCGGGCCCCGCCACCCCTGCCCTCGGGGCGCCCCACTCACCCCAGCGGCCCAGCTGCCACACCCCGCTCCTCCGTGGATTCCGTCACCTGGAGGGTCCAGATCAGGATCAGCGGCGGTGAGGACCCGGCCCCCCCGGCCTCGCCCTCCCCGGGGGCAGAGGGGGGCCCACCTGGTTGATGCACAGCACGGGGCTCCGGAAGGTGCAGCTCAGCCGGCGCAGCTCGGCCCCCAGCGCCTGCAGATGCCGGGCCCTGAGGGCCGAGGCCGCCCGGTCGAACTCACAACGGAACGGGGCTGCCACGGAGTCGATGATCACCAGGCGGGCCATGCCCCGCGACAGCAGCACAGGCACCTTCTTACGCACGCACTCCAGCAGGGTGTCCTGGAAGCCGAGGGGAGGTGGCCGTCACTACCCGCGCGGGGAACCCCTCACCACGCCCCACCCTGGGCCATCACGGTGGCTGGGCCCCTCCCCTTCAGTGGCTCCGTGCTGGGCACCGACCACCCGGACCACCACGGTCACCAGGACTGCCTAGCCCCACCCAGTGGAGGGAGGGAGGAAGCAGGTGTGCGGGGACCTGAGTCTGTCCTGCAACCAGCGTCGCCTCCCACGTGAAGACCCCCAGGCCGTGCCCAGGCTGTGTGCTGGGACGCCAACCGGCCCAGCGTGGGGCCTCAGGTGCCTCCAGGCCAGCCCCACCTGCCCCCCAAGGCCCTACGCACTGCGCTCGGGGCAGCCCTGTCCCTTGGGGCCGCCTGGCCCTGCCGGCCTGGACTCAGCCCTGGTGCCCGGTGGCCACACACTGGCCATCCCGTCAGGCACTCATGAGAGCTGTCGGGTGTCTTTCTGGGATGAAATTCGACTCTGTTTTTGTTAACTCTCCAGGGTGTCTCCAGCAGAGCCCCTCTCTGTGGAAAATGACAGCAGCAGCAGCGGCCTGGAGGACGCCAGCCTTAACGTGAGTCCTGCACCCCTTCCCGCCACTGCAGGCAGCGCTGGGGCACCGGGGGGCCGGGGGCGGGGGCAGGGCTGTGCCCGCCTGCTACAGCGTCGGGACTCCGAGAGGGGCCTAGCTTGGAGACCCTGTCTCCCTGGAGGAGGCCTGGGACCCCGAGGCTCTGTGCAGCAGCATCAGGCCCCGGTCCGCACCTCCCGCCTCCCCCTGGGCAGGGCCCCCCAGTTGCTGGGCAGACACCAGCGAGGGGCTGGGGGCCTCCTCCACCAGAGCTGCTCCCGGAACAGAACTTAGGAATGTGCCCCCACCCCCCGCCAGGGTCTCTGCCGGCCTGGCCCTGACCCACTGCCGCATTTCGCAGTGAGGATGCACCGGAAGGATGAGGATTGTGCTGCTTGTGTGCATCCAGAGGGCCCTGTGACAGCCAGGGGACGGTCGCGAGGCTGGAGGGCCTGGAGCCGGAGCCTGTAGCACTGACCTCGTCTTCTCCTGTGTCCACGCCCTGAGCACCGCCAAGCTAACAACCACGCTGCCTGCCGCCAGCGCGCGCTCACCTGCAAAGCCACGGCCGCGCTGGGCCCCTAGGGGACGGCCACCTGCCGCTGGTCCACCCCGGGCCGCCCGTGCCCTGAACCAGCCCGGGCTCGCGTGCCACCGCTCATCGTGTCACTTCCCGTGCTATGTGTGATCATGTATTTTACGGTAAAATTTTTTAAAATTAAAAGTTTATACAGCTCATCCTTTACCAGAAATTCTTTTTATAGCAGTTCTTAAATGGGGGAAGGGCCCGGGTGGGTGGCTCTGCACACTTGTGTTCAGTGCACTGGTCTGTACTCCGTCTCCCATCTCCCTCCTGAAGCCTTTGCTTCGTTATTCAGCCCCAAACAGTGACCTCAGCTGGCTGCTCCCCGGCCGCCTGCCTGCCCCCTGCCCCCTCCCCAGGGGCCACTGCCCTCTGTGTTCCCACTGCTGTCTGCCCACAGGGAGGGCACGTGACCCGGGGACAGCTTCCAGGTGTGGTGTCGCCCCAGCGGACCTGCCAGGTGCGCTCAGCAATCTGGGGGGGGGGCGGGCCTCGACAAGGGGGCTTTCCCCTCCTTCAGAGGCAGAGGTACAACCCCACACCACGGCTGCTGCCGGGCCAGTGGCCTGGACGGCAGGTCCCGTCCTCTGGGCCGCGGTCACCTCTGTGGCTGGGTGAACAGCCGCAGGAGGCACTTGCCCGGCTGGGGCCTCCTCTAGGGGGCAGGAGGTGGCATGTCCGGCGCCCTCCCTTGCCTGCTCTTCCCTTGGGGTTAGGCTGCCAGAAACACACTGGACGCCCAGTTCAGCCTGAGTCCAGGTAACGAGTAGTGCCAGCCTGAGCGGAGCACACGGTCCCCAGCAGGCGACTCGCTGCAGGCGGGCACCGGGGCCTGACCTCGCGGGTCGTGCACGTGGCCCGCCCGCACGGCCGACTTTCCCTCAGACGCTTACCACGTCGGCTGCGTGCTCGATGAAGATCTGGTGGCCAAACTTGATTTTCCTGAGCACGTCCCCTGGGACGTCTGTCCGCAGGCGCTGCTGCTGAGCGATGAGCTGCTGCAGACGCCGGCTGGGGAAGGCGTCCTCTGTGCACACGTAAATGGCCCCTGGGAAGCCGCGGAGCGGTGAGCAGCTGGGGGTGGCCTGAGGCCGCCCACCAAAGGCCAACGACCCTCTCCTTCCTGCACTGCCTCTCGTGGGTCTGCCCCTCCGACCCAGCACGGGGGCCGGCCGGCGCCCACCTCTCACCGCAGGCCCCTCGCCGCCGGAACTTCACCCTGTGGGTCTGCCTACCCTGGGCTGTCCGAGTGGGAGCGAGGGGAACTGTAGGGGCTCCCGGCTTTCGGAAACGCCCCCTCCTGCAGACACAGGGAGATGCCCCTCCCAGGCCCTGTTGGGTGGATGTTCCCTCAATTCCACTGTCAAGGCTCCTCCTACGGTTCTGGGCTACCTGGTGGTAACTGTCTTTGCTGCGCCTGGAAAGGCCAGTAAACAAAACATAGGCGATGCATCACCAGGGGCCTGGAATCCCCACCAGAAGGTACCCCCGGAGTCCTGCGCTGAAAAGAACGGGGCCACCG
>NW_006783036.1:1189995-1196061 GCF_000442215.2 Lipotes vexillifer | reverse complement strand
GGAAAGAGTATTTTTAACAAATGGCACTGGGACAGAGAGACACCCACGTGCAAAAGGATGAAATTAGACCCTTACCTCATACCATATAGGAAAACTAAATCACAATGGATCAAATATGAGAGCCCAAACCATAAAACTCTTAGCAGAAAACACGGGTAAATCTTATGACCTTGGATTAGGCAGTGGATCCTTAGACATGACACCAGAAGCACATGCAAGAAACAAATTGGACATCATCAAAGTGAAAAACTGTGCTTTAAAGGACACCAACAAGAGGGAGAAGACAACCTAATAGAGAAAATACTGCAAATTGTTTATCTGATGAGTTTGGTGTCCAGATTATATAAAGATCTCCTACAGCTCCACGGGCAAATAACCCAAGCTTTTAAATGGGCAAGAGATTGGAACAGACATTTCTCCAAAAATACACGAATGAGCAGCAGCACGTGAAGAGACGGCCAACGTCACCGGCCACCGGGGGTGCGGTCGGCGCCACGGTGAGAAGCCACCCACGCTGGCGTCAGAGGGACAAGCGTCGGCTCAGACGCGGAGGGACTGGAACCTCCTGCATCGTCGATGGGAAGGAAAACGGTGTAGCCACTGCTGAGAACAGTCTGGCAGTTCCTCAAAGAGCGGAACACGCAGCTACCATACGACCCAGCAATCCCACTCCTAGGTGTCCACCCGAAGCCACGCACGAACAAAAGGTGTGAACAACCCACATGACTGTCAACGGATGAAAGGGTCGCTAAGTTGTGGTCTGTACACGTGAAGGAACATTATTCAGCCCTACAAAGGAATGAAGAACCGACACATGCTCCACCGTGGGTGAACCCTGAAGACATACTGGGTGAAAGGGCACATTTGCATGATCCCATTTATTTGAAATGTGCAGAACAGGTGAATCCATAGAGACAGGAAGCAGATGGGTGGTTGCCAGGGGCTCGGGGAGGGGAGAGTGCAGAGTGACTGCTCATAGGGATGAGGCTTCTTTTTGGGGTGATGAAATGTTCTGGAACTAGATAGTAGTGGTGGGTGCACAACTTTGTGAAAATGCTAAAAACCACTGAGTGAAATAAAGAGGGAAGGCCTCAGGACTTCCCTGGTGGCACAGTGGTTAGGAATCCGTCTGCCAATGCAGGGGACACAGGTTCGAGCCCTGGTCCAGGAAGATCCCACGTGCTGCGGAGCAACTAATTGCCCATGCGCCACAACTACTGAGCCTGGGCTCTAGAGCCCGTGAGCCACAACTACTGAGCCTGAGCTCTAGAGCCCGCGAACCACAACTACTGAGCCCGTGCGCCACAACTACTGAAGCCCGTGCGCCTAGAGCCCACGCTCAACAAGAGGGGCCACCGCAATGAGAAGCCTGCGCACCTCAACAAAGAGCAGCCCCCGCTCACCATAACTGCAGAAAGCCTGTGCGCAGCAAGGAAGACCCAACGCAGCCATAAATAAATAAATAAATAAATAAATAAGAAAGGCCTGTGATCTGGCGGTGCGCTGGCTGAGCCCCACCAGGACTCTCAGGGCCACGGCTAAACCTACCGTTCCTCTCGCTGTACCGGTCACAGCACCGCCCCGGGGAGGGGACCCAGAGAAGAGCCAGGAGCACTGACACCACGTCCGTGCGCCCTATTTGTGAGTGTGTAACTTTGATTTTTGACCCGATTCTGTTTCAACAGACTTTCAAACTTGGAAAAGACATGCACGATGGAGGGGGAAGCACTGTCTGACCGTGTCAGTGGTGAGCTCCTGACCCTTGAGGCCTCCCTAACCTTTCCTGGCACGTTCCAGCCCATTCCCGGGGGCAGGGCTGCCTGGGGAGCCCCCGACGTGGCCGAGACCCTCGTCACAACGCCACGGCACCCGTGTTATCCGCATCTTGGGAGAGGCCTGGACAGAAGGGTCACAGCCAAACCCAGTCGCACGGCCCTCGAAGCTCCTCGCCCCACACCCCATCTGGTGTCTCACTGGGACAGGTGAGTGGGGTGCCCGCCCACAGAGGGCTTCGAGAAGCTGGTGGCAAGGCGGCCCAGCATTTGAGGGTCGGCGGGGAGGAGCTCCACATTTTCTGAAGCGCAGAGCCGCTTGGCCATTCTTTTCAAAATTGGGCTTTTCAGACCTGATTTGGGAAGTCACTTTCTTAGGAAAATGTGCCTCAGGCCCCACATTTAATGCGGTCACAGTGGCCGCGGGCCAGGCCTCTGCAGGGGACATGCCGCTCGGAGTCACCCCAGGCCGGCTCTGTCCCCCGTTGGCCAGGCCCCGGGGCTCTGCACTTTCCCTCCCACCGAGGGGCCCCTGGCCCCCCTCCCTCTCCTGAGGCAGGAATCGCAGAGCGGTCGTGAAGACAGAGACAGAAACCCTGGAAAACGGCCCCCAGGGGCAGCCTCTGGCCTCGAGGGCAGGTGCCCGTGAGGTGACAGGTCAGGACCCCTGCCCGCCCCCCGAAGTGGCCGCACTCACCGGCCCCCAGGCCTCCGTGTCGCCGTGGGAGCTGCACGGCCAGGCAGAGCTGCAGCGCCAGCTGGGTCTTCCCGGTGGAGCTGCGTCCGGCCAGCTCGGTGATGCCGTCCAGGGGCAGCCCGCCGCGGAGGAGCCCGTCCAGCACGGGGCAGCCCAGGCTCAGGCGCTCGTGCTGCTCAGGGAACTGCTCCTCCTGCTGGAGCAGGTGGAGTGCTGGGTGCAGGGAAACGACAGGTGAGCCCAGCCCCGCACAGCTGTCCCCGGGCCAGGAGGCCCCTCGGGCTGCAGCGCTGCGGCCTTCGGGCTCAGCCCCGCACCCTGCTCCTCCAGCCAGACCCCAGGGCACCGGGCACCTGTGCAGACGCTGCTTCCCTGCAGGTGTGAGGAGGCCGCCTTCAGTAAGCGCCGCACATCAGGGCCGGAGAGGCGGGTCAGTCTCTGCAGGTCTGGTCCAGAAAGATGCAGAACCTCCTTTACTGACCTCAGTTTGGCTGAAGGTATAGAATCAATTACAAGACAAGGTCAGACACAGTAGGGACAACAGGTATCCTCCAGTTCTGGGGACCTGGTGGGCAGGGGCCAGTCCACCTGCTCCCTGAAGTTGCAGGGACCCCCAGACAGAGGGCAACCGTGACGGGACGGGAGGGAAGGGGCCTGGGGAGGCCCACGTCTTGGCTGCAGAAGGCGGACGCTTGGGCCTCTTCCTGGTGCCGGGAGCAGCGGCCTCCGCCTGGTCCCTTGCCTGCCCGGACACATCTCCCAAGACAGGTCTGTGTGTGCACAGCCTGGGAAGGGCCCGGGCCGAGTCGGGGGAACCATGCACGAGGGAGAAGCCGCAGGAAGGGATCCAAAGGAACATCCACTGAACCAGGCCACGGGATGGCCAGTGGGGTGAACAGACAAAAGAAGAGTCAGCATGCTGGCGACAGTATCGCGGAGGGCTGGGTTACAGGATGAACGGCCCAAGGGAGCTGGTGTTTTATGAGGCAAATGAGTAATTTTGAGCTTAGATAAGCATATTACTTTCAGATGAGTAGAAAGAAAAACATACGCTAAAAATAGATCCAACCAATCCAGAAGCAAGCATAAAAGAAAAACAACACAAAAAACAGGACAAACAGCGCAGCATAAGAAGGGAGAGTTAAACCTAAATTTATCAGGAATTTACCTTAAATACGTATGCACTGAATGCTTCAGTTAAAAGACAGAGACTGAATGAAAGGGGAAAACAAAACTACTGCTGTGCTCTCAGGATGGAGGAGCAGGGGGGCACCCTGTTGCCGAGCCCTGCGTGCACTCAGGGCCCCCATCACCTGCTCACAAGCACCTGATGTTGAAGCGTCCCTCACAGACACCCAGGGAGGCAGGGAGAACAGAGGGCTGGTGCGGGGCGCCAGCCAGGCTGCGGAGGGGCCAGTGCAGCCTGGGGATGGACGCGCCCAGATGCCAGCAGACTCGGTGGGCTGGCCAGCCCTTTGAGCATTTAGAAAAGAGCACCGCTGCCTGACAGACCTACTGCGACGTGGGAATAATCAGAAGTACAGAGGAGGTGCAGCCCATGAAAAAAGGAGGCAACCACTAACTTTGGGGGGAAAAACCAGAGATGGTACAAGAAAGGAAACAGTCATAACCCCGGGTTCAGTGGCAGCCATTATGTCCCTAGTCACAACTCTGATGGCTAATGGGATCCAAACTGTGTTCCAACTGTGGGGGGGGGTGGTGTGTGGAGGAAGTAGGGGCACCAGCCTGCCCTCACCCCCAAAACAGGAGGCCTGTGAGGACTCGTAACACAGACAAATCAAACACAGCAACATAAGCACACTCGTCAACAACCCAGATATAAATACAAAAAAGTTGCTAAAAGACTTCTAAGTGGTAAGTAGTTCCGTTTCACTTTTCAGACACTATGTGTGTACTGCTTTGATGAAGATGAAATTAACTTAAAAGAAGTCCTTTTAGTTAAAAACACACACGCACAACTGAAAAACCTGCGGCACATTCCAGCATCAGGGCGTTGATCAGTACCAGCTGCCTTGGGATCAGTAACCAGAGGGTCCCCGAGGCTCGGACAGGCAACCTGGCAAACCTGTTCCACATGAGGTGTGTTTATCTGTACATTCATACTTTACACAATCACTTTATATAAACATCAGCAAACGCACCTTTCTTAACTGCAGCAATAATTCTAGGATTCAGGTCCAACTGATCCAAATCCATTTTTTCAATGGGGTGACCACAGAGATGGACGAATTCCCAGGGACATGAATTCTGACGCGCTTGTCGTCCCCTCGAGCAGCCCGGGAGCCGAATGCAGCAGAGTGACGGAGCCCGGGTGCGCGGTTCCCTTTGTGACAGGGCCACACCATCAGCCCGGAGCTTGGAGAGGCTTCACTGCACCAGGGACAGCACTGAGAGACGTCCAAGGCGGCGCTTCTGTCCGGGCAATTGTTCGGTAACTCAGAACTTAGGACTCAATCCACACACACATGCATCTGAAGAGCCACCCCCCCGCCTCGCATTCTGAAGGTCAGCCCGCTTCATCCCCCGCAGAAAGTGGGAGAAACCGGCTTGTGTCCCAGCCCCACGCCCCCCAGGCCAGGGGCGCCCTGCCCTGACCCACCTCTCTGGGGTGACGGCGCCGGATACAGTCAGAGGCCCGTGCGCGCTGGGCTCACCCGAGTGGATCCTGCTTTGCGTTCTCCGGTGTGAGTTCCCTTAACTGCGTCTCCACGGCGATCTGGAAAGAGCAGAAAAGGCCATGTGTGGTGGATCTCAGAGGACGCCCAGGAGGTCGGAACCGCTGTGACCACTGAGCTGCCCCAGCAGAGAACAGCGGACACCGAGTCCGGCCCGGCCTGCAGCCTGCCCTCCCCACTGGCAGGAGGGGCAGCCAGCGGCGTGTCCACCCAAGACGGCACAGCCGGGGATGCAGCAGGGCAGCGACACTAAGGCCGTGGCCACTCAGCAGAGGCCAGGCTCAGCGTCCAGCAGCAGCAGCAGCAGCAGGGCCCGGGCCTCTGGACGGTGTCAGGTCGCTCTGGAAGCTTAAAGAACCAGGCCGTGTGCACCCCCTCATCTGTGGTCTGCTCAGGGAGCCCCTGGAGGCAGCTTCTGGGAGGGGGCAGCACGAGGCTCTGGGGCCCACAGCCCGGGCAGGGGGTCTCCGGGCCAGCAGGCTGCTCCCACGTTCTGCTGGCGTAGGGGGCAGGGGGCTCCCAGGCCGGCTGCTCAGGGCAGGGCTGACAGTAAACACTGCTGAGGCTGAGGGGAGACACCGAGGCCCTCAGGACTGCACATCAGAGCAGAAGGGCGGCCTGAGTGCAGGGCCCCAGTACCAGCTGCAAGGTGGCTGGGGGATGTTGAGTAGCTAGGAGTGAACCCTGAGGCCGTGTGGGAGACGCCCGGGCATCGGACATCTGGACAGAATACCAACCTGGGTTTGTAAATTCTAGAGGAAGTGCGTGTGTTCTTCCCCTAGACTTGTGGAAAGCCCCCCCCCCCCCCCCACCCTGGCGAGGGCCCTGAAGCTGGGAGCAGCGAGTGGGCTGGGGTCTGGATTCTGAATGATCGGGGGGGGGAGCCTGCGTGGGGACAGAG
>NW_006783036.1:1187090-1189556 GCF_000442215.2 Lipotes vexillifer | reverse complement strand
TGCGAGAGGAAGGGCGTGTGTTCTTCCCCTAGACTTGGGGAAAGCCCGCCCCCCCCCCACCCTGGCGAGGGCCCTGAAGCTGGGAGCAGCGAGTGGGCTGGGGTCTGGATTCTGAATGATCGGGGGAGGGAGCCTGCGTGGGGACAGAGCCAGGAGGTGCCTGTATATAAAGCTCGGATCCTGATGAGCAGCTGGACACAGGGGCAGGAAAACCAGCGGGTGACCACCAACCGAAGGGCCTCAAGCTTCCGTGATGGGGGGTAGGGCCCCCAGAAGCAGAGTGCCCACTGGCGGAGCACCTGCTGGGTACCCGACACTGGCCCAGGAGCCGGACCAAGAGCAGGGCCTGGGTGGGCCAGCCACCCTCCAGGCCTGTGCTTCTCCAACCAGGGACAAGCATGTGCCCAGGCAGCACCCAGTAGCAGGCACGGGGTGGGCCTGGACAGAGCGGAGCAGCTTCCAGGAGCATCTGAGTGTAGGTACCGTTTCAGGGGCACAGCTAACAGCGGGCGCTGCTTGGTGAGTGTGAAGGTGCATCAGCTCTTAGGGCCCAGCACAAGACTTTGAGGAAACTCCAGTTATGTTCCCCGAGCCTTCCCAGGTGGAATCACTTTCTTGTATCTCTGGGGCTCTGAGGGGGCCTGAGGACCCCACGACACGCTGGGACAGGAAGGTGGGGCCGTGGCAGATGGGCCCACCTCCACCCTGGGGGCAACGCTCAGGTTTCCGGCAGCTTTTGTTGACTCAAACTAAGGACTCAAGGGGAGAATGAGGGAAGATCTTCTTTCAAAACTAATGCACTAAAATAAACGTGTTCAGGGCCTCTCCCGCTCAACCAGACAGCCACCCAAAGGAACCGGAGGGTTGGTCGGGGTGGGAGGACACAATCCCCACACACTGAAACTGTTAATTCTTTCTCTGGCCAAGTTCGGAGCTAAATTCAGGCAAGCTACATACAGCTCCACTGATGTTGCCCTAAAATCACCAAAGGTAATGAAAGGTCGAGGGCTGACTTTTATCAAACACTTAGTCTCTTCCAAGCACGTGACAGGTATGAACTCAAGCATCACACGAGCAATATTATAACCCCTGTCTTGCTGGTGAGAAAACAGCAGCACAGAGAGGTTAAACGACAAGCTTAAGGTCATGCAGCCAGCAAGTGGCTGGCCTGCGATGCAGGTCCAGGCTGTGTGTTCTAAGCCCCGACCCAAATGAGGCCGACCCTGAGTTTACACGGCCCACCTGTTAACAAATCCAATGGGAATCGTTTGGTCTCCATACTCTGCAGAACTCGGTCATCCAGAGGCTGACCTGCCCTGGGGTGTCCAGCCCTGTTGGGAGCAGCCCACCCTCAAGGCTGGGCATCTTTTCCGGCTCCCCCTCCCACAAAGGGCGCCAACGAGCACTCCTTCATCCTGGGCTGCTGGGAGGAAGCTTTCACCTGGGACCTTGGGTGGCCACACAGGTCCTCCCACGCCTGGGCCACCTCTGTGGTTTCTCCAGAACTGGCCAGCCTGGACTTCTGGCCCCCGTCGCTTCTCAGGATCGTCTTCTGCCCTGGGAACCTCTTCTCTCTTCAGCCCCTAGGGCTTTGAGCACTCCCCACTCCCCCAGACCTGGGTGTCCAGCAGACCCCGCCTTGGCCGTCCGATGGACCAGGGCGCCCTGCAGACGCAGCCTGCCACCCACGCGCATCTGCTCTTCCCACCGGGCGCTGCATCTCCGAGGTTGTCCACCCCCACCCTCTCCCGCCCCACCCCACGGTCCCTAGACTGCTGCCACAGCCCAAACTGGCCCTGCAGCTGTGCGAGCTGACGGCCCCAGGACCGGGCCCCTCCGGTCCCAGCCCCACTAGCCAGCCCGCGCGGCACCGGCCCCGGGCTCCCTCCCGCCACCGGGACTCGCTCGGACCCTCGCTCGTACCCTCGCTCGGCTGTGCCTTCTGCCCGCCCACCCGCGGGTGCGAACCGCGGCTTGGGGCATCGATGACGCGCGACCCCCTCCCCACAAAGCCCCAGGAGGAGGGCCGCGCGGGCGCCGAGCTGCGCTCTCGGTGCCCAAGGCCACCCCTGCCTCCATCCCGCCCCGGACCACGGCAACCACTCCTCGCACTCACCTAGCCCGCGCTCCACAGGCTTCTTCGCGCCGTCCTATCCCTCGCAGCCTACTCTTCCAATGAGCGCCGGGCGCCCCGCGCCGGATACGCCAATCGGAGAGGAAGCGGCGCCCACGTCGCCGACTAATTGGCCAATCCAAAGTCTCAATAACCCTGAGGGGGCGGAGCGTGATCGGGCCGGCCCTCACTGCCTATTGGTGGCCGACCGCAGGGTGGCAGGGGAGGTACCCTTGCGCCAATTGGAGAGCGCAGCGACGGGGCGGACACCTGGCGCCTATTGGTCCGCGCTCCGTGCTTGGCGTGGCTATTGGGCGGAGGCGCTGTCAGTCGCGCTGGCGAAGCGGGGCGGG
>NW_006783036.1:1175493-1187080 GCF_000442215.2 Lipotes vexillifer | reverse complement strand
GGGGCGGGGCTCCCGGGGGGCTAGGGCCCGGTAGCGGGCGGCGGGCGAGCGCTGGGGCGGCGTCATGTCCTCCGAGGTGGCCGCGCGCCGCGACGCCAAGAAGCTGGTGCGCTCCCCCAGCGGCCTGCGTATGGTGCCAGAGCACCGCGCCTTCGGCAGCCCGTTCGGCCTAGAGGAGCCGCAGTGGGTCCCGGACAAGGAGGTAGGTCGCGGACACCCGTCAGCCCCGGGACCGGGTCCGCGCCCCCTGTCCCCTCCCCGTGCCCCCGAACCTCCCGGCGTCCGCGCCCCGCGTCGGCTCCCCGGGCCCGCCCTGCCTCCCCGACGCCCCTCCGCAGCCCGACCCGCTCTCCGCTCCCCGCGCACCCCGGCCCCGGAACTGCCTCCTCCGGCCCCTCTGTCCTCCCCAACCCCAAACCCGGCCGCCCTCGGGACCCCTGCTCCGCGCCCTAGCGGAGCCCCCGGGCTCCAGCCGTCCCGGGCCACGGGTACTGTGCCTGGCCTGGTTCCCTTTCGCGGGGCCCCCAGTCTACCCCGCTCTTAAGAAACTGCCCCCCGAGGTTCCTGTGACCCCTCACAGATCTCCCTTCCTGATACGACCCGGGCTTTGCCCAGCTGCGAGGTCATCTGTGGATTCCGCCACATCCATTGGTCGAGCTGCTGGGCTGGAACCTTTGATACAGTTGCGACCCCCTCCCGCGAGGGAGAGAGGAGGCCCGTGTTTGTTTGTTTATAATCAGCGCTCTGTGTAGGGGACTCTCGCTGTGTGGATTGCCTGGCGGTGGTGTCTGAGGGAGTCTTGGGGGTGAGTATGCGTGTCCAGGTGGGGCGTCTGGAGGGCGTCCTGCCTGGGGAGCTGCACCTGCGCCCAGAAGTGAGGGGCGGGGTGGGGCGTGAGCTCTCCCGTGGGTGGGGTGGGGGCGGAACCTCTGAAGGCCCTTTTGTGCTGTGCCACAGGGTTTGGACTGGATCCCATAAGCCGGTTATTCTCAGCTATGCTAAGCCAGGCGGAAAAACTTACCGCATTCCTGTAAATCACAGACGTCCCAGAGACATAAAAGTAGCACGATTTTTTAAAAAAAATTTTTTTTACGCGGGCCTCTCACTGTCGTGGCCTCTCCCGTTGCGGAGCACAGGCTCCGGACGCGCAGGCTCAGCGGCCATGGCTCACGGGCCCAGCCGCTCCGCGGCATGTGGGATCCTCCCGGGGCACGAACCCGTGTCCCCTGCATCGGCAGGCGGACTCTCAACCACTGCGCCACCAGGGAAGCCCAGTAGCACGATTTTTGAAAATGCTTTAAGTTGCATCTCCTTCCAGCATTCTGATTGACCACTTTTCCTTCCTCCCCGTAGAATCACGGTTGCAGGCGGCACGTTTTTTTTGCAGGGAGAGGCGAAGGGGGGGATGCGATCAGGTGTTTTCAGGGCACTGGCGGTGAAGCGACCAGAGCTCGGAGGGGCGGTTGGGCCAACCATGGGGAGATCTCAGCGCCGTCCTGCCAGGGCTGCCCTTTCTTCCCATCTCCTGGTCACCGAGTCCCTGCAGGTCAGTGCACAGAGAGGGCGAGATGTTGGCGCGCAGGCGGGTCACTGAGCTGGCCCAGGCCACGTCCTCCCTTCCTCTTGGGTTTCTGGTCGCCCTGTCTGTGCTCTTTCTCTTCTGCATTTTTCCTCCTGGCGTTTGCAGTCTTTGAAATCACAGAACGTACCTTTTCTCGCGTGGTCTCCTTGGTTAGTGCTGTTAAAAGGTGATTAAAGAGAAAAAAGGTAATATCACGACTCTCATACTCCTAAGTGAATGCATGTTCCGGAGCTCTTTTAACTGCATCAGTGAGGGAGCCGGGCAGGTGTTATCAAGGTTCGAAGAGAAGTTAGAACCGCACAGCCTGACCTGGAAGGAGGCAGGTGAGGGCAGGAGCTAGAGGCGAGTTGGTCTATTCCACGGCGGGGGAGGGGAGCTGGGACAGGGACATACTGTGTCTGCAGCATCTCCACTTCACTGAGTGGGCACCAAGCGTGTCCTCGAGGCCAGGTCAGAGTGTCAGTCTTTTTCCACTGTTGTCCCCCGAGGACCCTCTTTAGACATTTTTTCCCCTGATTGATCCCCGATGAAATGCTCACAGCAGGGATATGTCCACCTCCTTAGGGACCGTGTGTGCGGGAGAACACCCCTCTGGACAATGTGCAGTTTGCCCCTGCAGCCCGCGAGCTGCTCTTCAGTTAACCTCTGGGTGTCCCCTGCCAGCCCTCTTCAGGGCCCCTTGCTCTTTGCTGGAATGATTGTTTCGCAGGTTGTACTGCATGTGTTGTCTTTCTTTGCAGGTCTGGTGTTGAGGTGCGTCTGGGGCCCTGCCCGCCTGTCTGGGGGCTCTCGGGAAAGCGATCAGGGTGGGTGGGAGTGCTGGGATCAGCGTGGCACTCCTTCCTGTAACGGAAGTTTCGTTCTCGTGTTAGAAGGATGGCGGGGTGCCTTCCAGAAACACGCCCCCAGTTTGCCATCTGAGCAGCCAAAGAAGGTCCTAGAGGCGGAGGGAGCTCAGAGCGGGGAGGAAGCCTCCAAGTGACCGTGGACAGTTTCTCCTCTGACTTTGAGAAAGTGCATGTTGAAATGTACTGGGGAATGTCCCAGAGTCCAGAAGTGACCAAAGGAAGTGTCGGGAGGAAAAGAAACTTGGAGTGGGGCAGTTTGGGCTGGGAGCGTCGGGACCAAGTCTGGCCTTGGTTGCAGTGGCTTTGCCCTGCTGCTTGCTCGGCTTGGCGGCACTCGGCCTGCCCAGTGCCTCTGGGACCCACGACCCTGGTGTGTGGGGAGGGGACTCAAGCGTGGAGATACCAGTGCTGAGAAGTAGGTTTACTTGTGGTTTGGGATGGGTGGTGGCGGGGCATAGGTGGAGCATGGCAGGGGGCGACATGCTGTCCTCAGCTTCACCCACCCCTGCACTCAGCTGTGGGTGGATGAGTGTCACGGTTTTGTGCAGCCGTCATGTGTTCTTCGTCCCGGCTGTCTTCTGCTGGGTCCATCAGAGGCCAACCTGTTGCCCATCTATCAACTCTTTGTTCTTTTCTTTTAAATTTATTTACATGTGGTTTTCTCATTGTGTTGCCATTATCAAAGTGGGATTCATTTTTTTAAATAATTAATTAATTAATTTTTGGCTGCATTGGGTCTTCGTTGCGGTGCGCGGACTCTAGGCGTGTGGGCTCAGTAGTTGTGGCATGTGGGCTCAGTAGTTGTGGCTTGTGGGCTCAGTAGTTGTGGCTCGTGGGCTCAGTGGTTGTGGCTCGTGGGCTCTGGAGCGCAGGCTCAGTAGTTGTGGCACAAGGGCTTAGCTGCTCCGCAGCATGTGGGATCTTCCTGGACCAGGGCTCAAACCCGTGTCCCCTGCATTGGCAGGCAGGTTCTTAACCACTGCACCACCAAGGAAGCCCTATCAACTCTTTACTCAGTGCCTGACCCTGTGCCAGCTTGGTAGCTGGGGCCCACAGGGGCATCCCTTACAGATGTTGGAAAACATCTGTGGGCATGTGGGTACATCTGTAGCTCTCAGCTTCTCAGAGGGGTTCCTGCCCCAGAAATAACTGAGACTCTCTTTCCTGGTGTGTCTGTGCCCCTGGGAGCTTGTGAGGTGGGGAGGCAGTGGCGGGACAAGGAGGGCCTGGGAATAGCTTGTGCTTCGTGTGGCTGCCGTCCGAGTGTCCCATGACCAGGATAGTGGCCTTAGGGGTGGGCTGTCTGGGCACACAGCCATAAGGACTTGCTACAAGTAGCCCAAAATACTGAATTTTATTGTTAGAATCCATGCAGTTTTGCATCCCCTTTCTTCCTGTCCTGGGCGCTGGGTATAGCCAGTGATGACAATGGCTCTGCACTGTCACTGATGTCAGATGCTCTGCAGATGCAGAACCGGGGAGGAGAGAGCACAAGTGTGTCAAACAAAAACAAGGTGAGGAGAGATTTGTGTCCCACAGGGTCACTGTGGGGGGAGGTCCGGCCCAGGGCCCTGTGAGCTCTCCAAGGGCAGGTGGCAGGGGCTTGCTCCATGGGAGGGGCAGCCCAGGCTAGGAGGGAATGGGGTGGGAGGGGCAGGTGGTGTGATCTGGCAGCGGATCAGGGGGTGCATCACCCCAGGACAGCCTGTCTCAGGCTACGGGGTGGGTCAGAGTTCAAGGCCCTGAAGGAAGGAGAGATTAATGAAGGTTTTACCAAGTCCAGTTCGTGGGCGCTTTGTTCCGATGGATGTG
The DNA here is from genome assembly GCF_000442215.2 of Lipotes vexillifer. NCBI lineage: Eukaryota > Metazoa > Chordata > Mammalia > Artiodactyla > Lipotidae > Lipotes > Lipotes vexillifer. Next base: position 1,182,838 of record NW_006783036.1, on the reverse strand, counting down.
TCAGCCAGTCCCATCTGCAGTCCGCGTGTGGCTTGTGGTGGGTGGACAGGGGTGTCTGTTAGTCTTCTCTAGGGCAAGAGGGGAGGGGGCCCTTTGCAGGACGTGTTCCCAGAGCACTGTGGGCGGCGTCCCCGGTCTCTGGTCTCGTGGCCTCCGGGATCCCAGGCGGGTCCCCGTGGTCAGGAGCCAGGAGAGCTGCCCACGGCCGCTCAGGCCGGCGGGGTGCTGCTGCCAGTGTTGGGAGAAGGCGGGTTCCTGGCCGTCCTGCAGGACACGGGCAGTGGCAGCCTCTCCTTCCTGGGATGTGGTGTCTGCACCTGCTGCTCCCTGTTTGATGGCTCTGGGCTTTGTCCTTGGAGGTGTTCTGTCCCTGCCGCTCCTTCCCTCAGGTGCCCCACCCACCCCCGTGAAAGCATCTGTTGTCAAATTCGTCTCGTTCCCGGGGCTGCTGTGTGTCTGCTCTTCGTCCCGTGAGCTGGTTTCTAACATCTTATCGGTTCCCTCATTAGTTAATGAGTTAAATCTTTTTTAAAAAATTTATTTTAATTAATTAATTTTTGGCTGCGTTGGGTCTTTGTTGCTGTGCACGGACTTTCTCTAGTTGCAGCGAGCGGGGGCTACTCTTCGTTGCAGTGTGTGGGCTTCTCATTGCAGTGGCTTCTCTTGTTGCAGAGCACAGGCTCTAGGCACGCGGGCTTCAGTAGCTGTGGCTCGCGGGCTCTAGAGCACAAGCTCAGTAGTTGTGGCACACGGGCTTAGCTGCCCTGCGGCATGTGGGATCTTCCCGGACCAGGGCTCGAACCCACGTCTCCTGCATTGGCAGGCGGATTCTTAACCACTGCGTCACCAGGGAAGTCCATGAGTTAAATCTTTGACATGGGTTCATTTTATATTTGTAGGAGTTATGCTTTTACTCTTTAAAAACCGTTGTCTTTCAACAAAGATACAGTAATACATGTAATTTTATAACTTATTTTTATGATTTATTTATTTTTGAGGAAGCTTTTTCTTTTTAATTTATTTATTTTTGGCTGTGTTGGGTGTTTGTTGCTGCGGGTGGGCTTTCTCTAGTTGCGGCGAGCGGGGTCTGCTCTTCGTTGTGGTGCGCGGGCTTCTCATTGCGGTGGCTTCTCTTGTTGAGGAGCACGGCCTCTGGGAGGAGGAAGCTTTTTAAAAAAAAAATTTATTTATTTATTTGCTTGTTTGTTTCGGCTGTGCCGGGTCTGAGTTGCAGCATGCACGCGGGATCTAGTTCCCCAACCAGGGATCGAACCTGGGTCCCCTGTGATGGGAGCCCAGGGTCTTACCCACTGGACCACCAGGGAAGTCCCCTCGTAGCCTGAGAAACGGTCTAGCATGTGAGCCAGGCGCAGCCGGGCAGGCGTTGTCTCTCCCAGCGCCGCCAAGGACAGTGTGGGAGGAGGCGTGACTGTCCTTTGCCGCTCCAGACCCACCATCAGTGAGAAATTAACCACCTCTTTTTTTTGTTTGTTTGTTTTTTTTGGTTTTTTTTTGTTTCTTTTAGCGGTACGCGGGCCTCTCACCGCTGCGGCCTCTCCCGCCACGGAGCACAGGCCCCAGACGCGCAGGCCCAGCGGCCATGGCCCACGGGCCCAGCCGCTCCGCGGCATGCGAGACCCTCCCGGACCAGGGCACCCTGCATCGGCAGGGGTACTCCCAACCACTGCACCGCCAGGGAAGCCCTGTTCTTTTTATAGTAACATCTTTTTAAATACTCCTTTAAACTCTCCAAACTCTCTCTTCCGACTATTCTACTTTGAGGGGAGATGCCCTGTCGGCCGTCCTGATGCGCTGCCCTGGGCACCCCCAGGGCTCCCTGTGCTGGAGTCGGACAGCAGGTCGCCAGAGACCGCGGGTCTCCAAGCAGCCCTGTGGCCCAGCCTCTGCCCTCGGCTGCGTGCCGGGTTGGACCCCACGATCCCCGAAGGCCCCTTCTGCCCTGAAGTCTTCCATCTGGGCCTGGCTTCCTGTGGCCGTTTCTGGTTTCTCCTTTGATTGCTTGTAATCTCCTCACTTCCCCACCAGAAAGCACACCCCCAACCTCGTCTGAATTCTCCTGCGTCGGCAGGGTGGGCATGAGTCAGTTGTTGCTTTCCTGGCCTGGCGAGGGGTTGAGGCCGCTGGGCTCTGACCCTGGGGCTGCAGCCGGGAGTGCCTCGGGGTCGGGTGTTGCACTAGAGGCTGTCTGTGCCGCCCCCTGGCTCCCCTGTCCTCTCGTAGGCGTCCAGGGGACCCTGTGGAGGCCACCCTTACCACCAGCTTCCTCCCAACTGCGGGGCAGGAGTCCTGGGGGTGAGCGCAGGGGCCCTGGTGGTGGGCTGGAGGCCCCACCGTTGACACAGTTTCACTCGAGGACGAGGACGGCCCTGCTGGTCCTACCGCCCGTCCTGGCGGGTAGGGAGCGGCCTGGGGCAGCCCACGGAGGATCAGGCAGCATCTGCTTGTGTGTCTGTGTCTCTGTGCCTGTCTGCGTGTGCTGTGTGTGTCTGTGCCTTAACCTACACCTCGCACGCAGGGCCCTCACTGAGCTCCTGTGCGTCCCGGTTCTCCCTTGCAAGTGTGCCTGTCTGTGATGCCAGCCCCAGCCCACCCTAGCGATGCCGCAGTGACACAGGCCTGGGTGCGACGTGGTCTGCGAGGCTGGAACCCAGGCAGCTTTTGTCACACATGGTGCAGGTGGGTTGCTCACACCTGGTTTCTGGACTCTGTCTCCCCAGACAGTGGTTTCCCAGAACCCCAGAGCCTCTGGGTCCAGGTCAGGTGCACGGGGCCCAGTGCTGGGCCTCGGCCTGGGCTTTTCATTTCCTTTCGATGCAGCTGGTTTATCAGACAAGGTGTGAGTTCTTTGGTGGTAATTTTACTCTCATGTCTTCACCAGTTGCTTTGTTTCCTTATTTAATTCTGTTTTCATATCAAATTGTTTTCTGGATAACTTTAAAATCATCTTTTATATAATCCACAGGAAACTTACTTTATTTAAAAGCCTGTAAGTTTTCTGAATAACCTCGTTGGTTATTTAGATTAATACAAAACTTCTAGATCACTAATGTTTTTAAGGGAGGGAATTTTATTTATTTAAAAAATTTATTTTATTTATTTATTTTTGGCTGCGTTGGATCTTCGTTGCTGCGCGCGGTCTTTCTCTAGTTGCGGCGAGCAGGGGCTGTTCTTCATTGTAGTGCGCAGGCTTCTCATTACGGTGGCTTCTCTTGTTGCAGAGCACGGGCTCTAGGCACGCAGGCTTCAGTAGTTGTGGCATGCAGGCTCAGTAGTTGTGGCGTGTGGGCTCAGTAGTTGTGGCATGTGGGCTCAGTAGTTGTGGCTCATGGGCTCTAGAGCTCAGACTCAGTAGTTGTGGCACATGAGCTCAGTAGTTGTGGCTCAGGGGCTCTAGAGCGCAGGCTCAGTAGTTGTGGTACATGGGCTTAGTAGTTGTGACATGTACAGTCAGTAGTTGTGGCTCACGGGCTCTGGAGCACAGGCTCAGTATTTGTGGCCCACGGGCTTCGTTGCTTCGCAGCATGTGGGATCTTCCCGGACCAGGGCTCAAAGCCTCATTCCCTGCATTGGCAGGCGGCTTCTTAGCCACTGCACCACCAGGGAAGCCCCGGGAGCAAATGTTAAATTCTGCTGTGGTCTTAGTTTAGAAATTGGTCTCTCAGTTATGTAGATGCGAGCCTCCTGGCGAGAGTGGGGCAGCCCTGGGCTCCATGTCCCCGCCGTGGGTGCAGGACACGCATAGACTCGGGAGGCAGCTTTCACACTAGAGCCTGGCCTGACGCTGGTGGTCCCGCCAGCTTTCCCCACATCCAGTGGATTCTGTGGCTGGCAGATGTGTGAGGTCACAGGAGAGCGTGGCACACAGATGCCCTGCCATGGGTGGAGGCCCGAGGGCCAAACACACGGAACATTCCAGAACTGACAGCGAGAGGCAGTGGCAGGGACTGGTGGAAGCAGCTGCGCTGTGATTAGCCGGCTCGTGCCTGAAGCCGGCAGGGACTCTGTGGATGGTTCTGGAGGGCCAAGGTGGGCCAGGCCCTGTGTCCCAGCCCAGAAAGCAGCATAAGAGCAAAGAGAAAATAAGGAAACATCAATCATGGGATCTCAGAACGCTTAGACACCAGCCCAGGGTGGGGCCGTGGCCGCGTAGAGCTGGGTGGGCTCGGGCCAGCCTGGACGCCTGCCCTCCCACGGAGAAGGGCAACACTGCGTGTGGATGCCAGGCTCCTTCCATAAGCTTCCTCAGGGTCCCGGCCCCATGGTGGGCCCTGGCACCTGCTGTGCATTTCCTCAGAGCAACAGACGCGGCTGCAGGCGTAGGCCTGGGGGCGGGGGGGTGGGGTGGGGTGGGTGCAGAGCAGCGGTCAAGGTCAAGCACTGCGTTGGCAGAACGGGGAGGATGGGGAACAAAGCCCGGGCGGCAAGTGGGTTCTGGCTGCCCAGATTGAAGCCAGGCAGTGAGGACGAAGGGCAGGACACTGGGGTCAGGCCGTGTTGGCCAGGACTGACTGGGGACTGGCTGGGTTCGGATCGCGTGGTGGTCAGGGTGTCTGGCTCCCTGACAGTGGCATTTTGCTGTCACCGTGTCATTGGGGTGAGGTGGCACATGTGTCCAGCAGCAGCTTTTCCACCGTGGAGGCTGAGCCTTGGTGGTGCGGGGACAGCCTGTCTGCATTGGTGCCAGGATGGGAAGAAGCCCTCGCTCTGTCAGATAAGAGGTCTGAGGTCCTCTGCGTGGTTGGTTGGTTTGGTGATAATGTGGCCGTTTCCGGCCCTGGACCTCGGCCTGCCCCTGGAGCACTGTCCCCAGCCTCCCCGCTGAGCCCCGGGCATTTGGGGCTGGTAGCACCCTTGCTAGCTGGACGCTGCCCCAGCTCAGCAGACCCACTGCGCTTCTCCACGCGGGGACCCGGTGTAGATCACTTTCTGCTGCGGCATCGCATCATCTCACAGCCGATCCTGGGTTCTGGTGACAGGGCGGGGCTCCCTGAGGAGCTGACCGCGTGGCCTCGGCAGCCGGGTCCTGATGCCCTGTCGCCTTCTCTCCTAGTGCCCGAGGTGCATGCAGTGCGACACCAAGTTTGACTTCCTCACCAGGAAGGTGAGCTGCGGTGGGGCGGGAGGGTGGGGGGGGGGGGGGGGGTGGGAGTGGGCGCTGTCTGTCGCGGAGCCCCGGCGACAGTGGCAGCCTGGTCAGTAGGCAGGGTTCCGGCCGCTGGGAAACCGTTGGGACCCTCGAGGCATCTGGTCGTGGATGCCGGTGGCGTGGGTCTCCGGGGGTCCTCACTGCCTGCCCTGCGTCTGCAGCACCACTGTCGCCGGTGTGGGAAGTGCTTCTGCGACAAGTGCTGCAGCCAGAAGGTGGCGCTGCGGCGCATGTGCTTCGTGGACCCCGTGCGGCAGTGCGCCGAGTGCGCCCTGGTGTCCCACCGGGAGGCCGAGTTCTACGACAAGCAGCTCAAGCTGCTCCTGAGTGGTGAGCACCTGGGGCCTTGTGTCTGTCGTGTGGTGGCTGCGATGCTGTGACGCCCTGCCTGGCCTCTGTCTCTGCAGGGCGCCTGCTGCAGGCTTGGGACCACTGGTTGGGACTCCAGGTGCGGCCCCCGCCGTCCTGGGACATGGTGGTGGTGAGAGGGCAGCTCTCTCCCCGTGCCTGCTGCCCCCTCCCCCTGCCTGCTGCCCCCTCCCCCTGCCTGCTGCCCTTCCCCGTGCCTGCTGCCCCCTCCCGGGCCTTGGCAGCCTAGCCCCGCCCCACCCTGGCCTGTGGGCCCCCTCCCCCTCCCCCTCCTGGCAGCAGGGCGGGTGGTGCTGCCCAGTGGCCCCTGAGCACTGGGGGAGGGTCGGCGCCCTGTGATCCAGGCCCTTGGGAGGTAAGGTCCCTGGGAGCCCCAGGCAGCGCCTTTTATTTCCGCTGTTGAATCCCAACCCCGTCACGGCCTTTCCACCTCAGCTGAGGGCCCCACAGAACAGAGCTGCCACCTGTCTTGCTTTCCTTTTGTCCTCTGTGCGTGTCCCCTGGTGGGCTGGCCTGGAAGGGGAGGTGAGAAGGGAGCTACCGGGTCCTCATGTCTGGTTTTCATCCCCAGGAGCCACCTTCCTGGTAACTTTTGGAAACTCGGAGAAGCCAGACACGATGGTCTGTCGTCTTTCCAGCAACCAGAGGTAAAAGTGGGTGCTGCGCGGCACTGACGCTCTGTTGCTCCGAGCCTGAAGTGACGTGGTGTGGACACCCTTTGTTTGCTGCAGGTACCTGCTTCTGGACGGGGACAATCGCCACGAGGTCGAGGTCACGCGCATTGCCGCCGTGCAGATGCTCACGGAAGGCTTCCCTCCTGGAGGTGAGTGCCGTGTGGCACCGGCCTGGGTGACTCTCGAGGTCTGTGGGCCGTCCCGCTCAGCCGTGGCAGGGGCTTGTGTTTAGTGAGTGGCTGTAGGAGCTCACCAGAATGGGGCTTAACGTGTAAAACAAGCGGGGACTCTGCCCTTCTGTACGTTTCCCTTCCTGTCGTACTCGGGTCAGGGGTAAGGCTCCGGCGGCAGCTGGCATCGGCCCGATTCCCCGATGCCTGGAGCGTTGCCCGCCCAGCACCACAGCCCCCAGGGTCTGCGGGGATGACCCTCCTCCTGGAGCTTGCGGAGCGCTTAGCCTATTCTGGATCTTTCCACCTAAACTTCCGCACTTCAGCAGCTGTCCTTCCACGGAAGTGGAGTTGGTGTTCCGCGTTGGGCGCAGTGCGCTGAAGAAACCCACGTGACTTAGTCCGTCTTGCTTTCTGTTTTCTGATCGGCTCTTGCTTGTTCTTCTCTCCTTCCTGCCTACCTTCTTGACGTAGAAAAAGACATGCACACTTATACCAGCCTCCCGGGGAGCCAGCCCGTCTCTGAAGGTCAGCTCCCTGCTCCCCGCCGCTCTCCCTGCCCCGGCGCCGGGCTGCGTCTCCTTCAGACCCTGCTGTGTGCTGGGGTCCACGCCGAGGCTCTCTGTGAAACACACATTCCCTTCTTTTGGTTGATTTGAAGGACAGTTGGGTCTAAGACGGGCAGACAAAGCATGAATGAAGCAATCTATCTCATTTGCTCAGTTCCGCGCTCCCAAGGGGAGCCCTACGCAGTGTTTCCTAACGGCCCCTGGGCATCCTCCCCTGGGCATCCACTGGGCCTAAGCGGGCCACGCGAGGGGGGCGCGGGCGGCGGCCCTCCCCCGCGCGCTCCTGTCCCTCCGCAGCGCGCTCGCTCCCGTGTTCTCTCGTAGGAGCCTCCCTGCGCTCCTGGGCCCGCAGGTGGCGAGGGGAGCGGGCCGGCGCAGCGTTTGCCGCCCCCCCCC
>NW_006783036.1:1160017-1175326 GCF_000442215.2 Lipotes vexillifer | reverse complement strand
AAGAGCGGGGTGGGGGGCTACCCCCGACCCAGGCCGGGCCCTCCCTCCGTGTCTTTCCCGCATGTGGGCGGGGCCGGGGGCTGGTGGCGCCGTGCGCCCCCTTGTGGCGGTGCTGGGAGGACAGTGAGCCCTGCTCTGCCCAGGCTTCTGGAACCGTTAAATGCCCAGAAAAATGTGTTCCTGAGGGGGCGGGGCGGCGGCCACAGCAGCGTCGCGCACTTTCTGTCGAGGCCCAGGTAACTTGCATGCAGCTCTGCTGGCCACAGACTCAAAATGCGACAGCGGTCGTAGGAGCCACAGAAACGTGGCCTGGGCCAGTAGAAGTCTACTTATGGGAGCAGGGGGTGGGCAGAGCACAGCCTGCCTGCCCCAGAGCCCGGGGGCGGGGGGCACTCCTGCAAGGAGCCCAGGCGGGGACAAGCCGCTTGACACTCGGGGTCGAACCGTGGCTTATGAAAGGTCATGGGGGGCGTCCCAGGCCTTGGGTGGTGGGGCACTTCCAGCCGGATTGACCTCCCGGTGTGCTGGGCCTCTCCCACCCAGCACCTGCTCCCCCGCCGGCCTGCTTTTGACTCTGAGATCTGCGTCTGATGGAAGGGATCTTCTGAGCTGGGTAACGGCTCACAACGGAGTTTTCCTCCCAAGTCACAAAGTAGAACAGCTGTAGGTAGGCAAACTCCACTGTGAGGCTTGGTCTCCTTGCCACTTTTCTGACTGCAGTCGTGACAGAAGGGCCATCGGTTCCTCCAGCCGTTGGTTCTCAGAGCAGGTGCTGGGGTCCCGTCGTCGTCCATGGCGTCACAGCCCAAAGGCGGGCAGTGTCCCAGCAGGCCGACCCCACACGGCATCTTCTCGGGAGCTCGTGTACTAGAGTGGGGGGTTGGCACCTGTGCCCTGCGCTTTGACCCTGGCTCTCCAGAGTAGGGTGGGGGTGAGGCCCGCGTGACAGGCAGGGTGCAGCCTGGGCAGCCCTCCCAACAGCACTGCGCCTCTCCCTGGGTTCTCGGCCACGTGGTGCTGGGCCTGTGAGCTTGGGCTCATCCGCTGAGCAGCCCCTAGCCCAGGCCCCGCCACCAGGCTGCCTCCGTCCGAGACCAGCACCAGGGCTGGGGAGGAGGCGCCCCGGCCAGCACATCAGGGCTGGCGGCACCCTGGGCGCTCAGCGTCCCCTCGGGCATCCTTACCTTGTCTCCGCACTCCAGGAGGCAACGTGCGGGCCACAGGCATGACCCTGCAGTACACGGCGCCAGGGGCGGAGGGCATGACGCAGCTGAAGCTGACGGCCGGGGAGGATGCAAATGGCAGCAGAAGGCAGGCGACAGCATGGCTGGTGGCCATGCACAAGGTACCGTGGGCCCGGCCCTTCTGCTCAGAGCACTGCCCACCTTTCCCAGAGGGAGGCCCGCCGCCTGCCTAGCCGGGGTGCCCCCACTGGATTCAGCCAGGCACATGCATTTATCTCTGGTCACCTTGCAGGCTGCCAAGCTTCTCTACGAATCTCGGGACCAGTAACGCCACGCGGGCTGGACAGTCCGCTAGGGGCAGCAGCACCTGCTCGCCGAGCACGCACAGGCGCAACTAACCCTACACGTGCTGGAAACGCAACTCAAGTACTCGGAGCTTACCTAGTGCAATATGTACACAGTTGATTAATGCTCAGAACACCTCGTGCTTTAGAATTTGTCTCTTATCGATGCCTAATTGGGGGTGGGAGAGACTGAAGCTACACTACTGCTAAAATCATTTTAGCATAATCTATACCATGTTTTTATGAGTGCCCAAGTTTACTAGATGGTTCTGGCCCCTTGATGTTCGTTCCATTAATTCTTCCACAGAAGTGATGTGGGCAGTGGTGACTCAGCCTGATTTGCACTGGAGCGCATCTCAGAGGCTGCCCGTCCACGTGTCACTCATCTGGGGCTGTGAACAAACCTTTGCTATTTCATAGGGGAAGGAAAGAGATTTGTGTTTTATACTTTTCACTATTTCCCTTTATTAAAATAATTGTACAACAATTTGTATATAAAGCTTACGATTAAAACCTATTTTGAAAATACGGACCAGGCCTCACCTCACTGTGTCCAGACAACCTGAGCTTCATGCTCAGCTCAGTTCTGGCTCCAGAACACAAGACTCACTCACAGCCTCCGGTGAGAGACGGCGGTTTATTGTGTGCACGTTTACACGCCACCCGCAGAGACTGCCTTGCAGGGTGTTCGCTTCCCATCAGCACACTGTGCACAATCAATCAATCAGCGCTTAAAGGTAGGCGACTCTACAACGAGGACCTACACGTGTCTGTCTGTCTGTACGTAAATTACACACAAGACTCACGCATGGAAAATAAGCTCAGGGCCTGGATTTTAATGAGAGAAAAAAACATTTCCAACATGGTTCTGACAGTTTCGAGTGGTTTAGTCAAAAAATAGTTTTGGTATATAAAAGCCTGTACGTACAGTTGACACTTCAGGGAAGCGCCTTACTTGCTTCAAGTCTGGAACCAGGCAGGTTATGGTGTCATGGCCGGGACCGGGGAGCCGGGGGCCCTGCCCTCCCGCCCCCATAGCCGCCCCCGTGACTTTGCAGGCGTCCCCGCATCCACCGCCTCCTGGCCCGTGGGCTGCACGTCCACGCTGGGAGGGGCGGGGACCACACCGGGGCAGCACAAGGCTGCAGAGAAGGTAGTGCTGTGCTGAGACTCCTGACCACGTGTCACTTGATCTTAAGGTCCCTCGTGTCCACGGCCTGTCGGTGACCTAGACCGAGGCCTGGAACAGGAAGTGGAGCCCACACACCAGGCACCACTGCTGGACAGAAGTCTCCACACAGGGCCTCCTTTGGTGATGAAGAAACACAAGTGGTGAGGATGAAAAAGGTGCCCGGGTTTCTGTGATTTCTAGTAAACGGGAGGGCAGGGCTCTAGCGAGGGGATGCACCTCACGGCAGCTGCAAGTTTTCATTGTTGGGGCTGGGGTGACACCAGGAATGAGGGACGGCAGCCTTGGGGCCCAAGTCTGTGACAGCATTCGTCTTCCTTGGCAACCGACCAGGGGTTAATTACAGGGCTTCTTACTGGCAACAGGGGCAGTTGTTTAGAAAGGTGGGTATTTATTTGGATTTACAGTAACTGGCAAAAGTCGGTCTTCCTGGAGGCGAAGGTCTCTCTCCCAGCTGCGGGCAGACCAGAGAAAGGGCCTCACCTAGAACCTGCCGGGCTTTCACATTGTGGACGCTGTCTGCTAAAGGGAGCACCAGTAAAAGCCATTTCTAGCTTCAGCTTCCCGGGGAAATGGCAGAATCATCTCTTCAGTGGCTCCTCGTCGCTGGAGAGCCCGTGCGGTGCTCCAAAGGGAAGTTCAGGCCAGTGTTCGCTGTCGGGGTTTGATCCGTGGGTACAACTGGGAAGCAAGGGACAGGAGTTAGGACAAGGGGACGACCCACTGGGCAGGAACCCCATCCAGAGGCCAGGCTGCCCTCAGAAGTCCGCACACCAGCTCCTTCAGGCCGAAGTTCAGCTTGTCACCCTCCTACGGAGACCTTCCCAACTCCCAGGATACCCCATTCCTCTTCCTCTCAGGGCACTTGACACTGACACTGTCCGTAAGGCCCCTAAAGGTGCCTGGCAGGCCCACGGTGTCCAGTGACTGTGTCACAAAAGCATCTGCCAGCCCCACCGGGCACAGAGCACGAGAGCAAAGGCACAGCCCTGCCAAGGGTCTGAGGAACCATCAGTGCAGTGCAGAGGAGCAGCCTGCAGTTGCCCTGTCCCCCACCCCATTACAGACCCCATGAGCAGAGCACGCTGTGAGCAGCCCGTCGGGGGGCTCTGGCAGATGACCCCCCCACGGCTCCCACGAGGCTTGGAGAAAGGCAGTCTCCTGCCCGCAGGATTGGAGCCCAGGTTACGCCCACGGGCAGGCAGAGGGGACAGCTGGCTCCGGCACGGGGCCCCAGGGGCAGCGCAGAGTGCTTACCCCCAGCAGGGTTTTGGGCACGTAGCCCTCCCGGTCCCCAAAGCGAGCCCACCACCAGTCCGTCTCGCTTTCGTCCTTGCGCCTCAGGATGGTGAGGGCGTCCCCTTCGTGGAAGGACAGCTCGTCACTGTTCTGGGCCTCGTAAGCCCACAGAGCATACACCACACCTTTGTTCATCACGCCCAACTTCTCCTGCACCCCTGGGACGGGAGAGCAAACGGTCAGGTCTCCTGGAGGGCGGGCTGCAAAGAGAGCCCCACGGCAGGACCAGAAGGGACACGCTGCTGTCCTTGGGCAGCCCAGCGGGGGCCGCAGTGGAGCGGTCAGAAGCCAGGCCAGCTGCCGCCCTCTGCTTAACACCAACAGTCCCTTCCACGTCCCAGCAAGAGGACCATGGCGGAGCCTTTGTGTCCAGGAGCAAAGCAGTGTTGTTCTAAAAGGCGTTTCTTAAGGTGAAACTTACAGCCCACACGCAGAACAAACTCCCAAAAGTCGATGACTAAAGAAGCCGCGGGACTTGCTCTTGGACAGTGGGAAGCACTCACCACCAGAGCGACGGAGCCACCGCGACCCAGTGAGCGCACACCCAGGACTCGCCTGCGGGTCCCCAGGAAGGCCGGCCGCCCCCCAGCCCCGCCGCAAGGCGTCTGTCCTGGGAGCTGGGCCTGGAGGGCATTGCCTGTTTCATTTGACACTTTGTCCCCAGGGTCTAAGGTAGGCTGGGCCCACAGGTTCTCCCATCGGGTGTAGCGTGGATGGCCTGTGACTGTTTAGCCCTTGGAAAACCCAGCCCTGTCTAATGGAGAAGGGAGCTTCCCTCCCCCACAGGACAGGATGGGAGACCCACCCTGGGACACCTCAGCCCTCACAGGCCTCTCCCCTGGGGACCCCTGGCCGCCCGCCCCGCACCGTGTAAGAACTGGGAGCACTGGGGGTAGCCTTCCTCTGCCTCTTCGCACTTGTCCGCAGCAGTCTCAACGTCGCTGATGGTGGAGGCGAAGACGGCGGCGCCGCTCTCCACCAGCTGTTTGCAGAGGTGGACGCTGTTGCAGGAAGCAGCGCAGTGCAGCGGCGTCCTGGAGGGACAGAGAAGGCGCTCACGCCCGGCCGGGACCTAGGCGGCCCCCCAGGCTGTGTGCTCAGTGCCCCGCGAGCTGCTGTGCTGCTGCCTGTGTAGTGCCTCACTTCTACTAACAGTTTTGGGCCACACACACGTTTCTGAAAAGGGCGGGCGGGGAGTGGACTGAACACCGGCCTGTAAGCTGGGTGTTCACGGTGCAACAGCACGAATGTCCCTCACACCAATGATGTGTCCCTTGCAATGGCTGCGACAGTGACGGCTGTGTTTTACCACAATATACAAAAAACAGCTGTTCAAACGCAGCAGCGCAGACCACCGCCTGAAGCTCACGATGAGACCCACGGGGTGCAGGGCCTGTGGTGCAGCGGCCGGCCTGCGAGGCTCCCCTCCACACAGGCTTTCCGGCCGCTTAAAAACAGTATGGATCAGCAGAGGCTCAGCCTACAGTCAGCGGTCAGCCACGTGAAGGGCGTGATCACGGCAGCGCCTTTAACAAAACCCCCGCGAGAACAAAGACCAGGAGGATACGCAGGCCTGGGACCAAGTGGCCACCCTCGTCCTCTTCCCTTCTCCCCACCACCCCAGCGCCCTGGGGCCCTCACCAGCCGTCGCTGTCGGCGGCATTCACGTTGACCCCGAAATCCAGCAGGAACTTCACAATCTGGTGGTGCCCGGCGCAGACGGCGTTGTGCAGCGGGGTGATGCCCTCGTCGTTGGGCTTGCTGGGGTCCTCCACCTAGGACAAAGGGCATGTGAGCTCTGGCCCTGCCCGGGGCCAGCAGGGCTGCGGCCGCCCGCCCGCTCACCTCATAGATGATCCTCTGCACCAGGTCGAACTCCCCCTCCAGGGAGGCATCAAGGAGAAGCGCCAGCGGGTTGAAGCGGACCCTCAGCCCGTGCCCCGTCCTCTCCGAGTTGGGCTTCTTCAGGTTGGTCCGTTTGCTCTATCGGGAGGAAGCTCTGGGTTTCAGGGTGACCCCATGGAAGCAGGCCCAGGGGAGGCGGGGAAGAGGGCAGGGCCGACAGCCCGAGGCAGAGCTTCGCCCGCAGCCCCGAGTGGTGCCGGGCACCGCGGGCCAGCCCGCTCTCAGGCCAGCCTGGCCTGGCTCCGGAGGGTGTCTCTGCCTCGGGGGCCGGGCTGCGCCACGGGCACCCGAGAGAGGCAGCAAGCGGGGGGGTCAGAGCCGAGCCCAACTGCTTCCGCCTTGCCAGCTGTGAGGGGCTCCCACCTGCCTCTGGCTCCTGCAGCACTGCCCTCCCTCCAGGGCTCTGTCTAGAAGGTTCTCCTTCCCCTTGCTGCCTGCCCTTCTGATCCCCACACGGCTGCCCTTCCTCAGGGCCGCCTCGGGCCCCTAGGCTGGCCCTCTGGTAAGAGGCCACCGCCCCTCGTGCCCCGGATAAGCCCCACTGCTTCCAGCAGCCCCGACGCAGGCACGCCCTCCACAGGCACTGGCCGGGTGACTAGGGAGCTGTTGCCCTGGTCCGGGGTGGCACCCACCGTAGGGGCCGCCGGCGGGGGCGCGGCGGGGGGAAGCGATGGGGGGAGTGGCGGCTCCGTGGGCGGGGCCGCAGCCACGTTGTTGTTGTCGTCCTCGGCAGGCTCGGCCGTTTGGTGGGTGTTCAGGGGACAGATGGGCCCCTCCGGTTCGGGGGAAGGGAGCCGGTTGTCATTGGCATCCGAGGCGGGGGCAGGCTCGGCCGGGAGTGGGGCCGTGGGCAGGGTGGGGCCGGCCTCGCCTAGGTTCCCGTTGGCAGCGGTGTTCCCATTGTCCACGTCGGCTAAGGAGCCCAGGAGGTCCCGCGAGGGGCTGGGCTGGTAGAAGGGGGTGCCCTCCATGCCCCCGGCCAGGGTGTTGAAGCGCTGGTACAGCAGCTTCTGGATGTTGGGCCCGCAGGGGCCCTCTGGCTCCGTGATGGAGCCGCGCTTCTTTAGGGGCCGGGGCGCGTTGGCCAGCTTCCTGCGCAGGGCCTCCAGGTCAGCATCGCTCTGGTAGCGCAACGGCGAGTGCACAATGGGCGTGAGCTTGGTGGGGCTGAGCGGCCGCGGCAGGCTCTCCACGGCGGCCCCGTCTCCGGGGGCGGCAGGGCTGTCCTGCTCTGGCTCCTTCTCAGCACTTTCTGAAGGCGGCAGGGGATGCGAGGCGCTTGTGGCCAGCGACCCATGAAGAAACGGTAGCGGCGACGGGGATGCAGAGCCGGAGGGCAGAACGGGTTTACCGTACACTGGGGAGACACAGAGGACACCCACCTCAGCAGCCTGTGGCGTCTGGGGCCTGCTCACCAGGCACCTTTGACGAAACAGAGATGGGCTCCTACGGAGACTGTCATCTGCCACTGAGGACGCTAAGTCCCTATATTAAATCCCAAAGGAACCTGCTGCTCACAGAACCCCACCAACTCCTTCTGGAAGGTGGAGTGTCTGTAGTTTATCAGTTTTTACAGAACTGGGTCTTTCTCAAATGAAAAAGAACAAAAGGTTGCAAACCTGCCTTCCTGCCCTAAACAGGTGTTCACTGTTTTCCTGGCCAAGGAGAAGCCACGTGACCTGGGACCAAGCCAAATGATGTAAAACGCAGGCCACCTCAGAAAGGAAGGCTCATCCGGTGGCCTTGGCAAGCCTTTCCCCCATGGGCCAGGGCCTGCCACAGGTCAGTGCTGGTATATCCACCTGGGAGATCCCTGGACACAGGGTGGCCTGGCCTGCCTAGGGATTCTCAAACTAGATTCTAGAAAAGTTCTGCAGCCCATGCCCAAGAACGTCTGAAGAGGCCCCAGCCCAGCCCAGATGCCCAGGATCCTGCCGCACAGGGAGGAATCACTGTCAGCCTCCGTATGTGGGGAACTGGGCTCTGTGCTCACACCTGCCTCCCCAGGAGGCCCGGGGCTGATGTTCCCGCACCCAAACAAGGGCTTTTCTCCCCTGTGGGCTCTGGGAAAGGATCCCAAAGCAGCAAAACCGTCTCCCCTCACATCACCCCCTAGGGGCCTGGCTCAGCTACTGCTAGGAGGCCAGGGGGATCAGATCCAGGCAGAGCTCGTACTACGCCAGCTCCCCAGATAGGTCCTGTACAAGTTACTACGAAGCAGGAGGAAAAGAGGAAATTCCAAAATGCCAGCCTTCCGAGACCTGGATTTCCTGAGAAATGTGGGCAGGCGGGCGCTCAGACAGGAAGTCAGAGAGCTGTGGTCCACCTGCAGAATTGCTCTATGCACGTCATCTTTTACCCCCATCTCACACAGATACCCAAGGCCGCACTTTATGTAAGAATCAAGTTTAATCCTAAACAGCATGTGGCCCAAAAGTAAGGATATGGATCGGCATTTTCTCAAATATGATTTCCTCACCCCGAGAGACGGAGAGTGCAAACCCACCATACCTGCTTTAACCGACTTATTTAAGGTGCTGTGCGCCGCTGGCTGGTACTTCTTAGGTGGCGTGGCTTGCTGGAGGTACATAGAGTATATGGAGCTTGAATTCACTGTCTGTGGCCCTTTCCTGGGGGACTGTGGCCTTGACCCTTTATCAGCCAGGAAGGGCCTAATGGCCACAGTTAGTGGGAGTTCAGATTTGCCGTCTCCAGCTGGAAAGGCAGGCAGCCCCGCCGGTGGGTATGTGGGACTTGGTGGCACAGAAATCCTCTGCTGAATCTGCTGGGAGGACCCTGGCTGGTGGGGGCCACTCGCAGGGGGCAGCGGTGCAGGTTTCTGCCGACTGGGCAGGCCTGCGCTGGGCCTGGGCAAGCTGCCCTCCTTCCTCCTCTCCAGGGAGTTTGTCGAGCCTGGGCCCACGGGCGCAGGGCTTGGGTATGTCCCATAGCTTGGGGGCAGCTGCTTGCCGACACCAGGGATGGGAGGTGGCACTTTACCAATCTCGATGCCCTAAATTTAGGTGTTAAAAAGAAAGACAAAGTCATCCTTTGAAAAGTCAAGCACGTTTCCATCCACGGTCACAAGAGCACAAAGCAGGACTTGTAATCCTTCAAACAGGCTTGTGACCAGGCACAGGGCACGCCGTGGGGGTGAACAGCAGGGTGAACGACCCTGACCAAAGGCCTCACACCTGTACCCCACTCTCGTGCTCAGGGTCCATGAACTCCTTCAGACTTGGGTATGATTTGGACACCAACAGGATTAATTTGCCTCGTGACACCTCCTACCACTTAGATAAAGACGAAGGCTAAATAAGGATGTAGTCAGTCAGGAGCTTGTTTGTGTTTTGTGACAAAGACAAACGGCATACCATCTTCTCCGGGGCTCCCAAGGCTGACAAGGGCATAGGCTGGCTCGAGACGGCCCCCTGCTTGAGAGGCCCCTCCACGTTCGGGTCCTTCCAGTCCACACTGGCGATCTGCGTCGGTTTCACCAAAGAGCTAGAATTTTGTTTTAATGTTGGCCAGTTTCCATCATTGGCTTGAAAAGAACACAGAATTTAAGTAAAATTTTTCTTGAAATTAGTTGAACCAACATAAGAATAACCCCCTGCCAGAAGCAAAAATCACCTTCTGGAACGTCACGCTCTGATGGAGCTCCATGACCAGGAGGCGCCCCCTACACACACACCGGCTGCTGCGCGGCAGGACGACCAAGGTCGGCCTCTGCCGGCACCGCCTCACCAGTGCCCACGTGCGGTCACGTGTGCAGAGACTCCATGACCAAGCACAGGGCTGCTCCTGTGCCCGGGCGAGGGGCCAGAGGATTGCAGAAACATTCTTAGCCCCCACTGAAATACAGGTCAAAGCCATTACATTGACACCAATGAATAACATAAGCGTCGGCACTTGGTTTTCAAACACTATTTACAAATACAGACAGCAATATAAAAAAAGACATCTTTTGACTTCATAACAGGTTTGACCTGTACTGCTTCTAGTATTAAAAGAAAAATTTGACTTTAATCTGTTAGAAATTTCCACCCTCTTAAAATAATTCATGATCACAGGAGGACAGTACAAGTTCCCAGTGATTGGAGTAGCAGGCTGTTATTCTGTTGCAGTGATTAGAAAGCCAGTCAACCCAGCATTTTCAGGACAGCCACTGAAAAGGTATGTTTTTTAACACAGCATCTTCCAAACTGAGAAAGGGTGCAGAAGCATTCCCTGGTAACACAGGCCCATTCACAGTGAGCCCACAGGGTTAGATCTCAGCCCGCCTCAGGCCCCTGCTTCTCTCTGCAGCGGTACAGGGCTGGACTGGAGTGGGAACCCTCCCAGCCATCAGCCGTATGGCAGGGAAAGCAGCCAGGGGCACTGTTCTGGGCCCTCCTGTAGGAGTAGCACATCCTCGCCTCTCCTCCCATCTGCCAGCACGGGCAGGTGGGGCAACAACAGAGCAGCAGGGAAATCACCCTCCCTAACAGCAACTGTGCTTGAGCCCAACTGCGACTCACAAAACAGGAAGAGCAAACTCTCAAATCCACTCTGCACACAGCCATACAAGGCAGCGTCAGCGCAGTGACGATGAGAGGGCCTCTGAGTGCCCGGGCAGCGACAGCTCCTAAGCCAAATCTATCTCTGGCAGCAGCACGGCCAGCCCATTGTGTCCACTGCTACTCCGGCTCAGTTCCGCCATGGCTGGAAACCACTGCAGGCTCCAGGCCGCTGCTAGGGCCCTGGTGAGGCATTCCCAGGCCTTAGTCCAAACCATCGCTTTGCTCTGTGTGGCCCATCAGCCTCTTCTGGGCCAGAAGTGTGTGTGCTTTCACACCCCCTTGGTTGTATCAGACCCGGGGGTGTGTGGGCCAGAGATGCACAGGTTCACCAAGGATGCACCGAGGTGCAAACTCCAGGCTGAGGGGAAAATGGACAGAGCCTGCTGCTGACTCAGGAGGGAGGACAGGGCTGGCCGTGGGGGCTAGAGTCCCCAGCCTCTCTCAGGATCACATAAAATGTGGCCACCAGCTGCTCCTCAGATCCCACAGCCATGGCAGAGTTCGCAGAAATCAGGCACAAAGGGACTGGACAGGGACTAGGAATTTTCTTTCTTCAGGATGAGGCAGGAGGTACAGAAGGAAGACCATTTATTCTTATTATAAAGGGACAAAATCATCTGTAAGTATGATGGGAGATGCCTGTACTGAAGATAAAACTAAAAGCCTCATAATGAACTCAGAAAATCATCTTAATTTTGTAAAAACAAAACCAAAAAACCCTTGCTGGGCCAGCACCTGTCAAACCCTTCCTGAGGATGATCTGGTGTTTCGACCCAGCCCAAATCTCACACCAGTTGAAGCCGGGGACCAATTTAACGTATATGTGGCTTCTGTCTCAAGCCTGAATGCGAGGAGCAGGCCTTCTCACACCAGTTGAAGGCGGGAACCAATTTAACGTATATGTGGCTTCTGTCTCAAGCCTGAATGCAAGGAGCAGGCCTTTGTCAGTTTGGAAGAACAGCCACGGCTGATTTGGCACTGTCACCAGAGCTTCCCACCGGACCTGCCAGCCAACATACGGTTCGCAAACGGGCTTGTGGGGCGCTGTGACGAGCCACAGTCAGGCCCGACGTCGAGGTCTGACACTGCCCAGGAGCTGGTCACTCTGGGTTTACCACGGCCATCTGTGTGACACGGGAACCAGAAGGATAGCCGACAGCACAGTTAGTCTCCCCTGGGAGATTTTCTCACCCCGGCTCTACATCTGGGCCGAGATACTGCCCCCCAACGTGGGGGTGACACAGGTCTCCTGTGCCCACTCACCCCACAGCACAGAGAAGGAGCGAGGCTACTGCCGAACCTCCGGAGGACATGGTCTCCCAGCCCTGCGAGGGGTGTTCTCCTGGCAGCCTCTGTGAGGCGGCCTAGCACACACCCACAGAGAAGAGGGGAAACTCAAGCCATCCTCAGCTCGGGGCAGGTTTGAGATATTTAAGCAGAGAAGGAGCCAGCTGTGCTAATTTTCTGCCATCGGCAATAGCTGAATGTATACTCCCACCATCTGGTGGTTCGAACTATAAATAACAGCTTATCAAAGAAAGCTGCAATTAGAGTTTCATGCCGACCACGCACTCCACGTGGCTTCTGAGACACAGCCACGAAGAGATTTGAGCCAGGCACATGGCCCATGAGGACTGGGGACACCCCCTCCCACCTGGGTCAGAGCAAGCCCCGGGTCCTCCAGCGGGGACAGCAGTGGTGTTGCTGCTCAGACCAGGTGCCAGGCAAGAGAACTCAAAGCGAACAAACAAAAGCCCAGCACAAATCTACCACCAAACCTGGAAAAACGTCCTCAAAATGTAGCCCTGACCCAGTCAGCACTACTGCTGTCAGGAATGTCACCTGTGCTCTGTGATTCCGTGTGTGATGGGCCAGCGTGGCAGCTCTGTCATATACAAAGTCTCACTGCCAAGGAGCCCTGGCATCTCATGCATCAGTTTAAAGCACAGCCGTCTTCCTCTGAGCACACAGCACGGAGTCTCCGTGGAGACCTGGGCCTGCGCTCAGCTAGGAAGCTGGGGGCGCCGCAGGGGCTCCATGTCCTCGGGACGGCTACGCACTGGCTCGGCGCTGGGGGCCTGAGTCCGGTCACACCGCACGATTCAGGGTGGTCAAGAGCCAAAGGGGTGGCTTGTGGACTCTCAGGTGGACAGAGACCATGCTGGGTAGGGAAGGCAGAGCAGCTACAGGCTCTGCTGATGTGGAGGCAGCCCTCTGCCTGGGCCGCAGCGTGAGGACGAGCAGCAGCCCAGGCTGCAGTGACGCGTCCCCTGCCGCCAGCGAGCACCCTCACAGGCAAACAAAACCTGTGGCAGGAGAGGCTCAGGTCTTAACTAATTTGTGTTTTGAGAAGCCACACAGTAAGGACACTGAGTCCAGAAAAGAGAACCTGTTCTTGTTTTAGGATAATCGTTACTGTGGTGGCACACAGCTCCCCAAATGCTGCCCTAGAGGACAAAGTGCCTTGGAGGACACATCACAGAGGCTGGGTGCAATGTGGGGGTCTTCTCTGAGGCCACTGTCCCCCCCACAGTCCCCCTTCCCGCTCACTCTCCCCCCGAAAGAGGACCCAGGCCACTCACCGGATTTGGATCTTCCGTGGGCAGCACTTGAGGTGATAGTGAGAGACTGGGGCTTTATGGGGTCTCCGGGGGCAGGATAGCTGCCGGTGCTGGGAACCTGGATGTAAGGCCCCACCGCAGCGACCCTGCCAGGCGTGCTCAGGGGTGACTGTGGCGACGACGTGCCATTCACACGGCTCAGCTATAAAATGGGAAGAAATCAGAGTCAAGATTCTCCTCAGTTAAATTCTTTTAACTGTAAGCCTAGTATGACCGACTGCTCAGATTTGAGCCACTCAACAGTTCATACGTAGGAAGCTCCATCACCCTAGAAGATCAGTATCTAGAAAGGGCAAGACTTCAAAAAAGGGCCTGAACCCACAGTCCCACATGAGTGATGCTCTGTGATAACACCTACCTGTTTGTGAGTTATAAAACCAGGAGCCGAGTGTGTAACAGAGCAACCCCTCAGGACCCCTCTGTGTACATAACCCTCTCACCTGGGGATGCACTCCCTTCCCTGGGTGGGCACAGAAGCATTGTCAAGCCTGGGCTCTGAGCCTGGCTTCAAATCCTGCTCTGCCACTTACTCACTGGGCTGCCTTAGGCAAGTGATGCAACATCTCTGAGCCTCTGTGCCCATGTCCGAAAATTCGGGATAAGCGTTGTTGTAAGGACTGAATGAGCCACGCAGGACAAAGTAATAGGGTCCAGAACCAGGTGAGACTCTGACCAGTTCCCTGAAGGCAGCTCTGCCGTTCTCAGCAAGGACACCAGGCCACAGCCAATGACACTGGTCACGTGACACTGCCCAACAACAAAAGCCTGCAAAACAGGGATCTGACTAGAGAAACACTGACCCTTAGAGTTCCCCAGACAGGCTCTGAGAGAGCCATACCCATCCTACAATTGTTTGCAAAATTCTGCATGCATGAGCATGTGTCATTTTGGAGAAAGCGTCCATGATTTTGACAATTGTTCAAAGGTGCCTAAAACCTTTGGGTTGGAGACACAGAAGCACCAACTTCTTCAGGGAGATCCCCTAAGTATCAGATGGAATAAGAAGTAATATTTATGTAGCCATCTGTGATGGTTAATTTTACCTATCAACTTGGCTAGGCTGTGATACCCAGATATTTGGTCAAACATGTCTAGATGTTGCTCTAACGGTATTTTTAACATTTAAATCAACAGACTTTGAGTAAAGCAGACTGCCCTCCATAATGTGGGTGGGCTGCATCCAATCAGTTGAAGGGCTTACAGAGAAAGACTGAGGTCCTCAGAGGAAGAGGGAATTCCACCTCTAGACTGCCTTCAGACTCATGCTGCAACATCCACAACTCCCTGGGTTTCAGGCTGCCAGCCAGCCCTGCAGATTTGGGGTGCGCCTGCCTCCACAACCGCATGAGGCAGTTCCTTACAGTCAGTCAACTGATCAGTCTCTACACACATGTACACACAGAACTGATTCTGTTCTCCGGAGACCCCTGACCCACCACTACTAAGACTGTAATGTAAGCAAGCATGGAGCACGGGCACACGTCCTCTCCCATGCTCTGTGTGTTGTTAATTGAGAGAACAAGGAAATCATTATCTGAAATCATGGCATCATACAGATCAACCATTGACCTTTAAGCACTCTGGTTAAAAAAAAAAAAAGTGTGGATTTTTAAATAAGAGACTTTTCACCTGAGACCACTGATCATGATGCCCACAGAAGTGGCACTACCCTTCTGCCTCTCGTGTCCTCCTAACCCATCCCACCAGGCGAAGCTGCTGAAGCCTGCACCTCGCCTCCTGAGAGCTACCTTCAGAGCAGCAGGAGCTGACTAGAGGACACCTGTCAACCGTGAAAGCACTGGTTTTGGAGTGTGGAGACAGGAACTCTGGGAGCACTGTCCCAGCTACCTGGCTGCCTGCTCCATTTCCACTCCTGAGGGCAAAGTGCCAATCAGCTCTCCACTCAGGCACTGCTCCCCTCAAACACTGAGCACCACTGGTGGAACAAAAGGTCAAGTGCTACATCCGGCCAGAGACACCACACACAGCAGTCCCTTATCCTCCCACAAACTCCCAGCGATGCATACGCTCATGAAGCGCTGACAGCAGCGGCAAGACTCAGGGACACCCTGCCTAACAACAGGGCTGGGTAACATGACCACAGGCCCTGGGACATGGAATTTTACACAGAAGTTACAAAAGGAATGAGGTAATAATGACCTGGAAAGATACCCACATTGCAGTTAAAAAAAAAAAAAAAAAAAA
>NW_006783036.1:1113875-1159959 GCF_000442215.2 Lipotes vexillifer | reverse complement strand
TGCAATTAAAAAAAAAAAAAAAAAAAAGACTAGGTACAGAACAGTGTGAATGATATAATTCCTACAGTTCCATTTTCAATTAAAAATTGAATACCTTTCTCTCTATATTAAGCAAAAGACTGGAACCATTAATAACTATCATCCCTGGAGAATGAGAAGGATGGAAGGGACTTCCACATTTTCCTTTAAATATTTCTGCACTGTTCTAACTTTCTTCCAATGAGTATTTACTACCTTTGAAATTCAAAATACCAAATAAAGATTTTTAAAAAGCACTGACTCCTTATATAGCACTTTTCTCAAGAGTTTACAAAGTCTCTCCACATGGGTTATTTCTCAGAATCCTTATAGCAATTCTCAGTTCACAGCAAGGACACGAGGCTACACAAGGTCAAGGAATTTATGCACATGGCACAGCTTAAAATGGTTGCTGCAACTCCAGAGCCAAAGCTTCCCCCAGTGGAAGGGAGACAGAGCTGCCTGGGGAGAATGGACGGTGAGGAGCTGCGGACCGGGCGGTTTTGATCCGTACATACACCAGGAAACAATTGTGTCTTTGGGAACATGAACTTTCTTCTACTGTCACTTTTTATGGTTTATGGCCAATTTATGTTTATCAGCTATGGCAAATGCGGGGAGCAGAATGGCATTACAGTGAAGATGTACACTTTGGGGATGAACCATTTTCAGTAGTTTATCTCACAGAAATATTTTCTTTTTCACATGCCTGAATTTTTTTCCCATAAAGACGTTCACGCAGTTCATTGATCCGCTTGTCCATCACGGCCACCTCCATGTTGCGCTTATTCAAGAGCTCCTTCTGCTGCTGGAGCTTTGAATTCTGCTCCTGGTTGAGCTGATTACGAATCTGCAAAATAGAAAACACAACATTCATGATTTGTATTAACTAAACAGTCAAGTTCTCATTGTTAGGGGGATTAAAAAAAGAAGAAAAAAGCAACATTTAGTTCTTATGTGTATTTACATACAGGCATCGTCCCCTGTATGCTAAATATTTTACAGGTACAGCACAGATGAAGCTGGAACATATTTCTTATGGAACAAAAAAAGAGCAAATATCTGCAAATGTGTCTTCTTCAAAGCGTACGGAATGACTAGTACCAGTAATGTCTGTGGGACAACATGCCTGTGGTCCTAGCGAATGGGGGTGGGTGGGGTTCAGTGACATAAGGAGGGGCATCTGTTCTGCCCCACACAGTCCATTCAATGTGGCAGCAGGAAACCCAAGGATGGCCAAATCACCAAACAGAATGTTCTTATATCATTTTAATGGGTTATAACAAGCACTTTTAAAAAATGAAATAGAAAATAGAAAACATCAGAGTGCACTGCACATAGAAGGTTAAGTTTTGTCTTGCTAAACTCTTTCAGATGCACACATGTACTAGCACATACATACTGGCATATGTGTACAGAGAGGAGGTAACATGTACTTTATAACCTAGACTGCAGTCAAAAAATTGGAAATATATATAAATAAATATACTACAGTCATCACACTTTACCAAAAAAAATCCTTAAAAAACCCTGCACTTGCATGAGGGAGGGGATATGGGGATATATGTATACGTATAGCTAATTCACTTTGTTATATAGCAGAAACACAACAATGTAAAGCAATTATACTCCAATAAAGATGTTAAAAAAAAAAAACCCTGCGCTTTTAACAATTGCTTAAAAATATAAAAAGTAATAAATTCTTATAACACTTTGTTTCTATGCATTTACATTACAGAACTTAATGGCAACAAGTGAGTTTACTCTCTGTAATTAAAAATCTGCATGTCATAAAATGATATAATACTTTTTCTAGCAAGTGCTAATATAACTGCAAAACTTGTATCTGGCTTCAAAAATCACCTGCTGGGGACTTCCCTGGTGGTCCAGTGGGTACGACTCCACACTCCCAGTGCAGGGGGCCCAGGTTCAATCCCTGGTCAGGGAACTAGATCCCACATGCCATAACCAAGAGTCTGCATGCCGCAACTAAAGATCCTGCGTGCCGCAACTAAGACCTGGCTCAGCCTAAATAAATAAATAAATATTTTTAAAAAATCACCTGCTGAATGACAATTTCTGAGAAATGGGAATCTTGAGGGTTGTTATGATTGTGTCCTCCCAAAATTCATATGTGGAAGCCCTAATCCCTAATGTGATAGTATTTGGAGATGGAGCCCTTGGGAGGTAATTAGGCTTAGATGAGGTTGTGAGGGTGGGGCCTTCATGATGGGGTTAGTGTCCTTATAAGAGGAGGAAGAGAGATCAGAGCATGTGTGGACACACCAAGAAGGCAGCCAGGAAGTGGACCCTCACCATGAACTGATCTTGGACTTCCAGCCTCCAGAACTGTGAGACATAAATGTCTGTTGCTTTAAGGCAGCCCAAGCTGACTAAGACAAGGATTTAACAAATAAGCATCTATCCCGTCAAAACACAGTTTACACAGAGGCCTTAAGTATTATCTAAAGCTTAATTCTTTACCAGTTCATCATATTGCCAATTAAATTCATACTGAAATTTCTGTACCGAAAACATGCTAAGTGAGAGAAGCAAGTCACAAAGAACTACAACTGCATGATTCCATTCATATGAAATTTCCAGAATAGGCAAATCCATAGCGATGGAAAGTAGAGTCATGGTTGCTTAGGGCTAGAGGGATAGGGGGTTGTGGGGTGATGGCTAAAAGGTGTCTTTTGGGGGTGATGAAGATATTCTAAAATCAACTGTGGTGGCGCATACAGAACTCTGTGAAGATACTGAAAACCACTTAATTGTATGCTTTAAATGGGTGAATCGTATGCTATGTGAATTATGTTTCTCAAAGCTGTTTAAAAAATTATTTTGTACTGAATACATTTTGTGCCTACTATTAAATTACAATCCATTAATTTGTTTCCAGTTCCTGAGGCTTCCACACTGAAAGAAAACTCAAAAGATAAGGAAGTTTTAATAGAATCATTCCTCAGACCCAGGTGAGTTACCTGTAGCTCTTGGTACAGTCTTTTCAGCTCCACTGCTGCTGGTCCTGTCAGCTTGCCATTGTAAGACTGGAACCCATTCAGTTTTCCCTTCTTTAAATCTTCCAATTGCTGACTGAGCTGATCAACTCTTAAAATTGCAGTCTGTACTTCTTGCTTCTTTTCCTGGAACATGGCACTGAACCTTTCTATTTCGGCAGCTATAATTTCCCACCAATTAGGGAAAAAAAACATAATTTAGTTGATATTCTTTTTTTCATAGTATTTTGCTATTTTTATTTTGTGATTTCTTCATTTCTATCCATTTAACTCAACTTTAGCATCATCTAGTGCCAGACCTTGGAGAGAAAGTTGTAATATCCATAATCCAAAACACACTTCAACAAGCCTTTGGAACACATAACGTGACCGCTCATATGACAAACAATTAATTTGCACTAATTATTGAATATTTTTAAATTAGGGCAATCTGTCCAAAAGCTATCTTGGTCAAGCCACTTAGGAATCTCAAGGCACCAAAGAGACCAAAGGCTCTGTGAGGGCAGGACCATCCAAATCTATCTTGCTTATTCTGTAACATAAAGTAGGTACTAACAGAATTGACTGATGAAGTAACAATCCATGCACACAGAAATAAAAAGTGAGCATTTGCATGCTTTATCTTAATACACAGATAAAATTTATGCTGTTCAATTAAAACAGACCCTCATGATGAGTTGAGTCTTAAGAGTACCCTAGGCCCAGTCCAAAGGGCGGCTGCAACCAAGGTAACAAAAGGATCTCTCTACTACATTACTAAAGCTGCAAAAGATTTTCTAAAATCCCTTAATCTAACCAATCCATCCAGTTAGATGCAGATGACAGAGCAAAGCTTTAGTGCTTTTCTACAGCAAGATCTGACATCAGCTTGTGACTGAGAGCATCTGGAAGCTGGCCTGTCTCACGTCATCTACGCCTGCTGAGTGTGGGCGCCAGTGGGCCGTGGCACGTACACAGGCTGCCGTTCACGATTTTGCTGTAGTCCACTTGTCCTCTCATGGCGCGGATCTTCTTCAGTTTATTTTCCTGGGCTTCAACTCTTTCTTTCAATTTCTGAAGCTTTTCGTTTTCAGAAATAGACTGCTGCTGACGGCGCTCCTGTTGCTTTAGAAAATGTAAACGCTGTTCCTATTGAGAGAGGAAAATAGCTAACTTTGAAAACTGAAATGTACAGTAACTTTTGTACACTAAAAAAAGTTTAAGTGGATCCCTCAGTATCTCCTATCTTAATGAATGTTACAGAAATGCCAGCCACGCTTTCACCTCCATCCTGTGTGTGAAGCCCCAGCAGCCTAAGCTTCCTGCCGCTAGTACCAGGTTTCCTGCTGCTACAAAGCGGCTTTCAAGGGTCCCTTATATTAACCTCCTAAAAGAAATGAGCACTGAGTAGCAGAGGATTTTATATTGGAAAGAGATAAGGTGAGCAGTAAGGAGATGAACCTCTAATCTGCTAAGTGACAGGAACCTTTGAGGAAGGGTTTGTTTTCTTTAGGATTAGTTCCTTCAAAAGTAATCAAACATTTTATAGTCAGACAAGAACAAAACAGTCCTACAGTAAAAATATATGCAATACTCTTCAATAGGTTTTTTCCCTACTCATGTGAAAGCACACCTTAAGGGTAACAGTCAACATTATTCATGGTCCCATCTGTATGCATAAAACATACTTAAGAAGAGGCTCAAGTGTGACTGTGTAGGCATTACACACTGCACACTAAGGGAAGGGAATATGTGCTTCAATATGGAAAGATCAGCATTACCTTGTGAATTACACTGCTGAAAATATCTAAGATTTTTTAAAATAGCAATACTCTTGGATCAATATTTGGAAAGAAAATAAAAAGTAGAATTAGAAAATTTTATAATGACGTAATACCACGTACATTTCATCTTAGAAATAGGATGAAAATACTTTCCAATTACTTTTGATTGTTCTTTATTCTTGTAAATCCAATAAACTTTGTAAGACAACTTTTAAAAACAAGCCCAACCTAAACTATTATTTACACAAAAGTGGACAGAATCACATGGTCATTCAATAAATGAAAAAAAACTGAGCTGGACATTTGGTTCTTAAGAAAATCTCTCTACAGAGCAAGCATGAAAAACCTAGGTAGTGGCGTTAACATGTTCTCTCTACAGCAGTTTCAGAACATTTACGATCATTAGAACATGAAATCATTTTCAGCAGGCCGTGGGTGATAGGTCTGATTTTTTAGTCCAAGACTAAACCATTATTTAGAAAAGTTTTGAAAGCAGGATCCTGTGGGGCCGTCCCAGGTACAAAAGCCTTTTCTGCGCCCCCATTTCTGGTTTGGAGGGAAAAGGCTTCAGCCTCCTATGCCTTCCCTGAGCTCTAAAAGGCAGATTCAGTTACTAACCAGGGAAGTAAGAGAATGCAGGAACAAAGGAGGAGCAGTCAGGAAACAACAGGGTCCTGGCTCCTCCTCCAGGGACACACAGAACGATATACCCTTGAGCTCTTCTGCAGGAACTAAGGCCCCCACCCAGGTGGAGGGTGCTAACTCCACACTGAGCACAGACTCCAGAACACCAGCCTGTTCCCTCACCACCAATGAATCAGAAGAAAGCCACACACCCTGCAGCCCTCCCCTAAATTTTGCCTATAAAAATGCTTCCCTGAGAACCACCAGGGAATTCAAATTTTTTGAGCATGAGCCACCCGTTTTCCTCACTTGGCCCTGCAATAAACCTTTCTCTTTTCCGAACTCCAACATTTCTGTTTTGGTCTGTTTGGCCTCACTGCGGGTCGGCAACAGTTTCAAATGCTACGACGGAGTTTCAACAACAAATCTAGTCCTCAGTGTAAATAATGAGTGCTGATGATGCCGTGCACCAAAATAAACCAAACAAATTCCTTGTATGGTGGGATAAAGGGAAGCCACTGTCTTGGGGGCCCATGGCCAGTGTCTTATCACAGGTCATTGGCTTCCTCTAGAACACTAAGGCCAACTACATCAGCCGAGAACACATCCAGAGGAAAAAGGAGGGGAGAATGGAAAGCATCCTTTCTTTCCAAATTTCATCTACAATTGGCCAAGTGTTTCCTGTCCCGGGGGGTTGTGTGTGCAAGTCAAGGGTCAGATGCTCTTGTTCCGATACTTTCCCAACTTCAAGAAGCTACAGTATGCATTTATGATTACAGAAGAGATAATTAAGAAAGATATTGTGTTTAACACTGTGGCGGCATGGTCCTACTTGCAGGGGTTAGCCAGGTAATCTAAAGTAATGCCAAAAAACACCCTTGTTGAACATTTCCCCACCGCTGCTTTAATAACTTACCTTGGCAACCAACATTTGCTGCTGGTTTTCAATTTGCTGTTGTTGCCTAGCTGCCATATCTTGGAGTTCTGAGAGGGTAAGTTCGACACGTGGATTCCCAATCTGCAGGGAACAAAACAAACTCAGACTGGAATGTATGTTTATCTGCATAATCATTTTCTCTAGTGTCAAAATGCACACACATCAAGATTTTTAAATAGGTTCCCTAGAAGCTAAGAGAAGATAAATAAGTTTACTTTCTCATAAGAACTTTTCCTCCTAATTGTTGACTGCTTCTATTAAATTTATTTGAGTAAACGGGGATGTCAAATGTTTAAGGATAAACAACGTAAAAAATAAATGTGTAGGGCTTCCCTGGTGGCGCAGTGGTTGAGAGTCTGCCTGCCGGTGTAGGGGACACGGGTTCGTGCCCCGGTCCGGGAAGATCCCACATGCCGCGGAGCGGCTGGGCCCGTGAGCCATGGCCGCTGAGCCTGCGCGTCCGGAGCCTGTGCTCCGCAACGGGAGAGGCCGCAACAGTGAGAGGCCCGTGTACCGCAAAAAAAAAAAAAAAATGTGTGGGTGATACCTTAAGGACAAATGTCATTTCACTGCCACCTGGTCTCAAGAAGCTGAAATACATAAAAGATTCTAATATACAAATATCTCATTAAAAACACCATAGGTATGGCGTACACCAAAGATTGACCCATTATTGACAGAGAATTATCTAATCTATGTGAAATAAATACAAAAAGGTAACACATCTGGAGGAGTGGCAACCAATGGAATTGGAAAGCATGTCCCCATTCTCTGTTAATGATAAATAATTACATCAAGCATTTTTATTATGTTCATCATGAACCTTGCACTGAAGTAATTACTTTCCATTTATGAACTCATTTAAGCCTCAAAATGACACTCTCAGGTAGGTATCATTATATCCCCGTTCTACAGATGAGAAACTGAAGCAGAGAGTTCAAACTGTGCCACAGGTCAGGCAGTTTGCACGGACAGAGCAGGATGCAGAGGCTTATTGTTGACCATCTCATACAGCACAGTCTTTACTAAGCGTGCGCTACTACGCTAGACGTGACACATGCACTGTATCACACAATCTTCATAACAAACCTCTGTGTCAGGCAGATGAGCCCCACAATGGGCAGGAATCCCAGGAGAAAGGTGAAGGGATGTGGCTAAGGGCACAGAGCTGACAAAGGGACAGAGCTGCAATTCTAGCCACATCTGTCTTCCTCCCACCTCCTCCAGCCCCGGCTGTGCTAACCACACAGGTGCACAGCCCCTCCTCAGAGCTCCACTTTCTACCTCTAGGCTCAAGTGCAGTCTCAGAGTCCCTCCTACCTCCCTTGCGCCCTCTTGTAATTCTTCACAGGGGTACCCACCCCTGTTCCTCTGGCTCCAGTCCTCCCCAAATCGTGTGGTGTTCAAGCCCATTCTGGACTCTTGGAAAATGGAATCAGGATCTGTTCACCGGTCTTAACTGGACCACATTTATCTAACATCCCGAGAAGGTAATATGGAGCAAGCCCCTTTTCAAAACTAGATATTGTAAACTGCCAAGTTACAGGAACTTCGTTTGAAAAGAGATTTGTTCATTCTCCAGAAATGCCCGGCAGGACTGTCACAATGTCCCAAATTTCTGCTTTAATACTAATAAAGGATTCTAATTTCTACCTATTGAGATTTTCCAATCACCACAACAAAAGGTATTTTTAAAACTTTCAGAACTTTACTCCTTAAACATATTTTTCACCAGAGAAAAATGAAGTTCATGCAACAAATCTTTCAATTCACATTAATTTCATAATTTTACAACTTGAAGAAAAAACAAAAACCTGTCTCTTTGGTCTCCCCTCCACACCAATGGCTTAGAATAACAATGAAAAGAGGACAAAGGAGAAATTTAACTGTTTGATATTCTGATATTCATACTCGTGAACAAGAGAGAGCTCTTTGTATGTGTTGTGTCATATGTGTATTTCTAACTATAAGACTAAGATATACTCTATTGTCATAAGCAATTCAGGTATTATATCTTATGTATATACTCATATATATTGTAATTTAATAAAAGTTTATTGACATAGATATCACAAACAGAAAACTGTATAAATCATAGTGTTCAGCTCAGTGAATTATTTCAAAGTGAACACACCTGTGTAATTTAACTGTCTTTTAAACGGGTTATAAAAACACAAGCCACCATAAATTTGTAAGTCAACAGATATGCAACATTTTACAGTTTAGTACATATTCCCTAATTTGTTCAATGTGAAAATTTAGAAGAAAGCACCTTTTCAGAGTTTTTTAAGAAAACAAAAACCTTTGATGTAAATTCTATCCTTTTATGACAGGCCTATCAGTATGCATTCTCTCCTTGTAAACTAAAACCCATAGGAACAATTTAAAGCTCTCCATATGAACTCAATTTATTCAGACAAACCAATGACCTAATTCCTTGCTTATTCCTTCTCATTGCATCCAATAAGAAGAAATCAAATCCTGTTCACATGGGCACATCAAGGTTCTTCCATTATGGTAGTTATCTGATGAGTTCAACTCCAGGTCACAGGGAGGACAAGTCACTTCCACGACTAGTAAAACTAGTGGAAAAGTTCTCTCGGTCACAGCCCAACAGGCTTCTAAAATACAGGCCCAGAGAAAGGAAACAGCACCCCAGCCTTCCACCTGCTGCACCATCCTCCCAGTTGGACCGCTGCCTGGGGCCCCAGGGCTCAGGGTCCCTTCTCCCGCCAACATTCTACCTGGACTCTGAATTCCAGGGCTGGTATTTATGTTCCCAATGAACGCGGTTCGCTCTCCAGCCTGACACTGATGTCACCCATCTCCCACAACAAAGAGAGCCCACCCAAGCCCAGGTATAACGGACTCCCCACCCACCCCTACCCCCAAGCAGCTCAGAGAAAATCAGAAGCCTCTTGTCCGCAGCCTTCACTTATCTGGGTATATCATCCCCTTCTTTCTCCAAGCGTCTACAAATCTACTTGCGGGAACAATGAATTAAGAGACATTATTCCTCTAACTTACAATACTTGTATTGCAATATATACAAAACTCTCACCTGACAGAAAACTTGTGCTGGTGTGCCCTGGCTAATGAGAGACTCTCCACAGGTCCCACTGCATCCAACACCCACAACACCCAGCCCAGTGCATGGCCACAGGCTCCGATCAATGATTAACATTTCTTGAATGGATTTATAAGTTAATCAATATTTCCTCATCCTTCCACCATTCCCTGATCACACACCTACAGAGACAGCATCTTCTCAAACTTAAAAGTCCAGACTTCTTTTCATCCTGTCTTCCTTCGGGGAGTCGACATGCTCCTCACCATTTTATCTCCCTCCCCAGATCTTCCCCCACACCTCGTGAACCCACATTTCCTCAGGCCCCTATCACCTCCCTTCTGACGATGTCCCCTAACTCCTGTCTGCCTGGAAAGGCTATAAGCAGCAGTAGTAAAGGAGCTTCGTAAAAGAAGAAACTAAGCCATGTGCTCAAGACCCCAGCAGGAGTCAGAGACAGAGGGGGAACCAGCACCAGGTATTCTCTATTACCACGACAGGGTGACTGTGAAGGGGTCAGGAGAACTGGGGTTTTTTTTTTTTTTTTTTTTGAGTGCTATACATGTTTGATACCATGGTAATTCGTTTACCCTCGACATGCCAGATATAATCCCAGATACTGTAAGTAATAGAAAAGTAAAACGCAGTTTCTCCCTGTTTTCAATGAGCCTCGATTCTGCTGAATGGGATAAGAATCTCACACGGGAAGCAATTAAGTTAGCCATCAAATTCAACTATGAGGAACAGAGCCTGAGCTCAGCTCTCCAAACTTAAGAGTCTCATGTGAAATACAAAGAGCATTTTTCCAGCGTAGCAGCAAGGACTTGAAGCATCACCATGCACTCCTGTACAAGTGTGCTGTTCAGCCTGGCACCCATCCTGGAAAGCCTGTGAGAAGCTCAGAAAAGGAGAACATTTCACAGCACCACACTCAGCTACCCTGGGTCCACTCATCATGAGAACTGTGGGTCTGAAAATAAAAAGTGCCTCTTAAAACCTCCTACCCCAAAACAATGAATCCAAATGAGAAGCTGAACACTCTTTACATTATTGTTCCTGACTTTACAGAAATTCCTCATAAAAATATTATTTCACGAGCTTGGAAACAGATCCTCCAGCCCAGTCAAGCCCTGGATGACTGTGATCCTGGCCAACATCTTGATTACAATGTCATGAGAGACCCTGAACCACGCAGCCAAGCCCTGATTTCCTGACCCCTAGAAACTATGTAAGATAATAAAATTTACTGTTTAAATATACATATACACACATATATATAATTTCACAACACTTATAATAAAAAAACACATGATTTTCTAATTTTTATGTTCCTAAATTTAAGATTAGCCACTTAAAAAAATTGATACACATATATTCTAATCCATTTCAGATACAAAATTTCAAAAACATCCATAGTGGTAATAAGTTAACAAAATGAAGTGACAACAGGCTACTTTAAGAAATACCCAGTGAAGTTTTTCACATTTACTTTAATTGAGGCATAATTTACAGACCATAAATACGCCATTTAAAGTCTACTGCTGAATGAGCTCTGACCACTGCACGTCACAGTATAACCACCAGCCCAGTCAAGACAGAACATATCCATCATCCCAGAAAGCTCCCCGCTGTGCTTTCCGGTCACCTCCACTCCCCCCGCCCCAAACCAGCCATCTGCAGGGGTGGTGCTGGTTGTGCCAGGATCATCACTGAGTCCTGTGTCCTGGAGAAGTTCTCACAGACGGGGTCACTTCCTTGTGTTTGGCTTCTTTCATTCACCACAACGTTTTAGAGATTCATCCACGTTGTCTCCTGTATCCGGAACTAGTTCCTTTCTGCTGATGAGTAGTATTCAGTCACATGGATATAACAGTTTTTGTTATCCTGTTCATCTGCTGATGAGCATTTGGGTTATTTCTACTTCTTAGCTATGAGGAATAAAGCCATCTTGAACATTCATGTACCAGTATTTATGTGGACAGACGTCCTGGCTTCTCTTGGGTAACTGAAGGGGAACGGGTTGATGGGTGGTCTGTGTGGTTAAGGGCTGGTTTAACTGATACAAACTGCCGCACTGCTCTCCAAAGTGAACTGCTGTTTTACACTCCCACCAGCAATATATGAGAGTTCTAGCTTCTCCACATCCTCGTCAACATTTGGTGTTGTCAGGGTTTAAATTTTAATGATCCCCTTTTGAAATAAAATGCTAACCTCCTGTTGAAGAAAAAATTCCATATAAATGGTATTTTGATAAATAATGAAAAGAAGTAAGCATAAAAATGTCCTTAATGAAGGTATCAACCCCAAACGCACGATGATCAGATTTTCAATAAATAAGCTAGCTAGGGACTTTCCTGGTGGCACAGTGGTTAAGAATCCACCTGCCAATGCAGGGGACACGGGTTCGTGCCCCGGTCCGGGAAGATCCCACATGCCGCGGAGCGGCTGGGCCCGTGAGCCATGGCCACTGGGCCTGTGTGTCCGGAGCCTGTGCTCCGCAGCGGGAGAGGCCGCAACAGTGAGAGGCCCGCGTACCGCAAAAAAAAACAAAAAAAAACACATTAAGTAAGTGCTCTATAAGAAGTGATATTGTGACATTAGTTTCATGCAAATCAACAGTCACCAATTTACTCACCCCAACTGCTCTGCATCAGAGAATAGGACGTGGCCCAACCCTAGAGCGAGTGTCACGGCTGGTGAGTCCCCACGTGCGCGCTGAGCACACACGCGCCTGGTGAAGAGGCCGAGGGGCGTCTTCTTCAACCCTCTGCTCTACTGTGCACAGGGCCTCCCCCACCTGGTTTCAAGTGCTCTCTTGTTTAGCTTTTGTTGCCCTAAAGATGCTTTCCTGTCCTATAACTTTAAGTTCAGTTTGAGTGCATTATCCCCAAACGTTGAAAAACTGGTGAAGAAAATATATAAAAGAATTCACATTTCAAAGTCATTCCGAAGAAGAACTCTCTCGCATCCCTCTGCACCAGCCACGCCTACTGTGAAGCCTTCTCCTTTCACAGATATGACACACTGTCACTGCGTGACATTTCATGTCCCAACTGTATTCATGTGCTATTACTGCTATCATCATGACTTCAGTGTTCAACTCATATATTCTGTATCTGTGAGAACAGTTTGGGAATCAACAGTCCCCCTTTCTTTATTTCCCAGGCTGTGTGTCCGCTCTCTGCTGCTGAGTAACGGATCACACCTAACCTTGGTATGAGCTTAAAACAGTACACATTCATCACGGCTCACAGCTTCTGTGGGTGAAGGATTCCCGGGCAGCATGACTGGTCGGTGCTGGCTAGAGATTCCTCCTGAGATGGAGTCAAACGCCAGGCAGGGCTGTGGCCGTTTTAAGGCCTGCGGGATCTGGTTCCAAGATGGCTCACACGCATGGCTACCAACTGCTGCTGGTGGGGGCCTCAGCTCTCCTCCAGGTGGGCCCCTCCTCAGAGCTGCCTGCTCCAGTGTCCTCGTGACACAGTGGCTGGTTTCCCCCGGAGCAAGCAATCCAAGAGCGAGCTGGAGCAGCTCTCTCCTTATGAACCAGCCTCAAAGTCACGCAACCTCACCTTCCCCACGTTCTGTTTGTTAGGAGCAAGTCACTAAGTCTTGGAGAGGAGGGGAATTAGGCTCCACCTTTGAAGGGAGGCATGTTAAAGAATTCGCAGACATATTTAAAAACCACCACATCCACTGACTGTGAAATCTCGTGAAGACTCTATAGACTTCTATCATTCTATCATGTACTTACTACTTAGAAGAGTTTGGCTGTTCCCAACAGCACTGTCACAATCCAAAGAAGAGAACGTTTATGAGCATTATGTTTAAGAGGGTGAGATAACAGGGCAATCAATAGAGGTTTTAAATATAAATGCTGCTTTTCCCCTCAATGCCTAACGTACACTGCTTGGTAATCAATTAACAGTAAAGACTAGTGGATTCTGTCAGTAGTTAAACACCTATCAGCTAATGGCCCACTTTAGATGTCAGCTTTAATCCTGATATGCTGATTTTAAAACTCAACCAATTAACTTCATCTTTGGTTATAAAACAGACAAGAATATAACTGTAATATTATTTGGGAAAAAAGTTAAGTTCCCCAAGCTTTCAAGTTTCTTCTTGTATTTAGTCTATATGGAGAACACAGCTAACCCACTGGTGAGCCTAGCCATCCACCCCTGGCCTCTCTCCAAAGGGGCTCTAGATCCAGAGTTCCCATGGCCAAACTCACATTTTTGTTTGTATGCCCTGCCAGCACTTCAACTTCCACATGTCTGAAACCAAACCCCTTCCTTTCCTTCCAACTCGGGCTTCCTCCCTAAACTCCGGACTTTCATCAATGGCTCTCGCACTGTCTCTACCCTGAGCCCACCGTGCCCACTGGAAGCTGCGGCTCAGCTCCTGATCTCTCTCACAGCTGTGCCTGCCGCCCCATTCCACAAGCAACCCTTCCCCGCCCCCATATTTTTGCTCACATTCTTCCTTCTGTCCACAGCGCCTTTCTCCTACTTCCTAAACCCTTCCTTATCCTTGAAGATCTAGCGGCAATACCATCTGCTTCCTGAAGCTTTTCCTGATCATCTAAGGGATTTCTTACACAGCTGTTCTGACGCTCAGGATCTGACATCACTTCCAGACATAGGACAGAACTCAGTATTTTTTAATGGATTCGAAATTCTAGAGATTCAACAACATGTAAGGAGCATATATACTTGAGTTTACAGTTATCTTAGTTGATGTGTACGAAAACTCTGTGAGGGAAAATAAGCTTAGTTTAGGATGAGGAAGCTGAGTCTCTGTGCAGCTGCTGGCTGGCTCTCCCAAGCTCCTGTGGTTGGGCCAGTATCCATGTCAGGATCTTAACCTGGGTCTCCTGACAGCAAGCCGGACGCTCTTTCCATCGCACAGGTGGTATTGCCCTCATGCTTTTTCTTACCAGGCTACAGCATAGGCACATCTGATTGCTCCTAACCAACAATCATTTATTGTATCAAAGGGTAGACACTCCATTACACACCACTTACTACTATTAGTTTGAATCATATGAAAATGCTATTTTTGTAGATCAAAAAACGGTCAAAAGCAATAATTTCATATGGTTCAATCTAAGAGGAAAGGATTAATTCCACCCCCTGGGAAAAATGTAAAAGCTAAAGATAACTTGATTCTAGCATATAATAATAAAAAAAATACAGGAAAGAATGAACTCTAGGTAACTATTTTTGGAAGACTATGAGAGATGACAAAACAGACTAATGACACCTGCCTAGTGACACTGAAGGGCTTTCTGGAGGAAGGCAGGATGGTGAGCAGGCCTGCCTATCGCTGCTGCTATTATTCCAGAGGAAGTCATCTGTGGCTTTCTTGGGACAATTTCATGTAAGCAGATATAAATGAACTATAAGAGGGGAAGAACTAATTTTAAAAAAAATAAATTTATTTATTTAATTTTGGCTGTGTTTGGTCTTCGCTACTGCGTGCGGGCCTTCTCTAGTTGCGGCGAGCTGGAGCTACTCTTCGTTGTGGTGTGCAGGCTTCTCATTACAGTGGCTTCTCTTGTTGTGGAGCACGGGCTCTAGGTGTGAGGGCCTCGGTAGCTGTGGCATGCGGGCTCAGTAATTGTGGCTCACGGGCTTAGCTGCTCCGCGGCATGTGGGATCTTCCCGGACCAGGGCATGAACCTGTGTCCCCTGCATTGGCAGGCGGATTCTTAACCGCCGCGCCACCAGGAAAGTCCTGGAGGAACTAATTTTAAAACCTCGTGTCTGATCATTTTTCTTGAAAGATGATTTTCAAGGAATTTCTTTTCTTTGAGGGTAATATTGTCCTCCTACAAATGTTTCTTTTAAGATTTCTATAAAGAAAGATCATTCTGTTAGCTAATAACTCCTCTTGTTTACATTAGTATCTCAAGTGACATTTTCTTTAAGTTGTAGTTTACAGATAACAGGATGCCTTTTGAGTTTGTATCTCCATACCCTTGACATTTTTATTTTCAAATATTTTCTTTGGAAGTAATTCTCTCCGAGATTCAAGTAGCTGTGGCTCTGCTGTAAAGGACAGCTGGCAAAGCCTCATGAGGCTCCCTGCCTCCGGTCCCATTCCACCCTCCACCCAGACACACAAGCACACACGCTGGCACCCAGGGATCCTTCTGAGATACAGGTGACCCTGTCTGCCTCTTACTTAACCTCCTACAAGATATGTCCAGGCTCTGAGACCCCTGGGCGGGTTCTCCAGTTCTCTTCCCTCTTCATCATCGCCCCACCTTCCTGTCCCCTGGCTCTGCTGTTACATTCTCTGCCGCCACACAGCCCCACGTCTTCTTACCTAACTTTGTGGAAGCCTCTGGTCACCACCTCAGTAAAGCTAATCTGATCCTCCCTGTTATTGTGGTGCCTTGTCCTACTCTCATCACACTCCTCACACTGTGTTATAGTTTATCCGTTTTCACAGCTCTCTCCAAAAAACACCCATTCTTTCTCTGTGAAATCTGAGGCAGACTTCAAGTAGCCACCACCAAACACCTTGCATTGATAATGTCTTTGGTCTATCTAAAATAAAAATAAATTGGGGGTGTCCCTGGTGGCGCAGTGGTTGAGAGTCCGCCTGCCGATGCAGGGGACACGGGTTCGTGCCCCGGTCCGGGAAGATCCCACATGCCGCAGAGCGGCTGGGCCCGTGAGCCATGGCCGCTGAGCCTGCGCGTCCGGAGCCTGTGCTCCGCAACAGGAGAGGCCACAACAGTGAGAGGCCCGCATACCGCAAAAAAAAAGAAAAAACATAAAAACCTATTTTTAAAAGCATCACTGAGTTGACACAGCAGGAAGGAAGCTACAGGGGCCAAAATAAAGAGACAGCAGAAGCTCTGGGCATTGAGGAAATATCAAAGCCACTTTATGCCCACCTGGAGACTTGCCCTCTGGAGCTGCTGAAGCCTGGCACTAAGAGAGAAATATGGTTTTCCGGTAGTGACGACCTCCCCAAGAGAACACGCCTCTCGGAATGGATCTCCTTCATCCCTTTCCAGGAGAGAAGAGGAACACAAGAAGAAGTGCCTGGTGCAGAGCCCCAATTCCTACTTCATGGATGTGAAATGCCCAGGATGCTATAAAATCACCACCGTCTCTAGCCATGCACAAACAGTAGTTTTGTGTGGCGGCTGCTCTACTGTCCTCTGCCGGCCTACAAGAGGAAAAGCAAGGCTTACAGAAGGATGCTCCTTCAGACAGAAGCAGCACTAAAAGCACCCTGAATGAAGAAGAACAGGAAACCATCCCAAGAAACACATTTCGGATTTAAAAAGAAAAGAGAGAGAGAAAGACGAGACCAACCCAGGGTGAAGAGTCCAATAGGAGATGCCCATATACATACAGGACCCCGATTCAGTGTGACAGTGAATGAGAAACACCCTCAAACCCACAGATGGGAGCAGGAGAAATCTGCCCTCTCTCCATCACAGTCTGAGTGGAGGGGGATGACCCCGCTAAGAATCTATGAAGACTTGACAGCCCTCATGCAAGCTTCAAGACCCACAAAGGGGACCACAGAGTGAGTCCATCTACATGCCCAGTTACTGACCAAAGCAAATGCAAACCACTTGGGAAAACCCCACCTTCATCCAGACCTTAAAAATACTCAGGTTGGGCTTCCCTGGTGGCGCAGTGGTTGAGAGTCCGCCTGCCGATGCAGGGGACACGGGTTCGTGCCCCGGTCCCGGAAGATCCCACATGCCGCGGAGCGGCTGGGCCCGTGAGCCATGGCCGCTGAGCCTGCGCGTCCGGAGCCTGTGCTCCACAACGGGAGAGGCCACAACAGTAAGAGGCCCGCGTACCGCAAAAAAAAAACCCAAAACGAAACAAAAAAAACCCTCACAGGTCAAGTTCCAAGGAAAATGAGAAGCTCATTGTCAAAAATCAAAGCACACAAAGATCATAAAACCATGACTTAAAGCCAGTAGAAGTGACATATGCAGAAATTGAAATTATTAGTTGCAGAATATGAAATGACTATGTTTAGTGTGTTTAAAGAAGTAAGAGAAGCTTAAAATATGACCAAAGAGTAACCAAGAAGAGGTGGAAAAGAACCAATTAAAACCTCTAAACTGAAAAAATTTTAATGACTGTTTAAATCCACTTTACTGTAGTTGACATATAATAAACTGTACATATCCGAAGTGCACAACTTGACACGTTCTGACAAACATGCACACCGTGAAACTATCACCACAATGAAGAAAATGGACAAACCCATCACCCTTAAAACCTCCTTGTGCTCCTTTGTAATCCCTCCCTCCCACCTCCCTCCAACCCCTTCCAAGGTCCCAGGTCCACAGACAACTGCTGATCTACTTTCTGTTACTAGAAATTAGTTTACGTTTTCTCGAATTCTATGTAAATGGAACTATACAGTGTGTACTCTTTTGTCTGGCTTCTTTCTTAGAGCGTAATGATTTGAGATCCATCCATGGTGTAGCATGCAGCAGTGGTTCATTCTTTTCTTTTTAAAAAAATTTATTTATTTATTTTTGGCTGCGTTGGGTCTTTGTTGCTGTGCGCGGGCTTTCTCTAGTTGGCAGTGAGTGAGGGCTACTCTTTTGTTACAGTGCGCGGGTTTCTCATTGTGGCAGCTTCTCTTGTTGCGGAGCACGGGCTCTAGGCACACGGGCTTCAGTAGTTGTGGCACGTGGGCTCAGTAGTTGTGGCTCACAGGCTCTAGAGCACAGGTTCAGTAGTTGTGGTGCATGGGCTCAGTAGTTGTGGCTTGCAGGCTCTAGAGCGCAGGCTCAGTAGTTGTGGCACACGGGCTTAGCTGCTCCATGGCATGTGGGATCTTCCCAGACCAGGGCTTGAACCCATGTCCGCTGCATTGGCAGGTGGATTCTTAACCACTGCGCCACCAGGGAAGCCGGGTTCATTCTTTTTTATCACTCAGGAATATTTCATTGTATGGATATAACAGTTTTTTTGTCCATTCACCTGTTAACAGACATTAGGGTTTTTCTAGATTTTTGGCTACCATAAATCAAACTGCTACAACATTCATGTACAAGTTTATATGGACATCTGCTTTCCTTTCTCGTGTAAATACTTAGAAGTAGAACTGCTGTACTGTATAACAGATTTATGTTCAAGTTTTAAAGAAACTGTCCAACTGTGTTCCAGACCACACCACTTACATTCTCAGCAGCCGTGTATGTCTCGCTGGCTCTCCACACCTCTGCCAGCACTTGCTATCACCAGTCTTTTTAGTTTTAGACATTCTAATGGATGCGTGGTAGTATCTCACTGTGGTTTTAATTTGTATTTTCCTAAAAACTAATGATGTGGAACATGTTTACACGTGCTTACTTGACATTCATATACCTTCTTTAGTGAAGCATCTATTCAAATATTCTGCCTGCTTCTTCTAAAACTGTTTTATTTTCTTAATGAGATTTGAGATTTCTTTTTATATTCTGAATATAGCTCCTTATCAGGTATAGTATTTGCAAGTATTTTCTCCCACACTGTGCCTTGTCTTTTCATAACAAGTAACACTAAAAGCATATTATATGTACTAACATCCAAATAAACACAGTGAAAGACAGGATTCATTAACTGAAAAATGTATCTTAAGAAATTATCCAGAACACAGTACAAAGAGACAAAGAAAGTGAAAATATAAAAGAGTAATTAAGGATAAAATGAAAGATATAACATGTCTAATCAAAGTTCCAGAGAAGAAAAAAGAAAGAATGTGGAAGAAGAAATACCTGTAGAGATAAGAGTAGAGAACTTTCCAGCTATGTTGATAGATGCCAATCCTCAGAATCAGTTAAGTTCAACAAATCCCAACAGGAGAAATTAACAGAAATGTACACTTAGTTCTTCTGCTCAAAACAGAGAATCATTTAATCCTAATTTCATTAAATCTCAAAACCATTATATGACAGTAAAGGGATTTTTGACATCAAATAATATAAAACCACAAAAACAGGATAACAGGAATGGAGACAACAAGAATGTTTGGAAGCTGGAGAGAGAATGGATGAGACGTAACTGACCTAGTAGATCTGAGACAAACCTCAAGAGAGAAGAGATGAAATTGGATGAAGAAACCAGTTATATCACAGAACCTTCAAAGGGCTCAGGAATTGGCAAAACTATGTATCTCTGGAAAGGGGGACGAAATGTAAGGCACCTAAAATAAAGCAAACTGAGCGAAAGATATTTAAGAAGCAGTAAAATCCCTAGATCTCCTCCCCAACTCTATGATCTAGGTGACTGCCTCTCTCTTACCCTGGCAGAAGTCTAGAAGTTTATTCTCTAGACAACTGAAACATTATCTGGCCTGGGAGATGACAGTCCCAGCTGAGTCCTGGGTACCATATGGAAAACAAGGAGACTAAGTGAGCATATTAATAATAAATGCTTCCACAAACAAACAAACACATATACAGTCAATTGATTTGACAAAGGTGCCAAGACAATTCAGTGGGGAAAGGATAGTCTTTGCACCAAATGGTGCTGGGATAGGTGGATATTTACATGCAAAAGAATAAACTTGGCCCCCCAACT
Source organism: Lipotes vexillifer (assembly GCF_000442215.2). NCBI lineage: Eukaryota > Metazoa > Chordata > Mammalia > Artiodactyla > Lipotidae > Lipotes > Lipotes vexillifer. The sequence continues at coordinate 1,139,968 of NW_006783036.1, read as the reverse complement.
TCATACCATACACAAAAATTAACTCAAAATGGACCACAGACCTAAATATAAGAGCTAAAACTATAAAGCTCTTAGAAGGAAATATGGGGGGTGGGGGTAGGATCAACTGGCCTTGGCAACTCAGTGGATGTAGAGGAATAAAGCAGAAACGGACTCAGATTTAGCCTGACTGGCTGAGAAAACAGAAAAGAAGTATAGATACTTTCAGGACACCTAAGTAAAATGCTTGCTTTCCTTCTGGGAGTCTGGAGTTTTGGTGCTTGCTAGACAGAGGCTGCCCACATGAGCAGCTCCCAATAAAACCCCAGGCCTTGGGGCTCTGACGAGCTTCCCTGGCAGACATTTCACACGTGTCACGATTAGCTGTTGGAAGAATTAAGTGCATCCTGTGTGACTCCACTGGGAGCGGACTCTTGGGAGCCTGGTTTCCTCAGATGTCACCCTGTGCCCCTCTTCCCTCTGCTGCTCTTGCTCTGTGTCCTCTGACTGGAGGAGGTTGCAGCCGTGAGCACAACCATAATGCTGAGCCCTGTGAGTCCTCTAAGCAAATCACTGACACCGGGGGTGGTCTTGGGACCCCTGATACAGGCATACACAATGAGAATAAATCAATTTGCCTTTATACCATAAAGTTAAACAAGATCTTCAAAGTTCTGTTGGAAAAGTAAGTTCCAAATATTTATGACAGTGTGTACATATAACCTGGAGGTTCCCAAACTGGCAGGGCAACAGAGTCATATGGGGAGTCTTCCAGGCCAGGCCCACCTCACACTGACTGAATCAAAAGTTCTGCCAATGGGATCTGGGTCTTTCTTTTTTTTTTAAATACATAAATTTATTTATTTATTTATTTATCTACTTTTGGCTGTGTTGGATCTTTGCTGCCATATGCGGGCTTCTCTAGTTGCGGCGAGTGGGGGCTACTCTTCATTGCGGTACACGGGCTCTAGGTGCACGGGCTTCATCAGTTGTGGCACATGGGCTCAGTAGTTGTGGCGCATGGGCCTAGTTGCTCTGTGGCACATGGGATCTTCATGGACCAGGGCTCGAACCCGTGTCTCCTGCATAGGTAGGCGGACTCTTAACCACTGCACCACCAGGGAGGCCCATGGGCCTTTATTTCTTAGACAACCTGACTTCATGACCTGCAATTTTGGGAGAGCAGAACTTTTGCAGCCTCCTGCCTCAGCAGCTGCTAATGGGCATGAATCACACCAAATCAGCAGCCTGTCCTTCTCTTCCAACCCACAGGCTGCTGGATCTGCTCCTGGTTGCTGCAGCCCACCGACAGAAGGTTCACTGTGCCACCATTCTATATCCAGGATATACACAAAAACATTTTTGGAGGACATTTTTAACATCTTATTAACTTTAAAAATGCATGTAGGGGGCTTCCCTGGTGGCGCAGTGGTTGAGAGTCCGCCTGCCAATGCAGGGGACACGGGTTCGTGCCCCGGTCCGGGAAGATCCCACATGCTGCGGAGCGGCTGGGCCCGTGAGCCGTGGCCGCTGAGGCTGCGCGTCCCGAGCCCGTGCTCCGCAACGGGAGAGGCCACAGCAGTGAGAGGCCCACGTACCGCAAAAAAAAAAAAAAAAATGCACATAGGGCTTCCCTGGTGGCGCAGTGGTTGAGAGTCCGCCTGCCAATGCAGGGGACACGGGTTCGTGCCCCGGTCCGGGAAGATCCCACATGCTGCGGAGCGGCTGGGCCCGTGAGCCGTGGCCGCTGAGGCTGCGCGTCCCGAGCCCGTGCTCCGCAACGGGAGAGGCCACAGCAGTGAGAGGCCCACGTACCGCAAAAAAAAAAAAAAAAATGCACATAGGGCTTCCCTGGTGGCGCAGTGGTTGAGAGTCCGCCTGCCGCTGCAGGGGACGCGGGTTCGTGCCCCGGTCCAGGAAGATCCCACATGTCGTGGAGGGGCTGGGCCCGTGAGCCGTGGCCGCTGAGGCTGCGCGTCCGGAGCCTGTGCTCCGCAACGGGAGAGGCCACAGCAGTGAGAGGCCCACGTACCGCAAAAAAAAAAGAAAAAGAAAAAGAAAAGTACAGTTGAAAAAGCTGGAAGGTAGGACAGGAGGGAAGGGGAGACGGAGAAAAGGGAAGGGGTGCTAATACCCTCATCTTACAAGAAGGGAGGTCCAGAGACATGGTTTAAAGTTTATCATACAAAGAAATAGAGACTTAAGTATATCATTTAAAGTCACAATGGCAGCCAGTAAAAGAAATAAAATCGGAAATCAATAATAGCGAGTTGGAAAGTACAGAGGCAAAGTAACTTGCTCAGACTTAGCTAGTTAGAAAGTTCTGAAGCCGTGTCTGAGCATGGGCCCTCCGCACTCCAGGCCGGTGCTTTTTCCAGTGTATAGCTGTGCCAAGCACATGCCAGGGGGTGACCCGCCGAAGGCTACACACCTAGTTAGTGGCAGAGCCAGAAAAAGAAACTAATTCTCCAGCCTGAAAATTATTTGGAAAACTTATTACTAAAACTTCCAGAAAAGACCATGGTGAAAATTTCTCATTCTTCCTTCTTCTCTCATTCATTCATTTCTGCTCATTCTTTTAACATGTATTTCTTAAAAAGAACCCTTTAGGACTTCCCTGGTGGCGCAGTGGATAAGACTCAGTGCTCCCAATGCAGGGGGCCAGGTTCAATCCCTGGTCAGGGAACTAGATTCCACACGCATGCCACAGCTAAGGAGCCCATGTGCCACAACAAAGGAGCCTGCAAGTCACAAAGGAGCCCACCTGCTGCAACGAAGACCCGATGCAACCAAATAAAATAAATAAATATTAAAAAAAGAAAAAAAAAAAGAACCCTTCTACTTAGACAAACTTCCTCACCTATATCAATGTTAGGCCTATTCTCCAACTCTACACCATATGATAAAGGAAGTTCTCTTTCCTGGAGGCACCTATGAAGACTTCAACCCACCAGCCACTTTGTCTTTTAAGACCTGACAGAAGGATCAAGACATCAACACTGAAGATACAAAGCAAGTCTGCCTGCCCATCTCTTAGTCTAGAGACTAGACCATTTGCTTCCTGGAGACAGGTCACTGTCATGAGCACAGAGGCACACATGCAGCTGCTGCTCCAGGACATGCTGTGGGTGGCAACATGTAACGGATATGGAGGGCACTGCTCTGCTTGAGACCATCCAGTGCATGGGCCATGGTGTGGATTGATAAAACCATTACCACTCAAGTGACTGCCACTTTATAACTTCATAAAAATGTTTGAAATATTCAACAGAAATGACAACTTCTGTGAAAATAAAGGGCAACCTCAGGAAAATGGAGTTGGGAAGCCACAATGGGGAGCTCTCACACACATACCACTAGACACTGGTGCAGATCCCAACAGGAAGAAATGTGCTGTGCATCCCCAGAGGAAGTAACACCATTCCACTGCCACCAGCAGCAGGAAACACGATCTCCCCTTGCCTGACAACAATTCAGCCAATGTAAAGCCACCATACTTCAAACTCCCAGGTTCCTCCAACAGACTTTTTGTTGACAGCAGCCCCTCCCAACTTCCCCTTCTCCTCTAAAAAAGAGTTTCCTCTTGCTTTAGAGGACTGGGATGTGGTTGTCCAGAGCTGTGGGTCCTGAATTGCAATTCTTCACTGTTCCCAAATAAACTTGTTTTGCTGGTAAAATAATTGGCTCTTTTATTGTTTTCGGTTAGCACTACCCCAAAATTAATTTTTTAAAAATAAATTATAACCCCAATTCATTAGTACCTATAAAAAGCAATTAAAATTTTTCAATTTAATTCACTATTACTTACCCCATTTTCAGTGCGTTTTTCTCCAGGTACATTTATTACATTTCTCTGAGTTCTTTGCTCTTGAGTCTGATGGCCACCTAGAGAAATGAAGGCCAAACTTACTAAAAGACATACTAGAAAAGCGATATTTTAACATTTCTTCACTTATTCAAATATTTATTGAACACAAGTATAAAACACCAGGCTGGACAACTCAACAATTAGTACAGTTGAAAAAATGTCTTATAATCAACCTGTATACATAAAGTTGTTTAAATGAAAATTTTTTCTAATATTCTATTTCAGAATTTTGAAATTGCTTTATATCAAAAAGTTTCTAACACTTAGAAAATGGTCAAGATGGTAAAATTTACGTTGTGTGTGTGTGTGTGTGTGTGTGTGTGTGTGTGTGTATATTTTTTAGAATTAACTTTTACTTTTATTTCTCTTTTTCTTGACCTCATCAATTTTATTCTAAAGTTCTTTCTCATTTCCAAGAGATTCATATTCCAATGCCATGTTATCTTGTTCAGGATCACAAAATAATATGGGAATCTTACAATTTGTTTTACAAACTAGCAAAACTCTTGTCGTTGAACTGAATTAGCGCAAATACATGTGTGATCAATGCCATTCACAAACTTAGATACCGAAGCTTATTAAGCCTTCTTTTAAAAGGAACAATATTTGAAGAATTCCCAAAGAAAACATGTCATCATACACAACAGGAACCCAAAGATGCTATACACCATGTTCCCTTAACTCTCCCGGACCCTCACTACTTAGAAGGCTGACTGCTCCCTCTTCAAACTCACAGTGGAGGATCAGCCTCCCTTCCTGCCCTGCAAGAAAAGCTACTGGACGTGGGCCTGGAAGGAGCCTGGCTGCTGCTCTGGCTCAGGACCCCTCTTCCTCAATGCTCACAGCCTCTGCAGACAGGGATGGGAAGGACCTGGGATCCCATCGATGGACCCTGAGCAGATACTCCAGGACCTGCCACTTGCTGGTCTCCATGTTGGCCCCGGGGACCCCACGGGAACTCGTAGTGGGCGGGGTCGCTGTAGGGCACCTGCCGGTACTCCAGGTAGCCCTCCTGCACCCACACTTTGGTGAGCAGCTCCCTGGGCTCCCCATAGATGCAGTGCTGCTTCCCTGCATACACCCCCATGACGCTCAGTGCTTCCCAGACCTCCTCCTCAGAGGCATATTCACCCTCCAGGAGGATCACGGCCAGAAGCATCACCAGGAGGCCAGCCTTGGGCGTGCTCTGCCCATCGGTCAGCATGGCATCCCAGGTGAGGCCCAGGGTGGGGACCAGGACATAGGTGTGCTTGCTGGGGTCCACACCTCCTTCACGTCCATGGCAGAGACCAGCTGCATGCACTCGCAGGCGTGGCTGAAGACCATGGGGAAGTGGTCCCGATGGTCCCGGAGGACCATACTCAGCATCTCCGCCTTGGAGGTCGGCTCCTTGGCACGATACTTGAGGAGCAGGAACCCCACCAGGTCAGCCATCAGCACACCAAGTGCCTCCTGGGACAAGGACTTGGCCTGGGTTGGGACGGGGGCATGGACTGGGTAGGAGGAGGACGAGGGGGATGCAGCCTTCTCCCCCTCAGCCCCGAACAGCTGCGCCTCCACTGGGCCCTGGGCCTGGACTGGGGCCTGAAGGTCTGCCTCAGGCTTGCAGAGCTCACTCATCTGGACCAGGGGCCTGATGACTGGGGTTGGGCCACCGACAGGAGTGTGGGCAGGGGTGACAGATGGGGACCATGGGCAGGTCTTCTTCTGAGGGGTGCTCTCGGGCCTCAGATGGTCGCCCCTCCTGGGCGGCCTGTCCCCTGCCAACCTCACCTTGACTGCTGGCACTGCCTGGGCCTCCTCTGCTCTGTGACCTGAGGACATGGTCCTCAGACCTGGGCCTTCGCCTTCCGGTTCCTGGAGCCCTCTTGGGTCCTGGATGAAATGCTGGCTGGAACAGGCTACCTCCTGGTCAGCTCTGAGCCTCTGACCAGCTGCACCCCGTGCAGAGAATGACTCTGCGCCCCAGACTGGAGGCTGGGTGGGAGCTGCAGCACCCCTGACCGCAGGGGAGGGTCCAAGAAGAAGCACACCTTCCAGTGGTGCCTCTTTGCCCACAGCCAGACTTCAGAGTTTCTTCTCTGTTATGTATATTTTACCACAATTAATTTTTATTAAAAATTAAAACTTGGACTTCCCTGATGGCACAGTGGTTACAAATCCAGCTGCCAATGCAGGGGACACGGGTCTGAGCCCTGCTCCGGGAAGATCCCACATGCGGCAGAGCAACTAAGCCCGTGCGCCACAGCTACTGCGCCTGCGCTCTAGGATCCGCGAGCCCCAACTACTGAGCCCGCGTGCCACAACTACTGAAGCCCGTGCGCCTAGAGCCCGTGCTCCGCAACAAGAGAAGCCACCGCGATGAGAAGCCTGTGCACCGCAATGAAGAGTAGCCCCCGCTCGCTGCAACTAGAGAAAGCCTGCGCAGAGCAACGAAGATGCAACGCAGCCGAAAATAAATAAATAAATTTATTTTTTAAAAAATCTTACTCTTTTTATGTATAAAGCAAAGCTACTGGGTACATAAACAGATATACAGTACATCTGATAGGGGGAAGACAGGGGCAAGTAAGAATAATATATCCAGTAAAGGGCCCTTAGGGAGGTGATAATGAAAAATGAGGTTAAACAAATGGGAATGACAGAGTATGCCACCGAACACAGTCGCATAATATACAATAGCCATTTCATCACAGCTATTATATCTCCTATTAGCAGAAATTACGCATACACACATCCTAGACTATAGCATCTATCCGTTTACAGGGTAAATTAAATTCTTAGTTATTAGTATTTTTAAGAAATAAGGTACTCGGGTTAATTTAATATTCTATCATTGCTGCCTCTTGCAAACAGCAAGCCATCAAATTAGAATACTATAAAACACACAACGTTGAAATTATATCAAGTGCCACTTAATCTTTGATGGTAAAGAAGAAACTTGATGATCTTGCATTCTGGAGTCAGAAAATAATAATAAGAGCTGACATTTAGTGAGCACTTCGCCAGGACACCTCATTAACTGCCACCACAACCCAACGTACCCCGCACATAAGGAAACGGAGGCACAGGGATGTGAAGTCACTTGCCCAAGGTCCAAACTGAATAAGCAGCAGGGCCGGTGCTGAACCCAGGAGGCCTCGCTCCAAACTCCATCACACCAGCCCCCGGGTTCTAGCTTACACTCTGCACATGACCTGTACCGAGTTACTTTACACATTAAGCTTCTGTTCCCCCAGGTATACAAGGTGATTGAAGGAAATGTCCTCCACACTCTCCTCTAGCTTCCACATAGAGAATTCCTACTCTTTTAAGTCAGGGTTGTCCTTTACTTCTTGTTATATCTTATAGTTCTACAGGCAATAAATACTCAAATGTAACTCCTTTTAAACAATATATATCGGTGACAACTGGCTTGTCCTCAGCTCTGTGGGGAGCAGAGAGGAAACATGAGTCTTGGATCTTCACCTCTGGCTGCTTAGAATATAAGCTGGAGGGCTTCCCTGGTGGCACAGTGGTTGAGAGTCCACCTGCTGAAGCAGGGGACACAGGTTCGTGCCCTGGTTTGGGAAGATCCCACATACCACGGAGCGGCTAGGCCCGTGAGCCATGGCCACTGAGCCTGCGCGTCCGGAGCCTGTGCTCCGCAACGGGAGAGGCCACAGCAGTGAGAGACCCGCGTACCGCAAAACTCTCAGCAGTGCTTGCCCTCCTTTTTCCCACCCTCCTCCTTTTCCACCCTGGGTAGAGGTCTTGTGCTAGGGTAGCCCCCGACTTGCTGATTGCGGAGATGCTTAGCAGATCCTACAGCAGATCTCTTGAGTGATAACACTCTGATAGCAAGCACCAGTGTGAGACAAAAGCACAGTACTTGTCGAATGAAAAATACAACAGCAACTGAATAGATGAAAAGGTAATAAAAAAATAAGTCCACCCCAAAAAAAAAAAAAAAAAAAACAAAGCTGGAGGAGAAGTTCAGTGAACAGAAATAAAACGCAACACAGCACCCAATGAGAGCTGTTCTAGCTGCCACCTTTCTTCTTGAGCTCTGAGACAGAGGCAGAACATGCAGGAGCACAGGCAGAGGAAAAAGGGAAGAGGGTGGAGCATCACAGCTGCAGGAAGATGGAATTCTGAGTTAGGGCACGACAGGGAATGAATATGCAACTAAGAATATGGTGGAAGAGAGAAAGAAGAGACAGTGAGGTTGAGGAGATGAGCAGGGTCCCATTACAAATGCCATCAAAGCTAAGCTGAGGAGTATTAAATAGGGAAGCAGGGACTTTGCTGAAAGTTGTGAAAAGTGATGAGAGTCGTGTGATGAATTTGGTTCTTCCAATCCTGACCAACCCTCCATACCAGCCCGGGTTGAGAAAGGTGTACTCCCTGGCACCACTCCCCTCGGAGCCTCCTTCATCCTGGTCCCCTGGCTTCAGTGCAGCAGCTCTGTACTCTCCCCTCCAGGTCCGACTCCCTCTTCAAGGTCCTCGTCTCGAGCCCCATCCCCCTGGGACGCATTGTCTACTTAACCTCACACAGCTCAGCATCCGGCTCTTCCACTGTCTCAGGTGTACTTGCCACGTCAGCACAACGAGACTGAGCAGCATCCGGTGTGACAATGAAGGTCAACTGGAAGGTCAGTGCTGTCCCCTTCCTTGTAACTCTAGACAGTTCTCTAAAGTATCCCTAACGCTTCCAGACTTTACAGAGTGAGAACAATATAAGACCTTCCCCCCATTCCACCATCCTGGGACAGTAAGGGTTATGTACATATATTATAATGATTAAAGTAAAATATAAAACTTTTAATTTAACTATAGGGTATGAATATTTGGAGCAGTCAGGTACAGAGTTAAAGTAAATTCTTAGCTCTAGAACAGCGCTTTAACTGCCAGCTAGTCTAATCCTCCTCAGGAGGAGTCCGTCCAGAGAGGCAGGGCCCTTTTCTAAGGTAGAAATGGATAAAGAGCTAGGCCTGGAGTCTTGGTCTCCTGACTCCAGATGACCAGCACCCAGTGGAATAAAAACCAGAAGTAGGGCTTCCCTGGTGGCGCAGTGGTTGGGGGTCTGCCTGCCGATGCAGGGGACGCGGGTTCGTGCCCCGGTCCAGAAGGATCCCACGTGCCGCGGAGCGGCCCGTGAGCCATGGCCGCTGAGCCTGCGCATCTGGAGCCTGTGCTCCGCGGCGGGAGAGGCCACAACAGTGAGAGGCCTGCGTATCGCAAAAAAAAACAAAAAACAAAAAAAACAGAAGTAATGATGCATTGTGAAAAACAGCATGATATTTACAGCTATGGGAAGATGATTTTAAAGCAGACAGTAGCTCATCCTAGGGGCAAAATATCCTTTAATTAAAAATACAGGGACTTCCTTGGTGGTCCGGGGTAAAGAATCCGCCTTCTAATGCAAGGGACACAGGTTCGATCCCCGGTCAAGGAACTAAGATCCCACACGCCATGGGGCAAATAAGCCCGCGCGCCACAACTACTGAGCTTGTGCACCTCAACGAGAGAGCCCACATGCCACAAACTACAGAGCCCATGCGCCCTGGAGCCCGTGCACCACAACTAGACACAGAAAAATCTGCATACCACTAGAGAGAAGCCCGCGCGCTACAACGAGGAACCCGTGCGCTGCAACAAAGACCTGAAGCAGCCAAATAAATAAATAGATATTAAAAAAAAAAAATACAGCTAGGGACTTCCCTGGCGGTCCAGTGCTTAAGACTCTGTGCTTCCAATGCAGAAGACGTGGGTTCAATCCCTGGTCGGGGAACTCAGATCCCATAAGCCATGTGGCTCAGCAAAAAATAAATAAAGAGGGATAACTTGTAATAAAGGAATCTTCTTTTTACAAAAGGATGTCCTTTCATTGTTTATTTTTTTTTAAATACCAGAAGTAATCCATAATCACCGTTAAATAACAAAGGTTTCTTTCTTAACTGTACAGTGTATATGCTTTCCAAAAAAGAAGATTCCCTTATTTTAAATTTTAATTCAAAAATAAGTAGTTTATGGGAAATTGGTATTGACATATACACACTGCTATATATAAAATAGATTAACTAATAAGGATCTACTGTACAGCACAGGGAACTCTACTCAGTACTCTGTAATGGCCTATTTGAGAAAAGAATCTAAAAAAGAGTGGATATATGTATAATAGATTCATTTTGCTGTATACCTGAAACTAACACAACACTGTAAATGTACTATACTCCAATAAATTTTTTTTTAAAAAGTAGTATATTCCTATGGTTCAAAATTCAAAAGGAAACAGGCTTCTCTGGTGGTGCAGTGGTTGAGAATCCACCTGCCAATGCAGGGGAAATAGGTACGAGCCCTGGTCTAGGAAGATCCCACATGCCGCAGAGAAACTAGGCCCGTGCACCACGACTACTAAGCCTGCGCTCTACAGCCCACGAGCCACAACTACTGAAGCCCGCGTGCCTAGAGCCCATGCTCTGCAACAAGAGAAGCCACCTCAATGAGAAGCCCGTGCGCCACAACGAAGACCCACACAGCCAAAAATAAATAAATTTTTAAAAAAAATTCAAAAGGAACCAAAAGATATAAATGACCAATTTTCCCTCCCTCCTTCCCCTACCCAGCAGCCTTCCCCACAGGCTAGCCATGTTACCAGTTTCTTACTTATCGTTCCAAAGATATTTCATACACAGAAGCCAACACAGAATACGTCATTACTCTTTCATCTCTGTTACACAGGAGGCAGCATGTGTGTACACTGTGCTTATTCAAGTGACAAGTGCAGGAAGTGGTTTGGGACAGGGCACAGAGCAGATGTACTCCGGTTTCTTCAGCCGACGCCCCTGGAGGCATTGAAAGCTGCTCCTACCAGCAGTGCCCATGAGTTACACTATGTATATGTCATTTTGTATGTGTGCAGACACAGCTTTAGGATAAATTCTCAAAAGTGAGATTGCTGGGTGAAAGGTTTCATGCTTCTGTAAGCTTAATAGATACCACCAAACTGCCCTCTACAGAAGCTGCCAACAATGTGGAAGACTCCCTGTTTCTCAGCGTTCTTGCCAACACTGTGTTATTCAATGTTCTAATCTTGGCCACGTGACAGGTGAAATACAGTATCTCAGTGTTTTTCCTACATTTCTTTTATTAGGAGTAAGGCTGAACTTCTTTTCATATATTTCCGGGTCATGAATATTTCCTTTTCTGTGAACAGCGGGTTTGTATATTTTGTCCATTTTTTTTTACTGTTTTTTTTCTTATCATTTTATGTAAAAGAAATTAGCCCTTTGCAATATGAGCTATAAATGCTGTTTCCCAGTTTATAATTTGTCTTTTGACCTTGCTTTAATGTGGTTATTGCCATGCAAAGAGGTTTTTTTTTGTTTTTTATTTTAATAATTCGGTTTGTCTTTTCTATTATGGTTTAGAGTTAGTTACACTTAGGCCTTGTTCCTTTTTTTTTTTTTTTTTGGCCACACCGTGCAGCTTGCAGGATCTCAATTCCCCAACCAGGGACTGAACCCAGGCTGTGGCAGTGAAAGCCCGGAATCCTAACCACTAGGCCACCAAAGAACTCCCCACTTAGGTCTTGTTCTTATTTTTCTGTTTTTCTTTCTCTCTCCATATACATATATGTGTATATATACTATATAAATATATATATATTTCCCAGAATTTTTATGATCCTTTCATGGTTTCATTTATTCTTAAAATCTAGAGATTTCATCCATGTGATATTTATCAAAAGCACTCCCTTTCAACAGCAGGTCCCCTTACATGTTTCATTGCATTACGTGACTAACTTAGGATCCTGAGGAGGAGGCTGAAAGTGTGAAATAATCATAAACTGCAATAACAGAGGTCAAAAAACCCTGTGAGGTACCAACTCTCCCTCTCACCACTTGTAAGTGAAGGGGGGAAAATCATGTGACTAATTTAATATTTACTCCTGTTAATTCTTAAATTAATTTTAATTAATTTAATGTTTAAATTAACTTTTATGGCAAAAATTAGCAAATGGGGGAAAAAAGCACTTATCTACCTTGTTCACTGCTCTCGGTTGGGGAATCTTCATGTCGAAGAAAAAATTTCACTTCTTCCCTTCGTGGCCCCCACTTCTGAAGATGTTCATACATCATATAATCAAAGGGTATGGGACGCTCTAGGAAAAAAACAAACAAACAAAAAACCTTACTTTTCGCAGAAAAACAAAATGACTCGTACCAAAAGTAAAAAATGAATAAAAATAATTTAAAATAAATGTACACATATATTAGAATTCAAGGATATTACAAGCACTGAATTTTAACTTTAATGAAATGAAAACAAGACCATGAAGGGGAAATAATTTAGGTAACATGTAAACACAAAGAAGTAAACATAAAAGCAATTTTGCAACATTAAATGGGGAACAGTGAAAAAAATGTCCTTTAGTATATTTATCATGAAGCAGTATGCCTCCCACTCTTTCAAAGAAACACATTAACAAATTGGCCGAATCTTGTTATTCACTAAAATGTTACAGGTGGCAATCAGATGTATAAAGGCTTGACAACGCACTTGCTGGCAATACAGCTAGCCCACACAAACACTTGAATGTGAATGTTCACAGCAGCAATATTCATAGTAGCCAAAAAGTGGAAACAACCCAAGTGTCCATTAACTGATGAAAGGATAAATAAACTGTTGTATATCATACAATGGATATTTGCAGCCAAAAAAAGAAATTAAGTATTGATACATGCTACAACATGGATGAGTCCTGAAAACATGCTAAGAGAAAAAAGCTAGATCAAAAAGTCACACATTAAAAATAAACAATTTTTTTAAAAAGTCACATATTATATGATACAATTTATATGAGATGCCTAAAATAGTCAAACACATAGAGCCAGAAAGTAATACAGTGGTTGCCTGGGGGAGGGAGGAATGGGGAGGTACAGAGTTTGGAGATAGTTGCACAACACTGAGAATGTCCTAAAAACCACGAAGTTGTACACTAAAATGGGGATTTTTATGCTATGTGAATTTTATCTCAATTAAAAGGAAATCTTGAAATGTTCCCACTGCTGCTTGTGCTTGAAAGCGAGAAAGGATATCGGCAAGTTCCAAGGCTCACAGCAAACGGCCTGGCGTGGGAGAGGAGCAGGACAAAACCGAACCGTATTTTGGCTCCTTTCAACACAGGAGTAGGCCTGGGCGAGAGGCTCCTCCTGCTCAGCCTGAGAACCCGACACTGAGTCAAGAGAAAGAGCTGTGCAAGCTGCAGCCTTGTCATACATTCAAGGTGTGATTTACTGTTCAGTCCTAGATAAGTGCCAGACTTCCGTAAGGAAGAAAACCCCACCATTCATAGAAATGCAGCGCACATTGTGCTGCTGCCGTTTCATCTTCCTACATGTGCAGGCAAGCTTTGTCTATTCAGCCAACATCAAGGGCAAGGACATAAATCATCTCATCTCAGTTGAAAATGAAGTCTGTGTGTGCTTAGTTCAACTCTGAACTGAGTATTTGTACAACGAAAAGCAAGCACAAATTCAACACTAATGAAGTAATATCATTCCGTATTTTTAGTTTTGAAAGTAACACTTTTTATGGATATAGGCCTATAAAAAAGATTTTTAAGAACTTGTATATTGTAGTTTTATAGCTGTGAGGCCCATGTTTAAACCTAATCGTGTCCCTTGGTTTTACATAAAATTGTGTCTTAGGCCATATTTTTATTCATATTGCTTTGGCTTACAAATTTTTTTCACATTAATTAAAATCAGTTTACAATCTTCACTTAAATCTACCAAGTCTGAGCATAACTTTATAAAGTTAAAACTCCAATTTTGCCTTAAAGCCAGTTACTGAAAAAAATGTTTCCCTTTATAAATAAAAAAATTTTAAAGACTAACTTCAAGAAAAGCAAGCTAAGCTTCACTACCTTTTTTAAATAAGAAGGGTTAACTAAAACGTATTTCTGTTTTAAAGTGAAAAGAAAACTACCCCACATGTATCATGTAGACTTAATAGCATACTATACCTCATTAGCATCTTATGTAATGGAGAAATCTATGATAAGACTTTCAGCCATTCTTGGATAAGGCAAAAAGAAAATCAAGTAGGAAATTTCACAAAAAGAATAACTGAAGGTCCTACCTACACTCCTGATTTGCATTAGAGCTGACATACTTGAGGAAGGGAACCACAAAAAGATCAGGATAATAAGCTGGCCAAGTTAACACTGTTATGGGCTGGGTTGTGTCCCTTCACACACAAATTCATATGCTGAAGTCCTAACCCCTAGTACCTCAGAATGTGACCTTATTTGAAGACAGGATCTTTAAAGAGGTAATAAGTTAAAATGAGGTCATTAGGGTGCACCCTACTCCAAATGACTGGTGTCCCTGTAAGAAGAGATTAGGACACAGACACACACAGACGGAAGGCCATGTAAGGACACAGGGAGAAGACCGCTGTATACAAGCCAAGAAGAGAGGCCTCAGGAGAAACCAACCTTGCTGACACCTTGATCTCAGACCTCTAGCCTCCAGAATTGTGAAAAGATAAATTTCTCTTATTTAAGCCACCCAGTTTGTGTTACTTTGTTATGGCGGCCTGAGCAAACTAATACACAGATCCACAGAGAAATACTCTCTTCTCAAAAGCACTGACAATTACATTGAAGTATCATATTTCTGAGTACTGATGACATGAGTATACCATGTGTTATGGATGCAATCATTTTTATGCAAAGCGTTCTCCTAAATCTGAACATTACCTTAAGGGTTCCTCTGGGGTAAAAAAGACTGTGCTTTTTCCCCTTCGTTTGAATCTCATCCACCACCATCTCTTCAAGACCTCGCTTTGCTGCTCCAATTTACTCAATGATTTAAGTGTTTACTCAGGGCCTATTATGAGAAACAGGCTGGGCACTGGCGGTATGATGGTGAACAAACAAGTTCCTGCCTTCAGGAATTTTAGACCAATAAGAGAGAGAGAGATGAAAGCTACCATACTATGTTTTGATAAATACAATGACAGTACTGGAGCAAAGGGGAGGGACCCTTAACACACTCTGAGATTCAAGGAAGGGATGCAGAGGCAAAGGTGCGTGGGTGCTAGGGACTGCTCTAGACAGTGGGAGCAGTGGCTGTGACCCTCTGTGCTCCGAGGAGGTAGGCCTCATTCCTGATGAGGCTAGACCACAGGTTATGATTTCAGATGGCCCTGGAGCCAAGGACTGCACCAACTGAGTGACTCAAGCGGCCAGGGACCACTGGGGCTCTCCCAGACTAATATAAGGGGCAGATAAGGAATAAGAAGTGACAGCAAGCCACAAAAAGCAAGAGTGCTAAGAGGCTAGAGAAGAGCAAACAATGAGGGAATGACCAGGCTCTAACATCAGTCCTCTAAAAACTGCAATTACCTAACAGCCCTCTTCCTGTAGCTGATATCAGACTGATAGCTGAGGACCTGGCCTCTTACTTCTACTTTAGTAAACAGTCCATCATTTATCAAAGTTTCTCTCAATGTGTCCTTAAAGTTTTTACTCTGAATTTGAAGGATAACATTAAAAGCACAAGACTTTGGAAGAAAATATTTACAAATCATACACCTAATAAGGGACTTGTATCTACAATATATAAAGAACTCTTACTGGGGATGTAATGTACATCATGGTGACCAGAGTTAATAATATATACTGCAGGGACTTCCCTGGTGGTGGAGTGGTTAAGAATCTGCCTGCCAATGCAGGGGACATGGGTTCGATTCCTGGTCCGGGAAGACCCTACATGCTGTGGAGCAACGACTACTGAGCCTGTGCTCTAGAACCTGTGAGCCACAACTACTGAGCCCGTGTGCCACAACTACTGAAGCCCACGTACCTACAGCCCATGTTCTGCAACAAGAGAAGCCACCGCAATGAGAAGTCCACGCACCACAATGAAGAGTAGCCCCCACTCGCTGCAACTAGAGAAAGCCTGTGCACAGCAACGAAGACCCAACGCCACCAAAAATAATTTTAAAAAAACATACTGCATATTCGAAGTTGCTAAAAGAGTAGACCTTAAAAGTTCTCATCACAAGAAAAAATATTCTGTAACTGTGTGCAGTAATGGATGCTAACTAGACTTACTGTGATCATTTCACAATATATACAAATATCAAATAATTATATAGTACATTTCAAACTAATAAAATGTTGTATGTCAATTATACCTCAATTAAAAAATTATTTTTATAACGTGTAAGAATTCACTGATTATCCCCAAGTGTCCTTTAAACACATCCATCTGGACGCCCACCTCATACACAGCATGTTCCAACTGACCACTCTCTTGCTTCCTGACTCAGACCCATCCATGCACACAGCTACCTCCTTCCACACGCTGCCGGAGCAGGTGGCCTTGCCAGTCTAGTTCCCACCCTCCCGGGCCCCTCCTCTCAGTGCTGTCTGAGGAGCATGCCTTCTCCATGCTCTTCTCTTGTCCTTCCCTCACACTGCTCCCCTCGCCTGGTGTATCCTATCCCAGTTCAATTCCACACCTCCATGAGAATCCACATTATTTTGCAGAATTTTCTGTATTCGGTAATTATATTACCTACACTGATCATCTCTGCCCAGCTAGCTGACAAATCCTTAAATGTAAGAGCCAGTATTAACTCTTCTCAACTTAATAAACAAATATTTATGAAGCACTTACTATTTAAAAGGCTTTGTACACAGGGGAACACGATAATGTTTTTGTCTTCGTGAAGTTATCGTAAGGAGAAGAAAAGCAGATGAACAATCTGACATGCAACAAACAAAACACTGTAAGGTCTCAGTGGACAGAGAACTCTCGTTTGGTCAGTAGTGATGTCAGAAAGCCTCACACGAGAACCGGATCCGTTTTCCCAGCTTCTTCCACATGGCTATGGTGAGGGTCAAATCACAGAACACACTTCTTTGCAAACAGCATTTATAACATCCTATCCTCATGCGATAGAACAGTTTTTACTTTACTCAATTCCTTATTACCTCAGATAACAAAGAACCAGAAACAACATTCTGTATTCAATAAACACTGGATTTCATGTACTTAGTCATCTTTATAGAGCCTAATACATACCATTTCCTCTCCACACTTCAGCTAAATGGCAACTGCCTTCTCCAGGTTCCTTGCAAAATTCTACAACATCCCGACATGTTGTTTCTGGTGTTATGGGAACTTCTGTTAAAATCTGTTCATTGTTGCTCAAGAACACGGTTAATATCATCTGTAAGAGACAGATTAAATTAAAGCTACAAGTTAGAGTCATCCATCAATAAAGAGATTAATCTGAAAATTAAAAGTGATCCCCCCACCACCCCACTCCCCCACTGCCACTCCGCCCTGCCAGAATGCTTACGGGACAGGTTAAGCTGATCCTAAAGTTCATGTAGAAAAATTAAAATATAAGACAAGTCAGGAAAATGCCAAAAGAGGAGTATTAGAAGGAAACTAGCACTACTAGATATTATAAAGCCTCAAAACAGTATGGCAACAGCACATAAATAGATCAATGGGACAAATTATAAAGTCCAGAAACAGAAAATGGTAAATGATGAAGCAGGTATCTCAAAACTGAGGAAGGAAAAGACTATATAATGAATGATGCCTGAGCAATTAAAATACCCATCTGGAAAAAAATGATTCATATTGCACATCATACACAAGCATAAGTTCCTAATAGATCAAATATTTAAATATAAATCACAAAATTGTAAAGATTCCAGACTAAAACTGGGTAAATTCCTTTTTATAACTCTGGAGTACAGAGCCCTTTCTACCTATGACTCAAAAACCAGACACCACAGAAAAAGATATATTCAGGTAATAAAACACAGGGATCTTTTACAAAGCAAAAAAGACTAACTGGGGAAAAGTATTTGTAACTCATATCACATATAAAAAGCCAATCTCCTCAATATATAAAAGGCTCCTAAAAATTGGTAAGACCAAATCCAGAAAGACCAAAAATCCAATTTATTTTTTAAAATTGACTGAAGAAATAATATATCACAGTAAAAGAAATGAAAATGGTCCTTAAATGAAGGTATATTATAATGTATTTGAAAAATTTAAAAATAAAAATTGTCCAGCATTATTTTAAAAAAACTTTAAAAAACCCTACCACTTTGATCTAAGAACTCTAGAGATTGTATCATAAGGGATTTTTAAAAAACATTACTCCTAAAGTAAAATTTAAACCAAAGATTTTCTTTGTTAGAAGTTTTTTTTTTAAAATTTTTTTTTTTTTTTTTTTTTTTTTTTTTTTTTTTTTTTTGCGGTACACGGGCCTCTCACTGTTGTGGCCTCTCATTGTGGAGCATAGGCTCCGGACGCACAGGCTCAGCAGCCATGGCTCACGGGCCGAACCGCTCCGCGGCATGTGGGATCTTCCCGGACCGGGGCACGAACCTGTGTCCCCTGAATCGGCAGGCGGACTCTCAGCCACTGCGCCACAAGGGAAGCCCTGTTTAATCTTTGATCAAAGTCAGAAACAAAATCTGCATTTGTCCCAAAATTCTCCTCTCAAAATCTCGGCTGTCAACTAAGTATTTTAGTTCATTGTTAAAATATGTTTTTATTAGAAGTGCCCTAAATTCCTAAATTTTGAGATTAAACATCTCTATACTGACGGCCAGATTTTATTACCAAAACTAGTAATAGTTATGAACTGTTCTCTTGCCACCAATCTCCCCTTACTCCAACCTACCCCTTCACTGTTGCCAGTTAATTTCCTAAATGTAAATCAGTTGAAGTCATTCCCTTGCTTAAAATATTCAGGAGCCCTGCACTGCCTAATAGCAATCCTTCCCCAAACATTTATTCGGGTTTATAAACAGGAAACTGGTTTCTTTACTGAGCACTCAAGAGTCTAACATTGTAATGTTCATGCGAATCTCTAACTTTTCTCCCCCAGAGACTCTTATGGGGCTTGGATTTCCACAGAATGCCCTCCGAGAAAGCCTAGACTACAGGATAAACTGCAAACTCCTATCATGGGTAAAAGATTCCTCACAACCTTCCTAGCCTTCCAGTCCTAGTGCCTTCCCACAATGAACCTTGCTCCCTCAAGTCCAAGTTCTCTCAGGCCGCTGTCCCTCTGCCCCAGTGCCCTTCCTGTTTGCCTGTAAACTCCTATTCACCCTTCAAAACTCAGCTCATATGCTACCACCTTTGCAAAACCTCCCTTCACCACCTCCTCTCACCAAGGAGGCTACATGTTCCTTCCTTTGTGATCCAGTAGCTCTTCACACACATCTTTATTACATCACCCTAGGCTCTACTGCCTCCAAGCAATTCACTTTTGAATCTTCTGTTCCCATTGCCTGATCAGTATCTGATGTATGGGAGGCACTGTGAAATCTGGTCGACTCCACGAATGACAGACAAAATATAAAACTTCCACCATACCACAGAACTGAGGAAACACTACTCATGATCTAAGTAAGATACACCCAGTCTGTTCAACAAGCACTTTTCCTTCAGTTCTTCTAGGATATTATAAACACATTTCTCTTTTATAAGAAATAAAACAGTTATTTCTGCTCACTAACCCACAGAGGAATTTATCTTTAAAAGTTGGGGGTCTTTTAAATACTAACATAAATGGCCTGGAATCTATAGAATTTGGAATAAAATTGGTAATTCCTGGATCCAGTGCAAACAAGTCCAGAACTGAAGGACCTTAATGCTATACCAGTTTCTTCAGAACAAGTGGAATTTTTTTAAAAATAAATTTATTTACTTATTTGTTTTTGCCTGCATTGGGTCTTTGTTGCTGTGCACAGGCTTTCTCTAGTTGCAGCGAGCAGGGGCTACTCTGTTGCGGTGTGCGGGCTTCTCATTGCGGTGGCTTCTCTTGTTGCGGAGCACGGGCTCTAGGCACGCAGGCTTCAGTTGTTGTGGCTCGTGGGCTCTAGAGCACAGGCTCAGTAGTTGTGGCCCATGGGCTTAGCTGCTCTGTGGCATGTGGGATCCTCCCGGACCAGGGCTTGAACCCGTGTCCCCTGCACTGGCAGGCAGATTCTCAACCACTGCACCACCAGGTAAGCCCTTGGAATATATTTTTATTCTTGTTCACTCATATTTATTTTATTCTTCTAATGGTAAATATTTTCCTATGTGATTTCACAGCCTATGCTTTAAATTTAGTTATTTATTTATTTGTTTGTTTGGCTGCGCCAGGCCTTAGTTACAGCGCGCGGGAACTGCATTGTGGCATGTGTAATCTAGTTCCCTGACCAGGGATCAAATCCGGGCCCCCTGCATTGGGAGCGCAGAGTCTTAGCCACTGGACCACCCGGGAAGTCCCCTCATAGCCTATGCTTTTTAAGATCTAATAATATATTATAAATAATATATTTATATAAAAATTATATATTTTTATATAATATATTTATAAACCACAATTTATAAATCAAAACTTCAAATCAGTGAGAATATTTTTAAAAATTATCTTCTCTTTAAGTGCTGTAACTACATTTCACTAATAACCAGGAGTAGGTCCTGTTTTCCGCGGTTCTTCAGCCTTTTCATGCCTTGTCCTGTACCGCTTGTGTCTACTACAGGATCCATGATTTGTTCTCCATACTGTGAGCTAGTGAAGGTTTACACAACCAACTGCTTCTGGAAGCCGGGCCTCTGGCCAGAACCAGTCTCGCATGCTCATCACCCACCATGGGCACATAGTGGCACCCGTAAAGGCATGGCTTGTGCTTCTCTGCTCGGAAAGCATAATTCTTTAGGAACCTGCTGTCAGAATGAACCATGGCGTGACACTCTTCAGGGACACTTTTGAATTACCAAGACTTTTCAGCTCGTGAATAAGTTCAACATGATGGGGGAAGGGGAGGAGGGGCAGAATGGCAGAGTTGTGAGTCTGAACATTTATTTTTGAAAGCTAAGAACTCGCAGATAACTTATCCGAAAGTCACTACACATTACTTCAGTTTTTAATTCTATTTTATAGTCTTTAGTAAACCCTATCTTTCCTAATCTTAGCAAAATCCATTTCCCCTAATCTCTACTACTCAATCAAAGCTAATGTCATTATAATCATCACAGATTTAAAAGCTCTCGAGATAAATTAAGCTGGCATTGACCTGGATGGTACATACTTCCCTAGAGTAACCCCTAAAATTGGAGCTGAAAAGGCATGGAACTGCTACCATTATTCTAGCAAGTATTTCTTAGATGAAAAGAAACTGAAGAATCTCCAACACAAATATCATAAGTATTAATCCTAGATGCACTTTTTAAAATATCTTTGAAATCACAATATATCTTACAACTGATAGCATGTCACAATCTAATGGGTAGTGTTATTCTTTTTCTTTCTTAATAGTATGTATAGAGATGAAACCCAATAGGGTTAAGGATTAAGAAGACAAAGAAATCAAAGTAAAGAAGTTAATGTTTATTCTTCCTAAAAGATTAATATGTTGAAAATAAAAGATTTGGTTAACTACAGTTAGAAAAACACACAAAGATTTATACTATGTGCTGTAACCAGAATAGCACGTGATGATAAAAGCCTTATATGCCTTTCTTCAAACTGTTCCCTCTGCCCAGACAAGTCACACTATCAGACCCCGCCCACTTGTCTGTCCTTCTCCTTCATCCGCAAACGTCCACCTCCTCTTGGAAGTATTTCCTGACGCAACTGTCTACCCATCCTGACCCAATGTGAGTCAGGGCCTCCTCTTTTGCTCTCCTATAACAGACTGTGGCTATTTCTGGCATAACAATCTTACACTAAATTATCAATGGTTTTAATGATTACATCCTCTACTGGAACAGTGTCTATGACTCACAGGAGTGAGTTGTGACCCATCATCACCTGCTCTTGAAGTCATCTAAGTGGGCCTCAAGCTGCACATATTTTTATTTTTTTTTAAAGTTGTTTAAAAAAAAACCTAGAATGGCCATAATGCCACTGAGGGCAGGACCTCTGTTCTCTAACTCAGTGCCTGAGTAAAATATGTGTGCTCAGTAAATAAAAGATGGAAGCAGCCTAGCAGGCAGCTAACTGCATAACCATATCAGATTAAGAGGTCAACTTCTCCTCACTCTCAAGAACATTTGAGCTACATAAAGAAAATTCACTGGGGCTTCCCTGGTGGCGCAGTGCTTGAGAGTCCGCCTGCCGGTGCAGGAGACGCGGGTTCGTGCCCCGGTCCGGGAAGATCCCACATGCCGCGGAGCGGCTGGGCCCGTGCGCCATGGCTGCTGAGCCTGCGCGTCCGGAGCCTGTGCTCCGCAAATGGGAGAGGCCACAACAGTGAGAGGCCCGCATAACGCAAGAAAAAAAAAAAAAAAAAGAAAATCACTGGGAATCTACCACTAATGTAAGTCATCTACATAGTAGAGCCTTTAAAACATTCGCTCACCTAACCAACCTATCTAAAACAGCACTCCTCTATCTCACTCTGCTTTTTTTCTTCTTCATTTTCATCACCACCTGATCTATGTTGTGTATTTATTTATTTGTTTATCCTCTGTCTCCTCCCACTAGAACATAAGCTCCCCGAGAGCAGGGATTTTAGTTAGTTCACTGCTCTATCACTAGTGCCTGGAGTAAAGCCTGGCACATAGCAGGCACTCAATAAACTCCCCCAAGTATATAAAAAATTTCTTTTTAAAATAGGTTGAGTCACAAAGGGTAGGTGTCTGCCTTCTTATCTTCAAGGTCTCCATAGGAAAAAGCAAACAAACAAACAATATTTTACCCCCCTAATCACTGAGTTACTCCACATCAGAGAGAAGGATAAAAATCTTTTAAAAATGTTAGTGTTGGGGACTTCCCTGGTGGCGCAGTGGTTAAGAATCCACCTGCCAATGCAGGGGACACAGGTTCAAGCCCTGGTCCGGGAAGATCCCATATGCTGCGGGGCAACTAAGCCCGCGAACCACAACTACTGAGCCTGTGCTCTAGAGCCTGCGAGCCACAGCTACTGAGCCCGCGTGTCACAACTACTGAAGCCCGCACGCCTAGAGGCCATGCTCCACAACAAGAGAAGCCACCGCGATGAGAAGCCCACGCACCGCAACGAAGAGTAGCTCCCACTCACCGCAACTAGAGAAAGCCTGCATGCAGCAATGAGACCCAAGGCAGCCAAAAAATAAATTAAAATTTTTTTTTAAATGTTAGCATAAAAGTCAGAAGCCTATACACATGCATATGATATTTGGCAGATTTTACTCAAAACTAGACATCACAGAAATCCCTTGTTAAAGTTTTCCCTCTTTCCACAAGGTGGCACTGCAGGGTGTCTGGGGGTTAGGGGGGAGTCCCACCCCTACTCCTGCAAATTTTGGGGAAACGAATTAACTCCAAAGAAAATGAATGAAGAGTTTGGTAAGATACTACGCTCAATTTTCATAATTGGAATTCGTGTTATTTTGGCAAAGAACTAGAACTAGCCTTTCAAGATCAATGAAGAATTTTTTTCTAAATAAGAATATTTAACACTCTTGAGAGGACAGATACATTTAAATATTTAAGTAGCATCTACTCATAAGAGACTAATACAGTTAAATGACCATTAAATTAGATCCTCAATAACCATATCAATTAGTTCAAGTCACTGTTTTTTGCCTTTTTTTTTTTTTTTTGCGGTACGTGGGCCTCTCACTGTTGTGGCCTCTCCCGTTGCGGAGCACAGGCTCTGGTCGCGCAGGCTCAGCGGCCATGGCTCACGGGCCTAGCCGCTCCATGGCATGTGGGATCTTCCCGGACCGGGGCACGAACCCATGTACCCTGAATCGGCAGGTGGACTCTCAGCCACTGCGCCATCAGGGAAGCCCTGGCAGGCAGATTCTTAACCACTGCGCCACCAGGGAAGTCCCTTTGCTTTAATAATTTAATATTTTAAAAGTATATATTCCATCATATAAAAATTTCCTTTCACCAGCTTGAATTGGTGAAATCTGGTCACACGCTATTCCTGGGAATACAAAATATACATCTTAGCTTCCCTTCACCTTACTTACTTAATCCCTCCAGTATTTAAAAGCATATGCATTTTGAGGGAACCTGTCTAAAACCTTGTAGAAATACAAAACTCATGAAGTTTCTTGTAATGTCTAGATATGCTATTACTCCATACCATGTGTGGAGGTGATGCAGCTGACCAAATATGATCTATTCATTAAAACTTAAAGAATCCTCTAAAATAGGAACAGGGCAGTATCAACTCTGACACCCTTGTTCATCAATGTTGAGAATCACTGCTCAGAATGATGGTTGCTTTACTGACATTGTCCATGTGAACATTACGGAAGCAGAACTGATTTTCAGACCACAGGTTGTGACCTACTAATGTGCTGTATCATCAATTAGTGCCCTCAGGGCCAGTTTTGTTTTTTAATGGAGAAGAACAATATAAAATAGTATTCTAACACAACACTGTAAATCAACTATACTCTAATATAAAATAAAAATAAAAAAACACACATCAAAAAAAAGACAGCATTAAGAGAATGAAAAGGGACTTCCCTGGTGGCTCAGTGGTTAAGAATCTGCCTGCCTATGCAGGGGACACAGGTTTGAACCCTGGTCTGGGATGATCCCACATGCCGTGGAGCAACTAAGCCCGTGTGCCACACTACTGAGCCGGCGCTGTAGAGCCTGCGAGCCACAACTACTGAAGGCCTCATACCTAGAGCCCGTGCTCTGCAACGAGAAGCCACTGCAATGAGAAGCCCGTGCACTGCAACGAGGAGTAGCCCTGGCTCAACACAACCAGAGAAAGCCCGCCATAAATACATACATACATACATACATACATACATACATAAATAAATTTAAAAAAAGAGAACAAAAAGACCAGCCTGGGAGAATATATTTATAAAACACATATCTGATAAAGAATCTGTATCCTAAATATACACAGAACTCTTAAAACTCAGTAAGAAAACAAAGAACCCAATCAAAAAATGAACAAAAGATCCATATACCTCATCAAAGAAGATACACAGATGGCAAATCAGCATGTGAAGAGATGTTCATCAGAGGTCATTAGGGAATTGCAAATTAAAACAACAATGAGAAACCACTACACACCTAACAGAATGTCCAAAATCCAGAACACTGACAATACTAAATGCTGACAAAGATGTGGAGCAATAGGAACCTGCTGGTGGAAATGTGAAATGGCACATCCACTTTGGAAGACAGTCTGGCAGTTTCTTACGAAACTAAACATATTCTTACCATGAGATCCAGCAATTAAGATTCTTGGTATTTACCCAAATGAACTGAAAATTTATATCTACACAAAAACCTACACACGAAAAACCTATAGTAGCTTTTTATTCATAACTGCCAAAACTTGGAAGTCACCATGATATCCTTCGGTAGGTGAATGGATAAATAAAACTGTGGTGCATCCAGAAAATGAAATATCATGCAGTGATAAAAAGAAATGAGCTATCAAGTTACAAAAAGACATGGAGGAAACATAAATGCACATGGCTAAGTGAAAGAAACCAGTCTGAAAAGACTACATACTGTATGATTCCAGTTATATGACATTCTGAAAAGAAAAAACTGTGGAGACACTAAAATGATCAGTGGTTGCCAGGAGTTGAGGGTAGAAGGAAGGATGAGTAAGTAGAAGGAAAAGAATTTTTTAGGGCAGTGAAACTACTCTGTATGATACCATATTGATAGATAAATGACACTCCACATTTGTCAAAACTCACAGAACTGTACAACAGAAAGAGTGAACCCTCATATAAACTATGGACTTTAGTTAATAATAATGTATGAACATTAGTTCATTAATTATAACAAAGGTACCCCATTAAAGCAAGATGTTAATAATAAGGAAAACTGTTGGGGTTCAATCTTTCTGTAAACCTAAAACTCCTCTAAAAAACAGAGTCTATTAATTTAAAATAAAAAATAAAACAATACACTACACGTGGTAAAGGTTGAGTGCTGTCTCCTGAAATTCTGACTACATATATCCATATAGAGAGATACAGGATTGTGTGTAAGACTGGGTCACGTTGTAAAAGGTGTTTCTTGGTGTGGGTCATGGTCCAAGAAGTTTGGAAGAAACTGCTCTCAGGGCCTCATGAAACCCCCCAGGATTAAATGAAAAATCACTACACTGGGGGAAAAGCACTCCCATCAACATTTATCAGGGCTTATTACTAGGCACTGTGATACACACTTCACACATTCTCAATTCGCACACCAACTTTGTGAGATAAATACCAATCTTCATTTTA
>NW_006783036.1:1108164-1113865 GCF_000442215.2 Lipotes vexillifer | reverse complement strand
GAAAGAAGGCTTGGAGAGGTTAAATAACTTGTCCAAGGTCACTGAGCTAATAAATGCCAGAGTAGGATTGGATTTAACCCTGGTCTGACTGACTCCAAAGCTATGGTCTGAACCACTACTCTAAACCACTTCAAAAGAAAAAAAGAAAAACAGCAGAATTTTAATAAATACCTTCTACTTACAGTATACTCCCCATTATTAAATAACTTCTCAACTAACCAAATTTTATCTAGTGTCTACAGTTGAAGCTATCTAAAATGCAAAGTTAATCATACAAGGGAACCATGCATTTTTTCTAATTTATTCTAACTATAAAGATGATCTCGGGCTTCCCTGGTGGCGCAGTGCTTGAGAGTCCGCCTGCCGATGCAGGAGACGCGGGTTCGTGCCCCGTTTCGGGAGGATCCCACGTGCCGCGGAGCGGCTGGGCCCGTGAGCCATGGCCGCTGAGCCTGCGCGTCCGGAGCCTGTGCTCCGCAAATGGGAGAGGCCACAACAGTGAGAGGCCCGCATAACGCAAGGAAAAAAAAAAAAAAAAAAAAAAAAAAAAAAGATGATCTCACTAATAGATGTTCTAATTAAATTTTCTTGACCTTACAAAATTTTAAATCAGGTGTACCAACAATATTCAGAATAAGGCTTTCTCTTCCTACATATTTCTTTGTAAAATTCAAGAAAATATATTCCTGTAAGTATTTTTTAAAAATATTTATCTACTCCTAGGTATATACCCAAGAAAATTAAAAACATATGTCTGCACAAAAACTTGAAAAAGTTTATAGCACCATTACTCATAACAGCCAAAAAGTGGAAACAGCCCAAACTGATGAATGGATAAACAAATGTCGTATATCTATCTATACAATGGAATATTACTTGATCATGAAAAGGAATGAAGTGAATGCTACAAACATGGATCAACCTTAGAAACATTGCCAAGTGAAAGAAGCCAGATACAAAAGGTCACATGTTGTGTGATTCCATTTACATGAGATGTCCAGAATAGGCAAATCCATAGAGACAGGAAGTAGATTAGTGGTTGCCAGGGAATAAGGGGAAGGAGCAATAGGAAGTGACGGCTAATGGGTACAGTTTCTTCTTGGGGTGATGGAAATGTTCTAAAATTAGATAGTGGTAACAGTTACACAAGTCTGTGAATATGTTAAAACCACTAAACTGCATACTTCAAAGGAGTGAATGTTATGTGAAATACCTATCAATAAAGCTGTATTTAAAAAATATCTAGCTATACCAATTATTCAACCTATATAATCAGTAAAATATTTTTCCCAATGGAAACAACTTTAAGTAAATATTATGGGACTTCCCTGGCGGCACAGTGGTTAAGAATCCGCCTGCCAATGCAGGGGACACGGGTTTGAGCCCTGGTCCGGGAAGATCCCACATGCCGTGGAGCAACTAAGCCCGTGCGCCACAACCCCTGGGCTTGTGCTCTGGAGCCCGCAAGCCATAACTACTGAGCTCACGTGCCACAACTACTGAAGCCTGCATGCCTAGAGCCCGTGCTCCGCAACGAGAAGCCACCGCAATGAGAAGCTGGCGCACCACAACGAAGAGTGGCCCCCGCTCGCCACAACTAGAGAAAGCTCGTGTGCATCAACAAAGACCCAATGCAACCATAAATAAATAAATAAATAAATAAATATTATATCATTTCCTTGTATATATTTTCCTTTTCTCTAGTAATAAAGATTTATAATTGTACAAATCCTGTTTTTTCATGTCTGCTAATACCAAAAGTTGAGTACTAATCCTTCTGCCAGCAGAAAACAAAGCTCAAAACAAGGATAATTAGTAATGTCTCTGAAGAACACTTTAATATAATCACGTGTATAGACACCATAGCAAATACCATCATCTGTATAAAATCAGAATACAATTTACGAAGGAAAAGTAAGTCCAATAGCCCTCCTATCTTTTTACAAATGACTCCATCCATTTTGTCTTTCAGGTTTGAGCCAGCTCTTAAAAACCATGATGCTACTTTGAATTTGCCTATAATGCTCTGAGTTACCATTCTCAAAATATTTCTCATCTTTAGAAAACTAAGCAAAACTCAAGTGTAGAAAACAAAAGTCCCAGTGCCTGGAGATTATCTATGCCATTTACAAAGGAAAAATACTTCAATAGGTGTCCCTTAGGCCTCATGGAATCTAAATTCAGGCACTAATGACATGAACCATGATAAGATGTCCTAATGAAACAAGACAGACCACTGTTGTTACAGCAGAGTGATATGGTGGATAAAGTTTCACCTAATTAGGTGAGTTCCATGGAAGAAAAAGTTTGGTGTTAGCACTGTTCAATAACAACTGTAACCAGGATCTAGAAATCACTATGAAAAGGAAAACTAAACATTAATTTACTAATCTCCATATAAAACCCACTATTAAAAAAAAAAGACTTGCCTAAGTTTCGTCATCAACTTTAAAAAGAGAAACCTCAAGGTTTTTAAATAAGTTTTCATAATAAATGCCTTGTCAGTATGTTATGCTTAGGAAAATTGCTTGTTGGAAGTAGGACACATACAGAGCTACAATTTTTTTTTTTCAAATTATGCTAGTTCTGACATATCTTAGGTGCTTAAAATCGAATGAAGTTTATAACAAGATACTTAACTTCAAAGGACTTTTCCAATTTATTAATAATAAAAATAGCTACTATTTCAGTGCTTGCTATGTTCACGGACAGGCCTTCTGTTTACCCATATTATATCTCTGAACTCTCCCAACAGGTCTACGGAGCTAGGTGCTAGGATGATCGTGTCACTGCATACAGACTGAAGGACTGCCCAAGGTCACGTGACTAAGAAGTGCCAGAGTGTCTGACCCAAGAGTGTCTGACTCCAAAGCTTAAGTTTCTACTTGAATAGCTCAGGAACAAAGCACTGAACACCTTTAAAAAGAAAACAAAAAACAACACAACTATTCAAGTTCTTCATCCCTATGAAACAGTAAGAAACAATCTCTATTCAAAAGTTATCAGACAAACGTAAACTATTTTTTTTATAATGGAAGAACTCACTTCAAATATATAATGTACACATTCCTTTGAAAAGCAAAACATTGTAAGTATGAATACAAAACAGTAAATTAGTAGAGACTCATTATAAAATCCAGAGATGAATGTACTCCACAGCCTAGACTGCCTCTGGGAAAAAATTCCTACTAACAAAGACTAAACTGAAAACTGATGCCTTCCCACTCCATGTCTTCACCTCTTTCTTGACCTGACCTGGGTCCTGAGATTTGGATCTGCTCAGATACCAGAAGAACCTTTATAAAAACCTGTGTACAATTTGCAAAACTTCAAAACCATTCCTTTTGAAGAGAGAATTATGTATTCCATCACTCATTACAACATGAGGCTGCATGTAAGTTTTCTTATTATCACACATCGAAATTTTTACCTTTCCAAACAAAAAGCTCTATTATGGAGATCTGACTGAATTTCTGAGTATTAATATTGTCAGGAAGTTATGTGTTTTCAGAAAGAGAAAAGAATGAACATTTTCTTAGCCCCTACTAGGGAATCATACACCAATTCAGTCCTCATGGCAACCTCAGAGACCCCAAATGGGATGGCTTTCAGATGACAATTCTCTCCCCTCTTCTCTGGGACTCACACTTGGCAAGTTTTCAGGGGTCAGGCTTATTTTACATGCCCATCCCTCTTGCCATTGCTGACTCAAACTAAGGAAGATACGTGATGAAAAATGTTCTTCGTCCCACAGGTATCCACTGAGTGCCTACTGTGTGCCAGGCGCTGGAGATTCAGCACTGACAAAGCAGACAGATTTCTTGTGTCTGCTTGTGGAGTTTTCATTATAGTTTGAGGAAAGAGACAAAATAAGTAGGTAGAACATGTATCATATGGTGGGTGGTGATGTATACTATGGAGAAAAGCAAAGCAGGCAAAGGAAATTGGGAACAAGGCAATTTTAATTTTAAGTAAGGTGGTTAGAAAAGGCCTCCGGGAAGGAGGTGAGAGAGTGAGCCTGCAGACAGCCTGACAGAAGAGCACTCAGGCAGAGGGAACAAGTGCAAAGGCCCTGAGGCAGAAGGAATGCCTGGTACGATTCAGAATCAACAAGGAGTCAGCTTGGCTGGAGCAGAGAAATCAAGGGGAGAAGAGTAGGTGATGAGAGGTACACTACTCATTAGGCTTCTGCTCAGAGGGAGCTTGGAAGTCCTTAGAGTTCAGCTAAGAAGTGGCATATTTTACCATCATGATTTACAGACTCACTCGGCTGCTTTGTTGAGAACAGACTGAGGGTGAAGAAGCACAGAAACAGGAAGGCCCTTAGAAGACGAGCCCAGGAATCCAGGAGAGAGAGGGAATCCCGGAGGTAGTGCAGAACAGAAGCTGGCGAGACTGTGAAGGTAGCTCTGATGGATCTGCTGATGGAGTGGATGCTGGTACCAGAGAAAGAGGCTGTGCCGTAGAGAGGGGGGCCACCACCCCTGATGCCAAGGTCCCCAGAGTCGTCCCAGTTCCTGCTCCACCTGAAGATTCCATTGTTCAGCTCTCCCTCCAGCATCCTTCCAATAAACCCCCTCTTCTCTAAGATTTTTTTTTTTTTTTAATTTTTTGGCCACACCTCACGGCATGTGGGATCTTAGTTCCATGACCAGGGATCGAACCCACACCCCCTGCATTGGAAGTGCAGTCTTAACCAGTGGACCGCCAGGGAAGTCCCTTTTCTAAGATTTTAGAAAGTACTTGCAACCAAAATCAACTCAACTACTAAAGTTACTATCGTTTTACAAATGAGAAACCTGAGGTATAAAAAAGGTTCAGCGCTCATCCAAGGCACAGCAGTTCCTGGGTAGCTGAGTTCAGATGTGAACACACAAGTCTGCCTGGCTCCCGAAAGCCTGTGCCACACTGCCTCCCAGGCCTTGACTAGTCCTCTACCTGCAAACAGGCACAGAGAGCATAAAAGCAAAACAAAACCAAAAGCAAAAGTGGGAGGGAAGTAGGGAGAAAAGGTCAGCAAGAAAACCCGCTTCAGGGCCAGCATTTCACAAGACGTGAGAAGCAGGATCATCCTGTTACGGAGACCTACCTCCCTCTCCCTCCACCCCACAGGGTCAAGGGCCTCAGCAACTCTGTTCTGCAAACACATGGAAGTCCCAGCTCTGTACCAAGTTGAAAGCTCCAACTGTCTCCATCCAGAAGAAGAGAGGAAATGGGGCTCAGGTTGACAGATCACCTTTCCTTTGGTCTTATCATCTCCCTACACTGCCACAAAATAGTTTTCTTCCCCCTCTGGTCACAAAAACAGTTAATGTTATTATTGTTGGCTCAGCACTCAGAGTGATCTCACAAGGATCCACGTTTTAACACAAAAATAAAATGTTGTGTTCCCTGAGGTAACAGTCATACCAGTCCTACAAAAAGCATACATTTTAAGCTGCAAATTTGAGAGGACAGTACACAGGTGCCTCAATTTTTTTTCAATAGTCAGTAAAGTTGTTTGGGGAAAAAGAAAGGATAAAAAATTTTTTTGGTAATTTGAGTTATTTCAGAGTAAATAACCACTTGCTTCTTAATCCATTCATAAAATCATTCAATGCAATTAAAAGGGATATGCTGAGAGTTTCAAATTTAAGCTATCATAAAGATCAGTCATCAAATCTTAGAGCCAGAAAGGAGCCTTACCTAACCACCACTCTTT
>NW_006783036.1:1097694-1108073 GCF_000442215.2 Lipotes vexillifer | reverse complement strand
TCTTTCCCCATTTTACAGATGAGGAAGCAGAAGCCCAGAGAAGGAAATAATTTGTCAAGGTTAATAAATCTTATTAGTAACAAAACCAAGACTGAAATCAGGTCTCTCAATTCTCAGCCCAGCAGGCTGCCTCCCTTTCAGCAGTTTATTTAGTTACACTGTTTACTTAATATTGAATGAGAAGGTCTGTGAAATGTCCAGCAAGAAGCCTGACATACAATATTCTCTCAAATCTAATTTCCTTCCTTTCTTATTTATTTAAATACCTGGCAACAACCCTGGGCACTGGAAAAGTTAGAAAAACGCCAGAACTAAAAATTATAGAAATGAACTGAAATTAAATTACAAAAGAGAACCATGAAACAAAATTGACACAGGAACACATTATCAAGTGCAAATTATAAAGGGTAGCTGATCAGAAAACAGACCTATAATAAATTTTGCAAATGACTCCATGACTATCAATGGGATCCTGAAAAATGTAAGCTAAGTGACACTATTTGTTAAAAAGGCATTCAATTGGGATATAACTAGGTGACCATATAATTAAGAACCAAACATGGTCACTTTGAGTGGGAAAAAAAAGCTAACAAAACAGAATGCCAGGACAACAGGCAAAAACCAAGATGTTCTGTTGCACACCTGGATGTATGGGCACCCAGTATAAATCACACCTATGGAAAACTACATTGTTTCATCTGCAACAAAACACTCCCAAGAGAAGAGTACCACAAAGCAACAAATATTTTAAAAATCAGGACTAAAGAGAAAATGAAAACTACAGAATAGATCTTTTTTTTTTTTTTTCATGAAGATTCATTCCAACTATCTACTTCACCGGCAGATGAAAAGTAAGCCCTGACCTCCCTGGTGGTGCTGTGGTTAAGAATCCGCCTGTCAATGCAGGGGACATGGGTTTGAGCCCTGGTCCGGGATGCCGTGGAGCTAGTAAGCCCGCGCACCACAACTACTGAGCCCGAGTGCCACAACTACTGAAGCCCGTGCGGCTAGAGCCCGTACTTCGCAACAAGAGAAGCCACCCCAACGCAGCAATAAATATTTTTTAAAAAGTAAGCCTTATAAAATGACTCATCAATCATACCTCAAAAAAATTCTTTTCCACCCTTAATCCAACAGAAACAAGGAAAAGAACCATTTATGACATGCAAATGAAAGAGGTAGGAGCATCATCCCCATTTTACAGATGAAGCAGCAGGGTCAAGAGAGTTTTTTTTTTTAATTTACTTATTATTTTTTTATTATTTTTTTTGGCTGTGTTGGGTCTTCGTTTCTGTGCAAGGACTTTCTCGAGTTGCAGCAAGCGAGGGCCACTCTTCATCGCGATGCGCGGGTCTCTCACTATTGCGGCCTCTCTTGTTGCGGAGCACAGGCTCCAGACGCGCAGGCTCAGTAGTTGTGGCTCATGGGCCTAGTTGCTCCGTGGCATGTGGGATCTTCCCAGACCAGGGCTCGGACCCGTGTCCCCTGCATTGGCAGGCAGATTCTCAACCACTGTGCCACCAGGGAAGCCCCCAAGAGAGTCCTGATACGTCACTCAAGGTCCGAAGCTAAACTCAGGGATGACTCCAAAAGCTACAAGGCCCATGAGTGTCCCAGGTCTCTTTTAGGACAGATAGCACAGCTTGGCAGGCCACCGCTCTCCCTCCCTTCAAGATGAGGCAGACAGTGTTTCTATCCTCAAAAGAGAATGAGGGGAGGGGGGATGGGCTTGGCATGTAGGTTTGGCACACCTCACCCAGCTGTGGGTCTCTCTCTTTCAGCCAAGGCCAGAAAAAGCTCATGGACCACGACGACCCTAGTCACCAGATCTGGGGCCCGTGGGATAACCAAGGACACCCACAGGACAACCAAGATCCTACATCCAAGGAGTCAACTGACCTTGGAAATTCAAACCACAGAACCTAACTTCAACCTTCAAGGGTTCTGCAGTCCAGCACCCATCTTCCTCCTCAGATGCTGTGAACAGCAATAAAAGTAACGGCACCCGTTTACTGATTGACACTATGTGCTAGACCTCATGCTGAGCATTCTCCAATGCATAATATTGTTCAATCCTGCCAGAAATCCTGGGAAGAGGTTTTTGTTTTTCTTTGGGGTTTTTTCTTTTTTTCTATTATCCTTATTATTTTTTAGGTGACAAATTAATACCCACGTAATTTTTTTTTAGAGTCTAACAACAGATGTAATAAAAAAACAGACAGTCCCCCTAATGACTCACACTTTTAAACAGCTGGTATATATCCTTTTAGACCTTTCTCTCCACCACAAAACTCTTTTCTTCTTTTTTACAGTGAGATCACATTAAGTAGAAAACGGATTTTTCAGCCAACACTACATTTGGGGCATTTTTCCACAAGAATTCACACAGTTCTACTCCTTTTTTTAGGCTATATATTATTTCTCCCTATGGCCACACCATTATTTATTGAGAGACATTGTTACTTTCAGATGAGGAGATAAACTCCAACATGTATGTGACTTAAGGTCACAGAGTAAGTGGCAGGGCCAAGGCTTGACCCAGGCCTACCTGATTCCAAAGTCTGTGTTCTCAGACACTTGGTCCCACAAGGCACTTGTTTTGAATGTTTCTGTCAACTAGACTACAAACCCCTTGAAGACAGGGAATTAGTGTCTTTAAGTCTCCAATGCCTAGCATTGTGTTGGGATATAATAAGAGTTAATAAATATTTGTTGTGTAAATATCTGATGAATGTCACTTTTTTTGTACCTCATTTACCTTCCCTCCTATGCCATTCATATCTTTCACAGTGCCCTGGAATATCATGGAGGCACAAACATATCTGTTTAAAGTATAGCTCTAACGCCATTCTTGGTCTGGGTCACTTGGCCTCTCTCCATCTCAGAATTCACCTGCAATGCCAGCTCAGACCCACCTGCTTCTCCAGGAGCTTCCCTAAGAGAGGGCTTTCACATGGAGACCCCTCTATTCAGTTCTAATACAACATTATAAAAAGTTAGCACTAGAAACAATCTTAGCAGTTATTCATCCTGTACCCCTCCTCACTCTGTAGTAATAGAGATTGTAATCCATGGTTTTATGACAAACTAGTAAGTCTTCAACCCACAAGAAATTAAAAATTTCAAAACCAAAGTGTAAGGCACTTAAAGTAGATTTTGCTAGGTACTACTTGGGGAGGGGGATGGCAAGATACGAAGGCAGAGAAATTTTGCAAAAATCTAAATGTCTACTTGAGCCTCCAAAAGACTACTAACCCTAAGTTTATAGTCTTGTCCTGCCTGACTCCATGGTGGTGCAGAATTTTGACCTTGGTAACCTCTAGCACCAGACTTCTCTGAATATTAGCCAAAACCTCATCAACTGATAGAAATGGGCTCTTCTGTTGTATGATTAACCATAAAGCTTCAGATTAAGAGATTTTAATAAGTTTTGCATATCAAAAAAACTGGCAAAACAAACACAAAAGATAATTTTCCATTAAATTTAGTCATGGAACTTCGCTACTTTGACTTGACTATCAAAAGTATAAGCAGGGGGGCTTCCCTGGTGGCGCAGTGGGTGAGAGTCTGCCTGCCGATGCAGGGGACACGGGTTCGTGCCCCAGTCTCGGAGGATCCCAACATGCCGCGGAGCGGCTGCGCTCGTGAGCCATGGCCGCTGAGCCTGCACGTGCGGAGCCTGTGCTCCGCAACGGGAGAGGCCACAACAGCGAGAGGCCCGCGTGCTGCAAAAAAAAAAAAAAAAGTATAAGCAGGGGACTTCCCTGACGGTCCAGTGGTTAAGACTTTGCCTTCTGAGGCAGGGGGTGAGGTCGATCTCTGGATGGGGAGCTAAGATCCCACGTGCCTCAGGGCCAAAAAACAAACAAACAAAAAAACATAAAACAGAAGCAATATTGTAACAAATTCAGTAAAGACTTTAAAAATGGCCTACATCAAAAAAAAAAAGCATAAGCAGCTGCTACTGCTACTATAAAAATATCTCATTTTCCCTCCCATATGAGCCTTAGTATCTGATTAGTATCTGATTATCAGCAACTCTCCAAAAGGACTCCCACCAGAAACCAACTGGACCATGAGGTATTCTCTGTTAACAATGATATTTGAGGATTTGTTCGATTCTAGAGGCAAATAACCATATAAGGAGATAATTAGACTCCCGGGTTTATGACAAGACACTGCAGTATAATAGACACAAAAAACCAAAACCCATAATGTAAAGCAAAGTATTACAATGTATATAACATAAACTGGACACACTTACAGGATCACTCATTCATTCATTTAGGAAAATTTTACTGAGCCCGACATGGCCCTGGGCCAGGGTCGGGACACAGACTGTCAACATCGCCCCAGTCACTGAACCTTGAGCTGAGACAGAGAAGAGACACCAGGAAACTACAGTGGGAAACTGCAGAGTGCCATGAGATCCCACAGAAGGACAGCCTGATCCAGATGCCAGCGCCAGAGAAGACTTCCCAAAGGAAGCAACATGTAGGCTGAGACTAAAGGAGTTAGCCTTGAAGGGGAGTGGAGAATGCGTGCGGGAGCCAGGGGGTAAGCAGATTGTTCTTTATTTTTTTTAATTTTAATTTTTATTCATTTTTTTATTGGAGTACAATGTTGTGTTAGTTTCTGCTGTACAGCAAAGTGAGTCAGTTATACATAAATATATATCCACTTTTTTTAGATTCTATTCCCATATAGATCATTACAGAGTACTGAATAGAGTTCCCCATGCTATTCAGTAGGTTCTTATTAATTATCTGTTCTATATATAGTAGTGTGTATATGTCAATCCCAATCTCCCAATTTATCCCTCCTCCTTCCTTTCCCCCCTGGTAACCACAAGTTTGTTTTCTACATCTGTGACTCAACTGCTGTTTTGTAAACAGGTTCATTTGTACCATATTTCTTTTTTTTTTCTAATGTGTTTCTTTTTTTTTAATTATAAATTTATTTATTTATATTTTGGTTGTGTTGGGTCTTCATTGCCGTGCGTGGGCTTTCTCAAGCTGAGGTGAGCAGGGGATACTTACTCTTCGTTGTGGTGTATGTGCTTCTCTTTGCAGTGGCTTCTCTTGTTGCAGAGCTCTAGGTGCACGGGCTTCAGTAGTTGTGGCACACAGGCTTAGTAGTCGTGGTTCGCAGGCTCTAGAGCACAGGCTCAGTAGTCGTGGGGCACGGGCTTAGTTGCTCCGCGGCATGTGGGATCTTCCCGGACCAGGGCCTGAACCCATGTCCCCTGCCTTGGCAGGCAGCTTCTTGACCACTGCGCCACCAGGGGAGTCCTGTACCATTTCTTTAAATTCCACACGGAAGCACTATCATATGATATTTGTCTTTCTCTGTCTGACTTACTTCACTCACTATTACATTCTCTAGGTCCAGCCATGTTGCTGCAAATGGCATTATTTCGTTCTTTTTTTATGGCTAATACTCCATTGTATATATGTACCACATCTTCTCTATCCATTCCTCTGTCGATGGACATTTAGATGGACCACTGCGCCACCAGGGAAGGCCCTGCCTATTTTTTGATTGGGTTGTTTTTTGATATTAAACATGAGCTGTTTGTATATTTTGGAGATTAATCCCTTGTCAGTCGCTTCGTTTGCAAATATTTTCTCCCATTATGTGGGTTTTCTTTTCGTTGTGCTGATGGTTTCCTTTATTGTGCAAAAGCTTCTAAGTTTAATTAAGCCCCATTTGTTTATTTCTGTTTTTATTTTCATTACTCCAGGAGGTGGACCAAAAAAGATTTTTCTGCGATTTATGTCAGAGGGTGTTCTGCCTATGTTTTCCTCTAAGAGTTTTATAGTATCTGGTCTTACATTTAGGTCTTTAATCCATTTTGAGTTTATTTTTGTGTATGCAGATTATGTTCTAAGCAGAGAGTCTGCTTAACTGTTCCACAGACCACCAATCAATGACAGATGAAAACAGCCATGATTAAATAAACCCCATTAGGCACTGCCTTCTTCTGTGCCAAAAATTTGACATTTAAATAACCATACCCTAATTTGGTTATGTTTCCAGCCATGCTTAACTCTAGAAGGTGATAAAGGACCTCCTCTTAAACGTCTTCCACAGTGTTCTTTTTATATTTTGGTTTTACTTTTGCTATTCTTTTCTACTCTATTTACAAATGAGAGGAGAAGGTGAAACTCTCAAAATAATTCAGTGTTAGAATATACTGAAGGAAAACAGAACTAGGTAGTCTTCCCAGACATACTAGGGCTGATGAAGTGTTTCTGAGAGAGTAGTTTAACTGTAACAGTACTAGTAATTAAATGTTGATAAAATCATCCTTTCAAATTTTTCCTAATTTTAATTAGAATCCTAAATCCTTTAATTATTAATTACACTATTTCTGTGGCTGTTAAGCACCCTTAATGTCCCAGCAAATAAAATTAGTTACCCAAAGACATCAATTAGAATATATCCTCACAAAATTACAATTTAACATTTTTCACCTGTGAAAACTTGTTAACTACCTATCTAAATTAAGCAGTCTCCAAAGCAAAAATGTTTTTTAAATGTACTGAATCAAGATCATTTAACATTTTGGAGATACTAAACATTTGGAGGATAAAAGCACACATCTATAGTGCTTATTATATAGACCAGGCACTGTTATAGGTTCTTTATATATAACTCATTTAATACTTACAAAACCAGCGAGGTAGGTACTACTATGACCTCCATTTTACAGATAAGGACACTAAGACACAGAGAGATTAACTCACCCGAGATCACATAGGTAGGAAATTAAATAGTTGAAATGCAAACCCAGACAGTCCACCCCCAAATCCATGCTCTTTAACTACTGCATTACACTGTCCCTCAATAGTTTTTCGAATATAAAAGCAAAAATTAGTAAATGAAAACTACTATAATAAAACACCAGGGACTTCCCCGGTGGCACAGTGGTTAAGAATCTGCCTGCCAATTCAGGAGACACAGGTTTGAGCAGCGATCTGGGAAGATCCCACATGCCGCGGAGCGGCTGGGCCCCTGCACCACAACTACTGAGCCTGCGCTCTGGAGCCCGTGAGCCACAACTACTGAGCCCACGTGCCACACTACTGAAGCCCGCACGCCTAGAGCCCGTGTTCCACAAGAGAAGCCACCGCAACGAAGAGAAGCCCCCTGCTTGCTGCAACTAGAGAAAGCCCGCGCACAGCAATGAAGACCCAACGCAGCCAAAAATAAATAATTAATTAAAAAAAATAAAGCAAAACACCAGCCATGTATAATCCTTGAGGAATTAATTCTTATGAATGATAGCATTCTCTGAATAGCTGAGCATCTAACCTCTTTGTCTGAGCCAAAATCTGAAACTGTGCTGTCCATTTGATATGGCCACTAGGCACACATGGCTACTGAGAACTTGAAATGTGGCTAGTCCAAAATCAGGCGTGCTGTATGTATACAATGTGTCCTGGAATTTGAGATGCTTAGTATGAAAAAAATGAATGTAAAACACCTCACCAATCATGTTTTAATATTAACTGCATGTTTAAATAATTTTTGGATACAGTGAGTTAAATAAAATATATTATTAAAATTAATTTCACTTTTTTATGTGGCTACCAGAAAATTTAAAATTGCATTTGTGGCTCACATTATGTTCCTACTGGACAGAGCTCATCTAAAATGTGTCCAGCTGCTGTCTACATTATTGATATTATTTAGTCTTTTCTTGACGACTCAGTCATCGTGAGGACCTTTAACCACCACCCTGTGTGTAGTCTGTAATCTGTCATTGTGCTATCTTTGGTGTTGACTGAGGTCAGGATGCCCACCCTCAGACCACAACCTCAGGTTTTCTTAAAGCTGTTTCTTTCTACGGTTTCCAGCAGCATGTCTGCCCACAGCTACACCCCTCCAGCAACCTCGGATGCAGCTTCTAAAGATTTAGAAGCCAGGTAAATTAGAACTAACACCTATGAATCAATGATAAGTGAGGGCTGAGGAGGATCACCTCCAAGTTAGCTTCAATGCATGATTCTTTGACAACTATTTTGACTGCTTGAAGACCCTTTTCTGTCTTGACTATCCTGATAGACTCTTCTCATTGATTCCAGACACTTAATGCCAACTTTAACATAAATTAGAGCATTTACAACTCTCCTTAAAATCCTGCAACGGTAGTTTCAGTTTGAGATGAAAAAGTTCTGAAGATGAATGGTGGCGATGGCTGCTGAACAACGTGAATGTGCTTAATTCCTCAGAACTGTACACTTAAAGATGGTTAAAATGGTAAATTTTGTTATGTATATTTTACCGCAATTAAAAAAAAAAAAAGCAACTTCAACAGTTTCATATCTTTTTCAGGATCAAGTTCAAACTTTCATGCAGGTCACACATGGCCCTCAGAATCTGACCTCTACCGACCTTTCTAGCCCCCTTGCTTCATCTGGCCTTAAGCTCCAAGCAACTTCCCTCAACATACCACACCAATTCAGATCTCAATGCCCTGCAAACATTAAGGCCTCTACCTAAAATCCCTTCTTCCTCATCCTTCTCAACTCCATTCAAATGTCACCTCCTCTGTGAAAATTCCCCTGACATCCCAAGGTTGAGAAGACTCCTCTCACCACTGTGCCCTGCCGTACGTAGCTTGTACTCTGCCAGGCGTACAGTCTTTATCTTTCAGAATGGCACTTTTTATTTACATGATTGTTCCCCACCGTGAACTCACTGAGAGCAGGGACTGTGCCAGCCCTGGCACAGACCCAGTATATAAGGGATGTGCCCTAAATGCCTGCTGAGGCCATTCAGTAAACAAGTACTTACTGAATGCGGACCAGAGGCAGGCAGTATCCTAAGCACTGGGGATCCTGCAGTGGGAAAAGAAAATGAAGCCCCACTTTCATGGAGCCTCCAAAATATCTGCTAGGTGGACATAAGTACTATAAAGAAAAATGAAGTACAATCAGGGAGGGACATTTTATACAGGGTGGCCTGGAACGTGCCAAAGAGGTAGAGACCAGAGAGCAGGGGGTGAGCTTTTCTGCTGACAAAACACTGAGTGATGTGAATCTGAGCTGGTTTTGAGCTGTGGTCTGGGTAACAGAGGGTACTGGAAAGAGAAGGTAAACCTTCATTTCTAAGAAACACAAACCATCCCGCTCTGTCCTATCAACTTGATAGATTTTGCAATTACCACCTAGTTCTCCTGGCAGAAAGAACACAGGCATTCTACCTAGGGGGCGTAAAGTTCACTTACGGTCCTTCGCTGACTGAATCCTCTCTGCCATGAGGCCTTATGGTTGCTAGAGAAAACTAAGAGGAGCAGATGTTATCAACAGAATGCACTAAGCACTTGACAATCCTCACAACCACGTTTTGAAATACACTGCTATTAAAACCCATTTTTAAAGAGGAAAATAAGACACAGAGGTTAAATAATTTGTCCAAGGTCACAGAGCTGGTAAGTGGCAAAGCTAGACTTTGAAACCAGACAGTCTTGGCTTCAGAGTTTGAGCTGATAATCACTATGCCCCCTGTTTTACATCTGTATTTCTATCATAAATACTCTGTTCCTATTGTTGGGGTTTTTTTTTTCTGTTAATCCTAAAATTGTCACACTTTACTTCATCGTTCTTCACATTTTGACAAAATCTCACTTCTCATTTCTATTCTAACACAAAAATCTGTCTATATTTTGATCATTTGAGTTTAATTCTTTTTGAGTTTAATTATTTACTGATGTTATTTTCAAGACTGCCATGAGACAGAACTATAAGCATGCAATAGAGCAAAAAGCAAAATACAAACTATCAATACAGAGACACAGATTATACTGCTATAAAAAGTGTGCATATATACTCCACAAAGATGGAGGAGGCCCAGGCCAGCCACTGTCCCATGAAGCTGGGTCTAGTGGGGACTCTGGGTGGGGCTGATCGGGCAAAATGACAAGTACAAGGGATGACACATGTGTGTGGCATGCCACAAATGCCGAGGCAGTAATCTAGAACACCAAAAACACAACATTAAATATCAGTTAATATAGGGCAAATGATTTCTTTTAACTCAATATATTTATTTTACCTTAAGATTTAAGAGTAACGTCTTTCAGGCAGGATATAGCAGGCATCTCAAGCTCAACACACCCAAAATAAACCTCATTCATCCCCTTACAGCCCTCTAAAACCTACTCCTTCTTGCGTGTTCTCTATCTTGGTTACAGGAAAGACAAGCCCGGCTGCTGAAGCAATAAACCTGTTATCCTCAACTCCAGCCACTGTACTTCCTTCCTGTTAATCACACACACTTACATGTCAGTACACACACTCACATGTACGCACACTCTCACACACCCTCTCACTCCATCAGATCTATTCTACCTCCTATTGACTGGCTCTTTC
>NW_006783036.1:1091427-1097684 GCF_000442215.2 Lipotes vexillifer | reverse complement strand
CCCCCCTATTGACTGCCTCTTTCCCTTGACCTTCACGTCAAGTCTGACCTGTACCAGCTGGTCTCCTAACTGTTCTTCCTGTTTCTTTTTAATTTTCCTTCCTCCACAGTCCATCCCCCGGCCTTGGCTCCAGAATTCTCCCTCGACCATACAAGTTTGACTGCATCATTCCACTTTTTAAAAACGTTTGGTGGTTTCTGAGCACCCACGGGATCAAGTGCGAACCCCATTAGAACACACACACACCTCTTCACAATGGGGTCTGACACTACTTTCCACATCATACCTTCTTTCATTCAAAAAATCGTCACCAAACACCAACTATGTGGCCAGTCACTGGGACAGGCACTGGTGGTAAATAGCAAATAAAAAGAGACAGCTCCTGCTGCCATGAAAATTACAGTCTAGGACAAGAAAGACATTTACCAGTCACATAAACAAATGTTTAAGACTGCACTATAAGTATTGCAAAGGTAGACCAGGCAAAATGTTCTGAAATCAAATAGTAGCAAAGGTTGTACAATCTTGTAAATACACTGAAAACCACTAAATTGTACACCTTAAAAGGTAAATTTTACGGTATGTGAATTATATCTTTAAAAAAAAAAAGGCACACCAGCTTGAAGGCCTCTACTGGTGTATTTCGCCAAGGCAAAGATGGGAAAGCTTTCCAGAGGAAATGAAACTTATTACATATAACTGTAGTAAATGCTGAGCATTTACTACACAACAGGCACCTTTTGCTGTAATAATCCATCTGATCCTCCTAACAACCCTAAGGTTACTATTATTATTATCCTCAGTTTAAAGACAAAGAACTGAGGGATCAAGTAGCTTTACCCAGGGTCAGAGAGCCAATAAATGGTGA
Organism: Lipotes vexillifer; assembly: GCF_000442215.2. Lineage (NCBI taxonomy): Eukaryota > Metazoa > Chordata > Mammalia > Artiodactyla > Lipotidae > Lipotes > Lipotes vexillifer. The sequence continues at coordinate 1,096,816 of NW_006783036.1, read as the reverse complement.
TGCCAGAATCCACACTTCAGCCAACTGACACCAGGGCCCATACTCTGCTACAGTGAAGTCACCTGGGCAACGCCTGCTATTCAGAGCTACTTATGATACAATAAGTAAACCACTGTGTTTCATTTCTTCCAAAAGAAATTTCTCTCCATGTCCTCTATAAGGCCCTTAAAAGGCCCTTTAAGATCCTAACTCATCCGCTCACCACCATTACCTTCCTGACTTCATCTCCTCCACTCTCGCGCCCCCCCCACACACACACTCTGCTCCAGCCACACAGGCCTCCTTTTGTTTCTCCAGAATGTTGGGCACACTCCTACCACAGGGCCTTTGCATTTGCTTGACCTACAATGACTGCAATCACAACATATGTTATAAATCATGATGCTGCCAAAACTTCAGTTAACATTTTCTCTAGACACACTTAACAATACCCCTAGCAAGACCCTGTTCTGAATTAGACACTAACATTTCGAACGTCTCTTATTAATTTTAATCAAAACTACCTCATTTTCCAGTCTTTTATTGTTCTGTATGATGTCACCATGCAAAGATTTTTATTTTACAAAATCTAGTAACAGCAGCTTTTGCTTACCAATTAGTGTGAACAACAGTCATACGGCTATCTTTGCAGTAAAATAAAACAAAGCAATCGAGCCAAGAAAGTGTCACAATAGAACCTGATTACCACCATTCCTCTGTTCAGCCCTAGAACCATAGTTTGTGAAATGACTATGGCAACAGCACTTCAAGGCATCAAAATCCCACCAAACTTTTGCTGGGAAGCTACTGCCCATCTGTGCAAACACACAAAAATGCATGTTGACAACCAGTTATATAACTTCAATACAGTAACCTGGTGATATTTTAAGTTTCTATCATGCTAAAAATTCTAAGCAACTCTTAGGCATATATGCTGGCATAAACTTTTCAAAGTAGGACGCTGAGAAAAAAAGAGACATTTAACACATTTACATTTAAAACGGAGTTGTCGGGCTTCCCTGGTGGCGCAGTGGTTGGGAGTCCGCCTGCCGATGCAGGGGACGCGGGTTCGTGCCCCGGTCTGGGAAGATCCCACATGCTGCAGAGCGGCTGGGCCCGTGAGCCATGGCTGCTGAGCCTGCGCGTCTGGAGCCTGTGCTCCACAACGCGAGAGGCCACAACAGTGAGAGGCCCGCGTATCGCAAAAACAAACAAACAAAAAATCAAAAAAACACAGTTGTCCCCAAACTCAAGATGGCGAAAACTATCGCCTTTTATCAAAAAGGTTCACTGTGAGAATCTTTTAAATATTAAGCTCCATTTGAGCTAAGCATCAGGGGAAAATATTTAGCCCAATTCAACTTACCAGCACCTCTAGCAAAATGCCTTGACTACACAGCAAGTAAGTGACTGGTACAACGGCTAGGAGCAAAGGCTTTTCAGTCAGACAGTTTGTTTTCAAACCTTGTTTTACCACTTACTATCTGGGGGACCTTAGCCAAGTTTTACTTCCTGAGCCTCAGTTTTCCATAAAAATAGAGACACCACCACAAAGCCTATAGGATGCAGTGCTTTAGCGCATAATGACAAACACCATACACTGACTGCTCACTATAACTAAACTGAATTGTAGAAAGTTAAATAGCTGCAAAACTTTGTTGCTGTACTTAATACTGTAGCCTTCAGAAGAGCTATCCCTATAGACTAGTCTTTAGTTCAATAAAACTGTAATAATAAAACCTTTTTTTTTTTTCTTTTTTTTTGCGGTACGTGGGCCTCTCACTGTGGTGGCCTCTCCCGTTGCGGAGCACAGGCTCCGGATGCGCAGGCTCAGTGGCCATGGCTCACGGGACCAGCCACTCCGCGGCATGTGAGATCTTCCTGGACCGGGGCACGAACCCGTGTCCCCTGCAACGGCAGGCGGACTCTCAACCACTGCGCCACCAGAGAAGCCCAATAAAATCTTTTATATACACATCTTTGTATGAGCGAAGCTTTGCTTTCCCTTTTGTGAATTTTTTGGGCACTCCAAAGGCTAGAAATAGTTTTATTATTTTAAATGGTAATATTATGTTCGTAATTTTGTCTTAAAGAAACCAGTTAAAAAAAAAATCTTCTCCAGTCCTCAGTGTTTTCTTTACTGAGTCAGCCTGTAAATTCAAGCCTATCAAATGACTTAATGATTAAGTGGGACTTCCTTGGTGGCACAGAGGTTAAGAATCCGCCTGCCAATGCAGGGGACACGGGTTCGAGCCCTGGTCCGGGAAGATCCCACATGCTGCGGAGCAACTAAGCCCGTGTGCCACAACTACTGAGCCTGTGCTCTAGAGCCCGTGAGCCACAACTACTGAGCCCACATGCCACAACTACTGAAGCCTGAGCGCCTAGAGCCCATGCTCCGCATGCGGTGAAAAGCCACCGCAATGAGAAGCCTGCACACCATAATGAAGAGTAGCTCCCGCTCGCCTCAACTAGAGAAAGCCCGCATGCAGCAACAAAGACCCAACACAGCCAAAAATAAATACATTTATTTTTTTAAAAAATTCTTATTTCTATCAAATCTGTTTAGGTATGGCCTCAATGATTTCAGGTCTAGACTTTAGGGACCAGCCAACGAGTAATCTTTAAAGTATAGCCCTCTTTTTTCCTTGGGAAAACAGTTTTAAAATGGCACCCACTGAAAAAAGGTGAATGACCACAAATACTAAAATGCCATAATACTTTAATAAGGGAAAATTCCAAAATATAGCTTTGTTTAAAAGTAGACAATCATGAAACTTTGTGTAACAGGCAAATTGAACATTTCTACAAAGACATTATTGTGTCAGATGAGAACACGGCCAGATACTTATTTCCAACGGCTGAGAGACTGGGTGCTGCAATAAGCCACGTGATCAATTAAAAGTTATTACAGACTCTCAAGTAGAATATACTCTAAACCTGTGTTGTTCAATAGAGTAGCCACCAGCTACATGTAGCTACTGAGCACTTGAAATGTCCTAGTCTGAAATGAGGTGTGCTATATATGTAAAACTTTACTGGATTCACACTGGCTTTCAATGACTTAGTACCAAAAAAAAAGTAAAATATCACATTAGTAAATTTTTCATACTGATTACATGTTAAAATGATAATATTTTTGATATACTGAGTTAATAAAATATACTATTAAAAATAATACCAAGGGCTTCCCTGGTGGCGCAGTGGTTAAGAGTCCGCCTGCCGATGCAGGGGACAGGGGTTTGTGCCCCGGTCCGGGAAGATCCCACATCCGCGGAGCGGCTGGGCCCGTGAGCCATGGCCGCTGAGCCTGTGCGTCCGGAGCCTGTGCTCCGCAACGGGAGAGGCCTCAACAGTGAGAGGCCCGCGTACCGCAAATAATAATAATAATAATAATAATACCAATTACTAGAAAAATTTAAGTCCCATTTGTGTCACTCATTACATTCCTATTGGGTAGTGCTACTCTATACAAACTATGCAAAATGCGATCTAACCCTCCTTTGATGATTCATGAAGATGATGATGAACACCAAATATATAATAAAGAAAAAATCTCATTTATACCTTGGATACATAGTTTAAGATGGTATCAAGTAAGAATGGCGTGTTCTTAAAACTTCTATTAAATTTACAACCAACGCCAACTACATTTATAGAGGAAGGACTCAATCCTAAAAGTAGTACTTTTAGGGAACAAGAAGGAAATAAAAAGTAAAGACCACAAAAGAGGGACTAAGAGAAATACCATCTGTTTCTAGAAGGCATTTTAAAATAAAAGCAGTGTGTTTTAAATAGTTAGTAGGCCTGTTTTTTAAAAACAACATTTGATTATTATGAGTGTCATAAAGAAATTTCCCAATTGCCAGCTAAGCAAACGTCGTAAAAAGGAAACCTGGTAAGGTTCAGACTAGAAATTCTAACTATGTGAGGAATAGAAGTAAAATGTCTGAATGTACCATATGGAAAATGTAAGCCAAATTTCTTAACAGGGTATTTAAAATGAAACATCATACAATGATGAAACCAGTCAAAATTTTATAGATATCCTTCAATATTACTATGGTATAAACTGTTACAGGATTTAACTAAAAGTGGTTTCAAAATTCCAAAACACCATAGTGCCTTTTCCAAATCTAGCCAGTGAGAAAGAGGGAGGGAACTGTTTCCAAATGCCTTATCTTGCAGAGGTTAAAATTAGAAATTGACAATTCAGAGCCACATTAACCATAATAAATATCTGCAGGGCATTCTGTTTGACAAGCACTATTGGACACATCATCCTTTTTGATCCTCAGGACAGCCCTCAGATATTGGTATGTTTTTATCCCTGCTTTCGAGGTAATTCCAAGCTTGGAGACCTTGACTTGTTCAAGGTCACATTATTAAAAAGTAGCAGAACCAGTACTTGATTCTGGTTCTTCTGAGGCTCATCCAGTTCTTCCATTACAAGACAATCACTCATTTAAAACCAAACGTTTAAAAATACAACAAGCTCTGATGCCAAAGAAGGATCTAAGGATCAACTAGGTCAAACCTTAAGACTCTGCAAACACAGTGTGTTGGAATCAGTTCAAAAAGGGGAGAAGAGATTATCAAGAGACAGGAAATGACTTGAAAGATCAGGGGAAAAAAAATTCTGATCTAAATGTCCTTGGGTGCAGGCATAGCAGAATAATAGTATTCAAGCAGAAAATGCAGAGAAACGGTACTTTCCTTGTGAAATGTGATTTTCAATGTAGAAATTGTAGGCTAAAAGAACGATTTTGTTGTTACTTTACTATAAATGTTTGAGAATTTTACTTAATATACAGGCACCCAGAAAACCAATACATCCAACTGGGTACCACCAGCCCTTCATTTTTTTTTACAAGTCATGACATTTACTTCACAAAAAGCCAGATGAAAAAATTATAATTCAGCACCCACTGCTATTTAGATTACAGGTAAAGGAAAAGGTCAGGTAGGAGAAAGGCAAATTTAATGAGCACTGTCTTCTTCCTAGTACAACGCATCCTTGAGGGCAGGACAAAGGCGGCACCACCACAAACGAACCTAGTTCAACCCTAAAAGCACACTGACAACAGGCCAGTTAACGCAAACTATACAAATCTCGGAGGCACGGTGAAAGGGAATTCCTAAAACGGCTCTCTAAATCCATTCCTAAGTAAGGAATGTAAATCCCTAAATATAATACAACAGGATTCCAGAATCAGGAAAGGGCTACGGAGAAATGTGGGTTTCCAGCGTGGGAACACCACACGGGGGTGCCCACACTGCCGACACCAAATACGACACCGGCCCATTTCAGGCGGGGGGCAGAGGTGCCTCGAGACCCCGAAACGGGGGGAGCGCCAAACGACACCCCTGCCTCCCCGTCCGACCCCCCGCCGGGACGCCGGGGAAAACC
>NW_006783036.1:1090089-1090894 GCF_000442215.2 Lipotes vexillifer | reverse complement strand
CGCTCTCGGGCCCTCACGACGAGGCGGCGGCTGCAGCGGGCTGCGGAGCCTGGCCAGCCCTGTCGTGGCCGCCGGCTCGCTGCGTCGCTGTCTCAGGACCGGTCGTCGTCGCCACCACCTCCGCCCGACCGCCTCCCGCCGCCAGCCCGCGGACTCTCCTCAGCCCCCGCAGGCCCTGCCCCCAGCGCGTCGCCCCACACGGTGCCAGCCGCCCCCTCCGATTGGCCCGACTGTGCTGGGGGCGGGTCCGGGGGTGGGGCATCCCTGCCCCGCCCGCCCAACCTCGCTCCCGGCCGCGGCCAGGTACGAGCGCGTCCGCGCTCCCGCGGGCGGGCGGGGGAGGGGCGGGGGAGAGGCGGGAGTGCTGCAGAAGCTGGACCGCTGCCCCGCCCGGCGTGACGGCCTGTGGGCTCCAGGCCGTGCGGGGCCAAGATCCCGGACCCTCGGAGACGTCGGGCATGGGAAAACCGAGGTCCAAAGAAGGAAGGGTCCGGCCGGGGCACTGCAGCGGGTCACGGTAGGGCCGAGACTCGAACCCCAACTCAGGAAGGCCAGAGGGGGCGGGGCGCATCCCGTGGCGACGGCGCGCGCGCCCGCCTTTGACCGCGTCCTGACCCCCGGCTCCCGGCGCCCGGTGGGGCTGCAGGCCAGGGGCCGAATTGGAAGGGTGTAGGTGCGCCCCAAACCATGCAAGTGACCCGGCTCCGCATTGCTCAAGATGAACCCACGAACCGGCGTGGCGGCACCTGTTCCCCGACACCACTACCTCCCCGCGTGTTCTGCGACTCCCGCTGCCCTTTCCCTA
>NW_006783036.1:1049333-1088488 GCF_000442215.2 Lipotes vexillifer | reverse complement strand
TTTCCCTACGGCCAGCCGACCTTCCCGGGCACGTGACCGCTCTAAAGCCTTGGCCCTTCACACAGGCGATACCCCCGGCCTGGAATGCCTGTGCGCACCTGTACCAGCATCCTTCGATGCTCAGACGTCCCCGGGCAGCGCCCAGTCCTTCTCTCCAGGGTCCGGGTCTCTCTTTACAGCCCTCTCTTCCGTGACGCCACCCACTCACGTCTGAGCGCCCGAGTAACAGAGGCCAGGGCAGGGGCTGAGCAGACTCTCAGTGAAGGCCGGCCAATGGGCAGGCATCCTTTCTGTGCCCTACACACTGTACCATTCACTGGAACCCTGACAGAGATGAGATGGTAACTGATGCACTCCACAGGCAGCTCTAAAACTTCCTTGAGCATCCGGAGCATAGGGGTCTGTTTATGGCCCCAAACCCACCTTGGGAAGGGCTCAGCTCCTTAGAGATGACAGCAGGTGGTGGTCAGGGTCCATCCCTAGCCTGTCTGCTCCTTTGAGGGGACTGAGGCTGCTGGGTGGGGCTGAGGGACAAAGAGGGAGGAGGCCAGAGAGCAACACCATACTCCCCTTGACAAAGGGGGTTAGTGGTTGAGCGTGTAGGACTTTCCAGTTAGACAGACACTGCCTTGGCCACACCCTCACAGTATGATCTTAGACAAGCTACATCTTCTCTATCTCAATTTGCCCATCTCTATTATGGGAAATTACAGGAATCATAACACCTGCCTCATATTTAGGGAGATTTAGCACAGTTTGTGGCCCATGGGAGCTGCTCCATAAATAGTAGTTTTCTGTAGCTATGCTATCGTTAGCCAGCAGGCTTAGTATATACATGTATCCCAGGTAATCCCCTGAGAGAGGGATTATGCAGGGATTTTAAAATTTATACACACTGGGCCTCAATGGCTAATGACACATCTCTTCCGGGAGCAGGGTTTGGAGAGAAGAGGAAGCTCTAGGTAACGGGAGATCCTAGGTTGAAAGTCAGAGACCTGGGTTCCAATTCCAGCTCTACTTCTGACTCCCTGTGTGGCCCTAAGCAACTTGCATCTCTTCTCTGGGTGTCAGTTTCCCCATCTCTAACCAGGAAGGGGTTAGATTCCGTGATCTCTGAGGGTCTTTCAGTCCTGACACGCTATGGTCATGAGTCGTGAAGGAGTGGGTACCGGCCCACTAAGCCAGGCAAGGGACAGGCTTTGCCAGGGCATGGCAGAGAAGCGCCACCTGGGATAAGGTGGTCAAAATGAGCTCACTCTACTGAGAAGGGGAGGCTTGGCCATTGGATTCCCACTCTTGCCTGTAGGACCTGTGGGCACAGACAGTGGCAGCTGCTCTGCCGTCACACCAAGGTACTCCCTGTCCTCCAGGCAGGCATCCATCTGAGGCCAGGCTGGTCAACGGCCCGCCACAGAGGCTCTCCAGCTGCTGCCACTCCTCTCCATCCTGCTGCAAGCTCCAAGCATCAGGCCCCATCACCTGGTACCCAGACCAAGGTCGTACATATACATAATTGGCCTCCCTTCTCTGACCTCCTCCACGCCCGGACCATCCCACACATGGACATAATTAGGTCACACACAAACACCGCGACCCTGCAAAGCCCTCTGTGTCTCCACGTCACCCAGATTAAAGTTCACAAGAGGCCCTTCAGGAGTCACTGTTGATGCTGGGATATGGTTTTTAGGGTGGTCTAAGAAGATGTCTGGATTGTTCAGAGAGACATACTAGCAAAACAGTTCAGCAAAGTAGAGCGAGGCAGGTGGGATAGCTTATGCATGCTCAGCCAATTCTTGGTAATTGTTGAATCTGTGTGATGGGTACTTGGGATACATTGTCCTTTTCTCTCTACTTTGTATGTTTGAACTATTTTATATTTTAAAAAAATTACTCTTTAAAGCAAATAAACCCATTTAGAGAGAAAATCAGTATAGATTCATATTTGCATAAAGGAATTCCTGAATAAGCAAGAACACTAATAAAGTAATGATTGCAGATGGGAATGGGAACTGGGTGGATTAGGGACAGAAATCAGAGTAAGAATTTTCACTATTCCTTTTTTTAAAAAATATTTATTTATTTATTATTTATTTTATATTTATTTTGGCTGCGCCTGGTCTTAGTAGTGGCATGCGGGGTCTTTTATTTGAGGCATGCGGACTCCTTGGTTGCGGCTTGCATGTGGAATCTAGTTCCCCAACCAGGGATCGAACCCCGGGCCCCCTGCATTGGGAGCGCGGAGTCTTACACACTGGATCACCAGGGAAGTCCCAAATTTTCACTATTGCTTTTTAAAAGTAAACTTTATAGCCGTTTTAGATTTACAGAAGACTTGCAAAGATAATACAGAGTTCCCATATTCCTTCCCCCAGCCTCCACCCTATTTTCCCTACGCATTGGGTAAATTCCCTTAGTTTTACCCAATGTCCTTTGTTCCAGGATCCCATCCAGGACACCACATTACATTTAGTGATGTCACCTTCGGCTCCTCTTGGCTGTGACACTTCCCCAGACCTTCCTTATTTTTTATGACCTTGACAATTAATGAGGAATACTGGTTAGGTATTTTGTAGAATATTTCTCACTTGAGATTTAGCTGATATTTTCCTCATGATTAGATTGAGTTTATGGGATTTTGGGAGGAATGTCACAGAGGTAAAATGCCATTTTCATCACATCATATCAAAGGTGCATACTATCAAACTGCCATTTCACTGTTGTGGTTGACCTGATCACCTGGTCACTATTACTTTTCCTGTTTGATTTTTGAGCCAGGTGAATAAAGCACTATTTAAAATTTTAAAATTTCAACCTTAAGACCTGTATTAGTTTGCTAGGGCTGCCATAACAAAAGATCACAGCATGAGTGGCTTAAACAACAGAAATTTATTTTCTCACAGTTCTGGAGGCTGGAAGTCGTAGCTCAAGGTGTTGGCAAGGTTGGGTTCTTCTGAGGCCTCTCTCCTTGGCTTGCAGATGGCTGCCCTCTCGCCAGCTCTTCACATGGTCTTTTCTCTTGTGCACGCATCCCTGGTGTCTCACCCTGTTTTTATAAGGATATCAGTCTACTGGATTAGGGCCTATCCATATGGCCTCCATTGAATCTTTTTTTTTTTTTTTTTTTGGCTGCGTTGGGTCTTTGTTGCTGTGCACAGGCTTCTCTAGTTGCGGCGAGCAGGGGCTACTCTCCGTTGCGGTGCGTGGGCTTCTCGTTGCGGTGGCTTCTCCTGTTGTGGAGCACGGGCTCTAGGCATGCGGGCTTCAGTAGTTGTGGCTCACGGACTTTAAAGCGCAGGCTCAGTAGTTGTGGCACACGGGCTCAGTTGCTTTGCAGCATGTGGGATCTTCTGGACCAGGGATCGAACCCGTGTCCCCTGCATTGTTGGTAGGCGGATTCTTAACCACTGCACCACCAGGGAAGCCCTCCATTGAATCTTGATTACCTCTTTAAAGGCCCTATCTCCAAATACAGTCACATTCAGAGGTGTGTTAGGGGTTAGGACTTCAACACATGAATCTTGGGGGGACACAATTCAGTCCCTAACAAGACACTTCATAGCCTGGCCCAGTCTACCTTCTACCTTTTCAGGTTAATCTCCTATGCTCCCAGCACCCCACATCTGGAATTTTTTTTTTTTTTTTGGCCACTCAGCTTGTGGGATCTTAGTTCCCCAACTAGGGATCGGACTTGGGCCCCGGCAGTGAAAGCGCCGAGTCCTAGCCACTGGACTGCCAGGGAATTCCCGCACACCTGGATCTTATACCCCAGCCATCCAGAGGCTGGGCCCTCCCCTCGTCCAGGACCCTATGCCTACAAAAATGCTTCTGCAATTTCCTCAAGAAGTGCTCCCTGCTCCTGTCAATTCAAATCCTTCCTCTTCTTCAAGGTTTTTCCCGATTCGCCCCAGGAGAACTCACCTCTACCACCTTCTTCCAGACTGCTCAGACCTGGCTCGCTCGCCACATCCTGCTACCTTAGGTCTCGAGACATACCTGTCTCCCCCAGGGGCCAGTGGGCTCATTTAGGTGATAAGTGTTCACTGGCTTTCTCCAGGGTGCCCAGCACGGGTCCAGGCCCCGGCAACACAACCTCGAGTAAGACAAACATGGTCCCTGTTCTCACGGAGCTTATAGTCTGGTCAGGGAGACGATGATAAACAAGAACGCAAACAAATAAAATAACTCTTCAAATGCTGGTAAGCATATACAACAAATGCAGTAAACCAGATTAATGTGACAGAGATAATTGCTTTTGCCAGGAGAAGGTGACATTTGAGATGGGACTTGAATACTGAGGAGGCACCTTCTGGGGCTCCCGAGGAGGGGTATGTGAAGGAGGAGGGAGAACAGGTGAGAAAGGAATGAGCTGAGGGCAGCTCTGGGGGCAGCCCTGGGGGCTCAGCAGGCACAGCAGGGGAGAATGGAGGGAGGTGAGGTCAGGTTTGGGTTTGTGGGCCAGGAGCCTGCATTTTATTCTGGGCAGGTAGAGAGACCAGATGTGTGTTTTCCAATGCCCAGTGGCCACCATGGGGAGGCTGGCTGGCGTGTGGCAAGAGTGGGGGAAGGAGGCCCCTTAGGGGGACTGAGGTGTAGGTGGTGGATGCAGGGAAGGGGTCCCATTTGGAATGTGCTTTTAAGGGGTGGGGCTTGAGAAGGAAGGACCTGGGATGGCCCCCAGGCTTCTGCCCAGTGCTGGGGGCTGGGGTTCAAGCGAGGCTGTCTGGTGCCCACAGAGCCCCCGGCATACTTAGCAAGCAGGAGCTAGTGGGTCCAGTGCTGACGTCCTGCTTGGCCACGTGGTACCCAAAGGGCCACATTTCAGGACTCCCCTGCCTCTGACCAGACTGAGCCTGCCCCCCACCCAGCCTTTCATCCAGCACTCCAGGCAGGCGTCAGGCATGGCCCGGCCTCTCCCCTTCTCTGCCCACCATCCCTGACTGCTGCCTACCCCATCCCTTTTCTCCCCCTGCCCCACCGCAGCAGGAACCACCCTCACCTCTCGTCTCCATTAAACTCTTTTCGGCCAAAGGGGTGTTTCTGATGTGGAAATCATACCTGCCCACTGCCCCAGTGGGACCCTCTCAGTGGCTCCCTTCAGGGGGCAGGGGGTTGTTAAACCCCTGCGGGTTTGGGCCTTCTCTCCCTGAAACAGGAGGGAAGGAGGCAGGGCACAACCTTTGAAAGAATAACATAGCCCGAGGACACGACACAAACTGATTAGAACCAAATGGGTCCAAGATGGTGGGCAAGTCGACTTTTTCCACAAGACCTTGAGCCTCAGTATATGCTCACATCAGCAAGCTAAATGACACGCCCACGGGGGCCATGACGGTTCCAAGACTGAACTGACCAGAAGGATCAAAAAGTGGGCGGTGGTCCAATTCCTGGAAATCCCCGCCCCTTCCTAAAATAGCTGGAATACTCCTCCCACTCATTAGCCTATGAAATTACCCACCACTATAAAAACTGGCAACCCCGGACTCTGGTGCCTTTCTCACTTTCTGAGATGGCCCACACTCTGTGAAGTGTGTTTCTCTCTAAATAAATCCACTTCTTACCTATCACCTTGCCTCTCACTGAATTCTTTCTGCAGTGAGATGTCAAGCACCTGAGCTTGATTAAGTCCTGAAACCAGGTGTGTGATCTCAGTTGGAAGACTGCGGGTTTTGGCTGCGTTGGAGTCCTGGGCGCGTGTGTTCGAGTCCCAGCCTGAGGTACATGGTTTCACCCCCCAGGCTCATTTCCCACCTCCACCAGCCCCAGGTGAGCTCCTACCCCTCCCACTCCGCCTGAAGGCAGCCCGCCACCCCACAACCCCTGTGTCCCCCTCGTGCGGGGGTGGGGACAGTCGGGACGGAGCCTCGTATCCCGCCCCCACAGTTCCGAGGGAAGCCTGTTTCCACAAACTCTGGCTGCGAACCAATCGTGGTTCCGTTCGGTCCTCAGGGGCATTAAAATAGTAATATTTTTGATCAAGATGAGAAGAGAACTTGACAGGAACACAGCGATCTGCTTCCCGTGTTTTGCTCTGCTGGGCGGGCCCTGAGGCGGTGTGTCCGCCGCGGGGTCCGCCGCGGGGTCCTCCGCGCCCAGCACCGAGTGGCGCCTAACGCGCACCCCACCGCCGCCTCCACCTCAGGAAACGCACAGCAGAACCCCAGGCAGACGAACCTCAGGGCGGGGGCTCGGCAGCTGGGGAGCTGCGTTCACTCCCACACAGGCCCCCGCTGCTGCCACGGGTGCCGAGGTGCCGGGTCACCTCCCCGGGGTCGGCTGTTCAGCGCTGGGGGAGGGGTCCACATGCCCAGGACGCGGCCAGTGCTCGGTACACAGAAGCCTCTGCTCATCCCCGCGGGGACCTCGTGAGGCAGGTGTTCGCCACTTGTGCAGGGCCACGGGGCGGGGACCTACGGTGGCTGGGGCTCTAACCTGACAGAGTCGGAGTCCGCCCCGCGGCCGCGGGTCCAAGGGCGCTCTTCCAATCGGACGCAGCCTCCGGGGCTCCCGGCGCCGCAGGCTCCGCCCAGGTGGGCGGGGCCTTCTCGCCCGGAGAGGGTCTTCGGGGCGCCTTGGCTAAGCCACACACACACACACACACACTACACCACTATACCACACACCACACACACACATCACAGACCCCTCGTCCTGGTCTGAGGCCTGAACCGCATTCTGTGGGAAGGAGAGAAGCCAGTGCTGGGCCCAGACAGTCATTCCTTCATTCATTTCTGACCTTGACTGTGTCCTCCGTGCTGGACTTGAGGCTACCAGGTTGCATCTCCCTGCCCGCAGGCAGCTTGTTAGAGGTCATGACAGAGTGCAATTTGGGCAATTTAGTCTCCAGTCTTTTGTTCTTACCCAAGCGTTCTACCCTGGGCATTCCCTTCCCCACTCCCGGAACATCATTTCCGCGGGATGCAGCCCCTCCCGCCCAGCTGCTGTGCGGGGTCCCCTAATCAGCCCTCCCTCCTCTCCCCCCCCCGCCGACACACACACTTCAGGTGCTTCCAGTTTCCCCCATTATTCATGATGCTCTCACATCAGTCAGGGTCCTGTGGGAAAACAGATGGCTTCCGCAAATTAGGGAAATTCCAGGAGGGCTACTTACAAAGGGGGACTGCTTACCGAAGGGGCAGGGCCGCGGGGTTAAGGGAACCAGAGAGAGAGTGTAAGCCTCCAGGACCAGCACAGGGGGGACAGTTACCACCCGTAGGGCTGGAGGGAAGCAGGAGGGGAGGTCACCAGCAAATGAAAAAAGAGTCACCAAGGGGATGCCTGCGTCCCTGAGAGCAGTGACGTTCCGTCAAGTGACAGCCTGTCCAAGGCCCCCTGACCTCCCACTAGGGCACTTCACTGGGCCAACCCACTGGGTTCTGAGTACCAGGAACCTGTGGATGCAGTCCCTGGAGATGGGCGTCCCCTGGAGAGTAGCGGAGATTCAAACAGTTCTAATGCTAAATCCTGCACTCTGTACACACTTTATGTTGTTTTATGAGCTTAGAATCCATTTCACAATAACTACTTTGTTATTTTGTAGCAAGAAGTTAACCAAATGAGCTTTCACATAGGAGCTATGCCTTTGGACTGTGGAGCTAGACCACCTGCTATTTAGGTCTGGCTGTGTAATTTGGGGTAAGTTATGCAAACTTTCTGTGCGTCAGTTTGCTCATCTGTAAAATGGGGATAATAACAGTGCCTTCCTCAAGGATTTTTGTCTGGATTACATACAATGATAAGGGTGGCACACAGTGAATGCCAAACGGGCATTTGCTGTTACCCTGAACTGGGTGAGATGCTGCTGCCAGAGCAGGAGGGTCCCTGGTCTCAGAACCACTGTGCTCATCCACTGATCTGCAGCCTTGGGTGCCCGGGTATGCCAACCTGACCTTAAAAAGCCCCCACCAGCTAAAGAGCAGTGTCTACTCCCCCACTCTCGCCCCCCTCGCAGTTTCCTCTGCACAGACACAACACAGCACAATCTGGAACAGGGTGATCTGTCCTTTTTGCCAACCCCAAAGAAGGCATCTGGCAGCAGGGTTGGCCCTCTTGGTATGTGGAGAGAACGTGACTGACTGCTGCCATTTGTACCGGGATGCCTGAGACAACTCTGGACAAGTTCTGGAAACTCCTTCAAGTGAAAGAGGAGGACACTGGACTTGCCTCCTAGTGAGCCAGAAGGGTAATTGCCAACCCCTTAGCCTGCCTGGCTGAGCAAGGAGGGCGGTTCAGCTGAATGAGGTGCGAAGAGCACGTCAAGGCCATGTGGGAGCCTTGCTGGAGAACATTGGTCTTGACAGGTGGGTCCCGCTGGGCCAGAAGGGGGATTTACACGACACACACACACACACACACACACACACACACACCCGCACACATGCAGAGGTATAGGTCACAGCTCATCACTTGCTTGTCACCTCCCCAATCGGCTTCTAATGCTGTCTACTTGTAATATAGTGATTAGAGTCAGAAAGTTCTGATTCAAATTCCAATTCAAAAATGCAAATGTGCAAAAATAGTTCTGTTTGGACAAAATACCTCACTTTATGTTTAAAATTAATTATATTCTTATCAAAATAATCCACGGATTTGATTTTTGTGTGTGTGTGGTACGTGGGCCTCTCACTGTTGTGGCCTCTCCCGTTGCAGAGCACAGGCTCCGGACGTGCAGGCTCAGCGGCCATGGCTCACGGGCCCAGCTGCTCCGTGGCATGTGGGAACCTCCCAGACTGGGGCATGAACCCGTGTACCCTGAATCGTCAGGCGGACTCTCAACCACTGCGCCACCAGGGAAGCCCTGATTTATTTTTTTTTAAGATTTAATTTTTAATTTATTTTTGGCAGCATTGGTTCTTCCTTCCTGCGCCCAGGCTTTCTCTAGTTGTGGCGAGTGGGGGCCACTCTTCGTTGCATTGCGCGGCCTTCTCATTGCGGTGGCTTCTTGTTGCGGAGCACTGGCTCTAGGAGCGCGGGCTTCAGTAGTTGTGGCACGTGGGCTCAGTAGTTGTGCCTCGTGGGCTCTAGATCACAGGCTCAGTAGTTGTGGCGCACGGGCTTAGTTGCTCCGCAGCATGTGGGATCTTCCCGGACCAGGGACCAAACCCACTTCCCCTGCATTGTTTTTTTTTGTTATTGTTTTTTTTTTTTTTTAAAGAATCAATTTTATTTATTTTTGGTTGCGTTGGGTCTTCATTGCTGCATGCACGCTTTCTCTAGATGCGGTGAGTGGGGTCTACTCTTCGTTGCAGTGCGCGGGCTTCTCATTGTGGTGGCTTCTCTTGTTGCGGAGCACGGGCTCTAGGTGCTTGGGCTTCAGTAGTTGTGGCACGTGGGCTCAGTAGTTATGGCTCACAGGCTCTAGAGCACAGGCTCAGTAGTTGTGGCACACGGGCTTAGTTGCTCCGTGGCATGTGGGATCTTCCTGGACCAGGGCTCGAGCCTGTCTCCCCTGCATTGGCAGGCAGATTCTTAACCACTGCGCCACCAGGGAAGTCCCGCCCACTTGATTTTTAATGAGGCAAATAGTATGCAAATGCTTCTGATGAAAAACCCACAGGCCCATCTCTGATTCACAAGCTCCAGGGGCAACCTCTTTCAATTCTTTTATGTGTGTGTGTGAGAGACCTTCATATTTATAAATATTATGCTTATACTGTTATTTCTTGAGTTTTCAATTCTAGATATTATCAACTGACTCCCTATTATGGCAGATGAGAATTTAGCAGTCTTACTTGCCCTCTCCCAAAATGCCTTTTCCCTTTACACACACACTTATATCATATTTCTGGTTTAAACAATATTCAGGATTCCATTATTGTACCCTTGTAAATACTGTTCACTGCTGAGCCAAGCTGTGTACAGACTGTTTTGCTTCGACACGTGTTTTTTTTTTTTTAAATTAATTTATTTTATTTTTGGCTACGTTGGGTCTTTGTTGCTGCATGCAGCCTTTCTCTAGTTGTGGCGAGTGGGCTACTCTTCGTTGTGGTGTGCGGGCCTCTCATTGCGGTGGCTTCTCTTCCTGTGGAGCACGGGCTGTAGGCACGCAGGCTTCAGTAGTTGTGGCATGCAGGCTCAGTAGTTGTGGCTCACGGGCTTAGTTGCTCCACAGCATGTGGGATCTTCCCAGACCAGGGATTGAACCTGTGTCCCCTGCATTGGCAGGCGGATTCTTAACCCCTGTGCCACCAGGGAAATCCCTGACACGTGTTTTATTTATGCATATTAGCTCACAGGTGATTGGTAGGCAGGGGCAAGGCATAAGTACAACCTGGGAGTTGGGTAGTTCTTATGCAGTTTTTCCCAGTGTATTAATGTTTTTGAGGTCAGCAAGGACAAGGATTACAACAATTAAAAAAGGGCCTTAGCGATATACGAAGGCCTTAAAAAATTAGGTAAGCTGAAAAATCTCACGGAAAAGTCTTCCTTTAGCGCGAGAATAATGTAGTGTGGGACACTTCACTCCCCTTTGTGTTGAGTGTGTCTGGGGAGGCTGAGCGTGCAGATGAAGCACACAAAGGTGTGCTCTCATATTAAAACATTTTGTCTTTGATGGATAGAGAAAAAGCTACCTCTAGACTGTATTTTTATTGTTGATGAAACCAGTCTCTTTTAGAGGTGAACATCTTCAAGGGTCAACATGTCCAAGGAAGAAGCAGAAGCCTAAAGCCTAAGGCTAAAAAGGAGAGTCTAGCTGTGATTTTAGGTGCTAATGCCAGTGGAGAAATGACTGTGTTAGTATCTTTATTAGTATCCTTGTTGGTCTTATTAGGGCTCTGGTTATAGAGCTGTGCAAAAATATAAACTTAATAAAGGATGTGTATCCAGAATATATAAAGAATTCTTATGACTCAATAATAAGACAAACAACCCAATAAAAAAATGAGCAAAAGATTTTGAAGAGGGACTTCCCTAATGGTGCAGTGGTTAAGAATCCGCCTGCCAATGCAGGGGACACGGGTTCGAGCCCTGGTCCAGGAAGATCCCACATGCCGCGGAGCAGCTAAGCCCACGAGCCACAACTTCTGAGCCTGCGCTCTAGAGACTATGAGCCACAACAACTGAGCCCGTGTGCCACAACTACTGAAGCCCGTGCACCTAGAGCCCGTGCTCCACACCAAAAGAAGCCACCCCAATGAGAGGCCCGCACACCGCAATGAAGAATAGCCCTGGCTCAACACTAGAGGAAGCCCACATGCAGCAACGATGACCCAATGTAGCCAAAGAATAAATAAATAAATAATTTATTTATTAAAAAAAAAAGATTTTGAAGAGACACTTCAGCAGAAATATACATCACATATAAGCACATGAAAAGATCATCATTGGTCGTCATCAATGCGTTACCATCACACACCTGCTATAAAGGCTAAAATGAATAAGACTGACAATATTTAGTGTTGACAAGGAGGTGGGGCACCTGGAACTCTCATACATGGCTGCTGGGAATGCAAAACAGTTCAGCCCCTTTGCAAAAGTTTGCCATTTTCTTTTCTTTATTTTTTTTTTTGAGGTACGCGGGCCTCTCACTGTTGTGGCCTCTCCCGTTGCGGAGCACAGGCTCCGGACGCACAGGCTCAGCGGCCATGGCTCACAGGCCCAGCCCCTCCACGACATGTGGGATCCTCCCGGACCAGTGCACGAACCCGTGTCCCCTGCATCGGCAGGCGGACTCTCAACCACTGCGCCACCAGGGAAGCCCTGACATTTTCTTTTATTTTTTTGAAATTGAAGTATAGTTGATTTACAATATTGTGTGAGTTTCGGTTGTACAGCAAAGTGATTCAGTATAATATATATATATATGTCAGGTTATTTTCCAGCGTAGTTTATTATAATATATTGAATATAATTCCCTGTGCTATACAGTGAATCCTTGTTGCTTATCTATTTTATATAGAGTAGTTTGTATCTGTTAATCCCATACTTCTAATTTATCCCTCCCCCCTCCCTTTCTTTTTTGATAACCATGAGTTTTTTCTTTCTATGTCTGTGAGTCTGTTTCTGTTTTGTATATAGATTCATTTGTATTATTTTTTAGATTCCACATGTAAGTGATATCATATGATATTTGTCTTTGTCTGACTTACTTCACTTAGTATGATAATCTCTAGGTCCATTTATGTTGCTGCAAATGGCATTATTTCATTCTTTTTCATGGTTAAGTAATATTCCATTGTATATATATACCACTTCTTTCTTTCTTTCTTTCTTTCTTTCTTTCTTTCTTTCTTTCTTTCTTTCTTTCTTTTTGGCTGTGTTGGGTCTTCATTTCTATGCGAGGACTTTCTTTAGTTGCGGCGAGCGGGGGCCACTCTTCATCGCGATGTGTGGGCCTCTCACTATTGCGGCCTCTCTTGTTGCGGAGCACAGGCTCCAGACGTGCAGGCTCAGTAGTTGTGGCTCACGGGCCCAGTTTCTCCGCGGCATGTGGGATCTTCCCAGACCAGGGCTCGAACCCGTGTCCCCTGCATTGGCAGGCAGATTCTCAACCACTGTGCCACCAGGGAAGTCCCCACATCTTCTTTATCCATTCATCTGTTGATGGGCACTTGGGTTGCTTCCATGTCTTGGCTACTGTAAATAGTGCTGCTATGAACACTGGGGTACATGTATCTTTTTGAATTAGAGTTTTCATCTTTTCTGTGTATATGCCCAGGAGTGGGATTGCAGGATCATATGGTAACTCTATTTTTATTTTTTTAAGGAACCTCCATACTGTTCTCCATAGTGGCTGCACCAATTTACATTCCCACCAACAGTGTAGGAGAGTTTCCTTTTCCAGCATTTATCATTTGTAGACTTTTTGATGATGGGCATTCTGACTGGTATGAGGTGATACCTCATTGTGGTTTTGATTTGCATTTCTCTAATTATTAGTGATATTGAGCATCTTTTCATATGCCTGTTGGCCATCTCTATGTCTTCTTTGGAGAAACATTTATTTAGGTCTTCTGCCCATTTTTTGATTGGGTTGTTTGTTTTCTTGGTATTGAGTTTTATGAGCTGTTTATATATTTTGGATATTAACCCCTTGTCAGTCACATCATTTACAATATTTTCTCCTATTCCATAGGTTGTCTTTTTCTTTTGTTGATGGTGTCCTTTGTCATGCAAAAGATAATAAGTTTGATTAAGTCCCATTTGTTTATTTTTGCTTTTATTTCTTTTGCCTTGGGAGAATGATCTAACAAAATATTCCTACAATTTATATCCAAGAATGTTTTGCCTATGATCTGTTCTAGGAGTTTTATGGTGTCAAGTCTTATATTTAGGTCTTTAAACCATTTGGAGTTTATTTTTGTATGTGGTGTTAGGGCGTGTTCTAATATCATTGATTTACATGTAGCTGTCCAGCTTTGCCAGCACCACTTGTTGAAGAGACTGTCTTTTCTCCATTGTATTTTCTTGGCTCCTTTGTCATAGATTAATTGACCATAGGTGTGTGAGTTTATTTCTGGGCTCTCAGTTTGGTATTTTCGTGTGTGCGTATTTATAAAATGAGAAGCAGTCCCACTTCTAGTCATTTACCCTTGAGAAATGAAAATAGAAGTTTGTACACAAAGACCTGCATATAGGCAGCTTTAGTCATAATAACCCCAAACTGGAAATAACCCAACCTCTATTCAAATGGTTAATGTGGTACCTCTGTACAGTGGAATATGACTCCAGCAATAAAAAGGGACAAACTCAGTGATATGCACGGTAAAATGGACGCAACTAAAATAGCATTACGCTAAGTGAATGGATTCAGACACAAAAGATTACATACTGTATGATTCTATGACATTCTGGAAAGTCATAGGGACAGAAATATCGTAAGGACAGTAATTAGATCAGTAGTTCCTGAAAGATTAAGGGGAAATGACTGCAGTAGGGTCTGAGGCAGCTTTAGGGGATGATGGAAATGTTCTGTATCTTGATAGTGGTGGTAGTTACATGACTGTTTACATGTTTAAAACCTCATCAAATTATACACTTCAAAAGAAAAAATTTTACTATGTACAAATTATACCTCAATAAACTCAACTTCTTAAAGATATTCCACAGGTTTTAAGTGTCTAACCCTCTTTTCTCTGTAAGCCCTGTTATTTTTCAGTGAATGACTTTACAGAAGGCAAGATTTTAAAGGAACATTTATATATAATTTATAGCAAAAATATCTCAGTTATGATTACATCTCCTTTCCTCTATAATTTTTTGTTCTTCTAGGAGTTATATGGATAGGTTGCCCTCAAGTCTGCCACATGGCTGTTGTCCCTTGACCTCTCTCCTGCATGGGCTATCTGTTTCCTGTATCCTTTGTCATCCTCTTTCTTGAGTTTGCATCTTCTTTATGGCAAAGCACATCTACCAGTAGCATATTGAGATAGGGTACATAGGAGGTGAATTTTCTAAGACTTTGCATTCTGAAAGTGTCTTTATTCTGCTCTCACAATTAACTGATAGTTTGGCTGGGTATAGAACTTCAGGTTGGAAATCATCACTATCAGAATTTTGAAGGTGTCAATTCCATTGTTATCTTGCTTCCAGTATTTTTGTGGAAGAGATTCTGCTACCTCTTCCTTTGAAAATGACCTTCTTTTTTCTCTTTGGAAGTCTTTCTTTCCCCCCGTATTTTGGTCGTGCCACGCAGCTTGTGGGATCTTACTTCCCTGACCAGGGATCGAGCCCAGGCCCCCTGCAGTGGAAGCCCAGAGTCCTAACCACTGGACCGCCAGGGAATTCCCCTCTTTGGAAGTTTTATCTTTATCCTCATTGGTTTGAAATTTCAAGATGAAGTGCACTGATGTGAATTTTTATCTATTAATTACGCTGGTAACGGTGGGATTTTTTTTCATCTGGATACTTATATCCTTCCATTCTGGGAGTTTTTCCTAACATTTTTCTTTGATAATTTCATTTCTTCTGTTTTCTCTCTTTTTTTTTTTTCTTTGTGGAATTCCTGACATTCAGATGTTGGACCCGCTGGTTTAGTCTTTTAATTTTCTTATTAAAATTTATCTCCTCATGTCTATCTCTCTCTTTTGGGAGATTTCTTCAACTTGATGAAATCATGATCCCAAGATGATCTTATCCAGTTTCACAGCTTTAAATGCTATTTGCACACTCATGACTCCAGCCTGGCCCTCTCCCCTAAATTCTATATTCCTCTATCTAACCAGCTTCTCAGCATCTCTCCTTGCATATCTAATAAACATCTTGGCTTAATAGATCCAAAACTGAATGTCTGGTTTCTAACTCCCTGTGCTAGGCTGAACAATGGCTCCCAAAATATAAATCCTTCCTAATCCCTGGAACCTGTGGATGTTACCTTATATGGCAAAAAGGACTTGCAGGTATGATTAAGTTAAGGCTCTTGAGATGAGGAGATGATCCTGTATTAAGTGAGTCCTAAATGCCATCACATGTGTCCTTATAAAAGCGAGGGGAGGGACTTCCCTGGTGGTCCACTGGTTAAGACTCTGCACTTCCAATGCAGGGGACACTATCCCTGGTCAAGGAACTAAGATCCCACATGCCGCCAGGAGTGGCCGAAAAAAAAAGACAAAAAAGGGAGGGGAGATGGTCAGAGGAGGAAGTAGGAGATGTGACAGCGGAAGCAAGTGGTTGGAGTGATGTGAGGAAGGGGTCATGAGGCAAATAAAGCAGGTGGCCCCCAGAAGCTAGAAAAGATAAGGACACAGTTTTTCAGAAGGAACTGACACCTTGCCCTGCTGACACCTTGCCTTTAGGCCAGTGGAACTGATTTCAAACTTCTGGGCTCCAGAACTGTAAGATAAAAAATGTGCTGCTTTAAACCACCAAGTGTGCAGTAATGTGTTACAGCAGTGATCGGAAACTGATTCGGTCCCCACCTCACTTCTCCCGCAGACTTTCTCATGTCAGTTGAGGGCACCCGCATCTTTCCAGTCGCTCAGGCCATAACCTCGGAGTGGTCCTTGAGTCCTCTTTGACTCATACCCCATATCCAGTCTACCAGGAAATTCTTTCAGCTCTACGTTGAGAACATCTTCAGAATCTTACCAGGTCTCGCCACCTCCATGGCAACCACTCCAGGCCGAAGGGGCATCGTCCCTTGCTCGGATCACTACAAAAGCCTCCAAAATGGTCCCCCTGTTCCTGCTTTTGCTGCCCACTTACCACCCACCACCCACCCTTGAGCCCATTTTCAACCTAGCATCCGGCATGATCCTTTGAAAATGAATAAGATCATTTCACTCCTCTCTCTAAACTCTCACGGGCTCTTCATCTCACCCAGCAAAAGCCAAAGGCCCTCCGCAGCCTACAGCGCTGACACAACTGCCACCTCCCGTCCCCTCTCTCACCTCATGCCCAGCAACTGTCCCCTTGCTAACTCTAATCCAGCCACACTGGCCGCCTTGCTCGATTGTGCTAACCACACAGGGCCTGCCTGTGGCCCTGCCTCAGGGCCTTTGTAGCTGCTTTTCCCTCTGCTTGGGTGGGAAGTCCTCCCAGATTCCACATGACCAAAGCTGACTCTGTAATTTGTGGGGTCCAGTGCAGAAATGAAAATGTGGGACTCCTCATTCAAAGAGCAGTGGAAAAAAAGGTATCATTAAAAGTACCAAAATATAAAAGGTTTTCATTTCTTCCAAGAGAGAGGCTCTCTCTTGAGCTGTCAAGGTCTTTTTAATTTGTTATTTAATGTTGCAGTCCCTGGGGCAAAGGGATGCTTGCCATGGACATGCAGACCCTGACGGGTACGCAGGGTCCCACACTTGCGCATGCACAAATCACAGGCTGCTGAGTAACCCCTACTAGAAAAGCAATCTCCCCTTGCCATGGGTGACCCCCAGGGGGTTACAACCTCTGTACAAGAACTGCCAAATCTCCTACAGAACATGCTGTGTAGCTGGCCAGCATGGGGCAGGGACAGCCACCTCCATGTCCTACCCTGAGATGCCGTGGGCCATGTGTGACAGCCCCTGACCCTCCCTGTGCCCAGGTTCCCAGTGGGGGCAGAAGATGGCAGCAGTTGCTGGTCTGGTCTGTGTGTGTGGCTCTGATGGGGTCCGGGGCGCCAGCCAGCAGAGGAGTGGGCAGTCAAGAGGCAGGGAAACAGTGGCAGGGAAGACTGTGCTAGTGAGCCCAGCTCCAACCCCCAGGGCATTGGACTCCACTTACAAAACACACATCCAAAGGTAAAATTATCAAGACTCTCAAGACAGTGGGCAGAGCATAAGTCCTGGGTTGGGACCCTGTGCTGGTCCATAAAGCTGGTTCTAGACATGCTTTCCTTGCTCTGTCTCATCAGTGAGGCCACACCTGACCCCTCCCCCCATGCCTGGTACACCCTTTCCCTGCACTCCAGCTGGCATTGTACATACTGTTTAAAGCCTGCCTCTCACCTCTGGGACAGATGCTTCATGCGCGGGGGAGGTGGGGAAGAAATCTCCCCAGCACCTAGAACACTGCCCAGCACATAAGAGATGCTCAATAAATATATTGAATGAATCAGTGAATAAATGAATGAATGAGTGGATGGATGGGCTTCCTTCCTGTGGCGTCCCTTTGCAGCTTCCTCGGACCTGCCAGCTCATCTCCCTCTGCTCTCCACCTTCAAAACCACTGCTGGACCCTTGGGCTCTGTATCACATCCTGCTGCTGCCCTTGTGGGCTTGTTGCCAGGCCCTTGGTGCTGTGGAATTCTGGAAAGTGGCAGCTGTGACCCACTGCCCACTCAGCCTGTCTGAGCAGCCCCTTGGCCATTCTCAGCCCTGCCCCTCCTCTGAAATTTAGATTTTTAGCCCTAAGGGCCAGGCTCCTTTGTAGGTACTTGACAACTTGGTAAAACTATGATTCTCAGAGAAAGCTCTTACACGTGACTCCCACTTTGTAGGTCAGGAGAGCAGGAGAGGTCGAGCAACTTCCTGGAGGCTGCACAGCTGCTGAGTGTCTGGGCGGGGACTTGAACCTGAGCCTCTGGCTCTAACAGTTCACATGCCCCAGGCTGGGTGCTTGTCCAGACTGGAGATGTTGGGTGGGGAGCGCCAGCCCTGACAAAGCCTCCTGCCGGGAGCCTGTATTGTTCCTGGGATTAGGCTCTGGGAAGGCTGGGCTACAGGCCAAGTGTCACCAGGGCTTGCAGCTCTTTCCAGGGGCTTCCAGAGCCTCGGCGGGGCAGGGCAGGGCAATGCCCACCTCCCTCATCCTGAGAGGAAGCAGGCTGGGGACGGTACCTCAAAAAGGACAGGGGTGCTTCCAAGCTGGGGAGGGGCTGCAGAGGGACTTGCCCCCCCCATACCCCCAGGCAGCAGGGGCCCCAGGATAGGGACTGTGCAGGTGCCCTTCTCCGCTGAGAGTGACAGGCCACGCCTAACAGTGAGCAGCTCCAGCCATTCTGTCCCAAAGGCCCACATTAGCACCGCAGGGCTCAGAGGAGGGGCCTGGGCCCACCCTGCCCCGTGGAGGAGGGGGAACTAGGAACTAGGAGGAGGGGCAAAGCGCTCCCATGGCCTGTGTTCCAGAACCCTGCCTGCTGGAAGCTTCCCAGCACCTCCTGCTGCCTCGTGACCTCCCCAGAGGTTGAGGGGACTTGTCAGGTAACTCTGACATGGTTTCATGACTGCATGAGTCTGCCTTCTGTCAGCTCCCTGAGGGTGCTTTTACACACATTTTTATCCTCGCCACTTCCCGCCCCTGGTAAGTGAGTGCTGCTACCACATCCCCATTTGATGGATGAGTAAACTGAGGCCAGAGAGGATCGATAACCTGCCACTCAAGTTCACACCCGCAGGAGAGGGCCTGGAGCCCACGAGCTCCCACACCTGCAGGCAGCAGTGCCTGTGCCTGCAGTTCCAACAGCAAAGCACCTCTGCCCAGGGCCCAGCCGAATGGGGTGCCAGGCAGTGCTGCGTGGGAGGTGGGGCTGGAGGGTGGCAGTCACGCCTGGGCCTGCAGGCACTGGCTCTGGGCCTGTTAGGCCAAAAAGGAATCCATCGGGTTACATGTCGGACCCAGATTTCTCATCTCAGAGGGACTTTCATCTCTCTCACCAGCCAGTTGGGACCCCTGGCCCCCCAAGCCCTGCACCCTCCTGCCCAGGGGCCACTGACTGAGCTGCGTCCTAGCCAGGCACAGTGTGCTGCTCTGGGGTTTGGCCTTGTGGGCAAACAACAGTAGTGGGTGGTCTGGGAGGTGGTGATGCTCCCCAGGCCTCCTTGGTGCCCCCTTCAGAGCTCAGCACAGAAGTGATCTGCTGCTGACCTGGGGCGGGGTGGGGGGTGCGGGCACGTGGTGCCCCCTTCAGAGCTCAGCACAGAAGTGATCTGCTGCTGACCTGGGGCGGGGTGGGGGGTGCGGGCACGTGGTGCCTCCTTCAGAGCTCAGCACAGAAGTGATCTGCTGCTGACCTGGGTGGGGGGGGCGGGCACGTGTTGAAGGAGGTCTGGCTCCTGATCCCCTGGGCCCTCCATTCTAGCTCCTCTGGGGGCTGGTCCCACCCCCTCCGGCATCCCCTTTGTCACTCCCTCACCTGCCCCTTCCCACCGCCTTTGCTGCTGCTGTCACTGGACCCCAGGGTGCCCTGGCTTCCATCTTCTCTGGTTAGAATCCTCCTCTGGTCCACTCCCTTCTCACCTTGTCTCCGCCAGGCATAGGGCTAAGCACTTAGTAGGCTTTATCTCTTGAAATCCTAACAGCCACCAGACACAGCCTTGGGGCGGGGGATGAGGGGAGGCGGGTGACCCTTTTTCCCACTTCCTGTTCCAAAACTCAGGGCAGGCCAGAGGGAAGGGTGTGGGCTGGGCCCTAGGCTCCTGGATTCCCGGGGTGGTGGACCTGGGCTTCACTCCAAAGGCTCTCCAGACTGGCTGCCCAGGGCTACAGGGAGGGGTCCTCAGCACCCTGCCGAAGCTGGCCCCCAGGGCTGCACGCCTACCCCCCGTATAGACTCACAGCCACCCTACATGGCCACTCACTGACGGTGAGTGACGTGCACCACTCGTCAGTCTCCTCATTTCTGAATGAGAGATATCTTAGAGTTACTTTAAGGCCCAGGTGTGCGCTGCTGGATGACTCAGGCCTCTGTAACTCAATAGGCTTCACACCTATTGGTGGTTACTGGTAGCTGCTACTAATGACAGCTTATCTGTTCATCGACAGGCCTGTGGGCAGGAGCTGGTGCTGGGCGCCGGGCTGAGGAGGGAGGGGCGGGGCTCTCCCCCCTTCCGCCTTCAGGAGCACCTTGACGTCCCCACCCTGAACCCCTCCCCCTCCCCCTCTTCTCCATTTCATGTGTCATGAGTGTCACCTTCCTGGTACCTGTCTGTCCCTCCAGTGTGTCCGCACCCCTCCGTGGCCCCATCACTCTGCAGGGGCCTGGCACCCAGAAGTGCATGGGGTGGGAGTGAGGGTGAGTGAGACATCTCAGTCCCCTCTCATTTTGCAGGTGGGAAAGCCAAGGCCCAAGGAGGTCAGGGGGAGGCCCAAGGACACAGTGAAGTGGGTCAGTGTCGGGAGGCTGCAAGCCAAGCGAGGGACCTTAAACTAAGTCTTTGGTTTGATCTCAGGTAGAGATCTGGGTTCCGGAAGGCTCCAGGAGCTGCAGTTACAGGTCAGTTTCAGGCCAACGAGCATCCTGGGGACACTGCTGCGTCGTTCTGCACCTGCCCTGACAGGAGCTCAGGTGTCTGTCTGGGTGTCCACGGCAGCCTGCGCAGCTGGGATGGGAGTGGAGCAAGTCACACCCACGAAGGGCTTCTGGAAAGCTGAGTAGCACCGGCTCTGCTGGGTCTCCAGGGAATACGACGGGGGCCCCAAAGACCCCTGGAGGTGTGAGCCGTCCCCAGGCACCCCAGGGAGAATGCCAGGGGCCTTGACTTTCCCCAGCCCCCAGCCCCACTGCCGCAGCCTGTCAGGCGCCGCCCAGCTCAGGCCATACTTCACCTCTTCACACGCAGCAGCACCACTCCTGTGCATCCTGTCCCCAACCACGTTCCTCCCGAGTGTCCACGCAGCAGCCTGATGAAACCCGGATCTGACCAGGCCACCCTCACTCCCGCTTGCCTGTAGGGTAAAGTCCGACTTCCTGTACCTGGCATTCAAGGCACAGCAGTACCACTCGCTGGGCATCCTGTCCCCAACCACGTTCTTCCCAAGTGTCCAGGCAGCAGCCTGATGAAACCCGGATCTGACCAGGCCACCCTCACTCCCGCTTGCCTGTAGGGTAAAGTCCGACTTCCTGTACCTGGCATTCAAGGCCCTCCATCTCTGCCTCTAGTGTCTGGACTGCCCTTAAGAAGGGAGGAATGGGGTGTTCCCCAGGCAGGAGGTGGTGGCTGTGACCCTTGTCCATATGTGGCCAGGCCACCCAGACTGCACTGAGCTGCTGGGCCGAACACGGCTTTCCTAACCCTGGGTGTGCAAGTGTGAGGGCATCTGTGAGTGTGGCTGGGTGTGAGATGGTGTGTCCGGCGATAATGTTGGGGCACTGTAGGATATTCCCAAGAGGTTTTTGTTTTTTGGTGGTTTTTTTTGGCTGCGTTGGGTCTTCGTTGCTGCACGTGGGCTTTCTCTAGTTGTGGTGAGCGGGGGCTACTCTTCGTTGCGGTGCTCAGACGTCTCATTGTCGTGGCTTCTCTTGTTGCGGAGCATGGGCTCTAGGAGCTTGGGCTTCAGTAGTTGTGGCACGTGGGCTCAGTAGTTGTGGCATGTGGGCTCAGTAGTTGTGGCTCGCGGGCTCTAGAACTCAGGCTCAGTAGTTGTGGTGCACGGGCTTAGTTGCTCCGCAGCACGTGGGGTCTTCCTGGACCAGGCCTCGAACCCGTGTCCCTTGCATTTTTAGGCAGATTCTTAACCACTGTGCCACCAGGGAAGCCCCTCCCAAGACGTTCTGCTGCTGGGGCCACATCCTGGGACCAGCTTTCCCTCCAACTGTCTCTTAGCAACCAGAGCTCCTGAGGCTCCACCGTTCAACCCCTATCCAGGCCTGGGCCTCAGACGACCTCAGCGGAAACAGTGTGGCTTTGGTCAGAATGGCACATGGGGCACAGAACTGGGCCTCTGACCCCTGCAGGTGGAGTCTCAGGTCAGGCTTAACTTCGTGCCCCAAGATAGCTGGCGCCACGTGACTGGCTCTTCCCCTGCCTCCACCCCCAGCTCTAACCCAGCCCCAAGGGCCGAGCCAGCTTTGAGGCTGGAGGGGGCTGACCAGGTAAGTCCCTGCTCTGTAGCTCAGAGGCAGAACCCTCTTACAGCCCTCCCAACCTGGAAGGGCCTTCTGTCCATCAGGCCCTGTTCTGGGCCCCATGCCCTGGTTACCCTCTGCCCTGTGATCTGCACTCTGTGTTGTCTTGCTGCCAACTGGACCACGTACAGCTTCCCGTGCCTGTCGCTGACTCTGATCCCCTGCTAGCTGGGTCCCAGGACCATCCTCCCTGGGCATGGCTTCTGGACAAGTAGCACCCCTGGTTACTGGAGCAATAATCCCTAGGTGTGTGCAGGTCTGCCATGGTAGCCTCTATGATGGCTATGGTAGGTGTTCTTGTCCTGTGTCTGGGGACAGTGCTTCCTGTTCCAAAGAGGGGGTTCAGATGAAGGGCTCCAAGCAGCCCACCTGCCCAGGTGTGTCCTCCTGCCCTGGGACTGGCAGGAGGGTAGGCCCATGACCCTCTTCATCCCTGGACCTTCTGTTGTCCTGGTCGTCACACCCTGACATCCCCACACCACAGTGTGAAGAACCCGTGTGAGGATGAGCACGCAAAGGATGGGGGCGGAATGCCACGGAGGGCACGGGAGGAGGGTGGCCAGTCAGGCGGGTGCGCCGTGGCGTCTGCAGAGGTCCTAGGATGCTCCGACACGGACTGGGGGCGTGGCCTCGATAGTGGGCGGGGCTTCAACGGGAGGGGCGGGGCCTGCTCTCCGAGAGCTGTGGGCCCCTCCCGCCCGCCACGCTTCCTTCTGGTTGGGGGCTTACGTCTTGCTTGGTGGTCCTGCTGCTCTTTCCCCCTGGCGCTGGGCCCTCCCTTCCGATCCTATGTCCTAGACGTGGTGACAATGACAAGGTGGACGATAAGAAGAGCTTTGGGGACTTCCC
Organism: Lipotes vexillifer; assembly: GCF_000442215.2. NCBI lineage: Eukaryota > Metazoa > Chordata > Mammalia > Artiodactyla > Lipotidae > Lipotes > Lipotes vexillifer. The sequence goes on along the minus strand of NW_006783036.1, from coordinate 1,065,432 downwards.
TGGTGGCACAGTGGTTAGGAATCTGCCTGCCATGCAGGGGATACGGGTTCGAGCCCTGGTCCCGGAAGATCCCACATGCCGCGGGGCAACTAAGCACGTGCCCGACAACTACTGAGCCTGCGCTCTAGAGCCCACGAGCCACAACTACTGAAGCCCACGTGCCACAGCTACTAAAGCCTGCATGCCACAGCTACTGAAGCCCACGTGCCTAGAGCTGGTGCTCTGCAACAAGAGAAGCCACTGCAATGAGAAACCCGCGCACCGCAACAAAGAGTAGCCCCTGCTCGCCGCAACTAGAGAAAGTCCGCGTGCAGCAACGAAGACCCAACACAGCCAAAAAATAAATAAATAAATTTATTTAAAAAAAAAACAGGGCTTCCCTGGTGGCGCAGTGGTTGAGAATCCGCCTGCCAATGCAGGGGACACGGGTTCGAGCCCTGGTCTGGGAAGATCCCACATGCCACGGAGCAACTAAGCCCGTGTGCCACAACTACTGAGCCTGCGCCACTGGAGCCTGTGCTCCGCAACAAGAGAGGCCATGATAGTGAGAGGCCCGCGCACTGTGATGAAGAGTGGCCCCCGCTCGCCACAACTAGAGAAAGCCCACGCACAGAAACGAAGACCCAACACGGCCAAATAAATAAATAAATTTAAAAAAAAAAAAAAAAGAAGAGCTTTGGCTTCCGCCTTTCCCAGGTCCCTGCCCTGGCGGGACGGGGGGTTCTCTGGAGACATCCTGCCCGGCCAGAGCCTCTACCCAGACCCTCCGACTCCCTGCTGACCACCCTGGCTCAGCTCTTTAAACCTGCCCATCCTCCAGGCCTTCCTCAAAAGTACCCCCTCCCAGAAGTGGACCCAGTTTAACTTCTCACCTCTAAGAATCATACTCTGTCACCCCCTCCCAGACACAGCCTACAACCTCCCAGCAACGGTGTCATCAATGTCCGTCCCTAAGGCCAGGCATCCAGAGGCCAATCAGATGTGCCATGGCTAGGTGGCTTCCACAATGGCCACCAGCAACACGGCCTGACTCGGCTACAAGGATCTTTTGCTACAAGACCTAGGATGGAGTCTTCCTACGGCTTGTGACTTGCAGTCCTGAGGGGCCAGGAAGCTGACGAGGGTCCTTTCTCCCAGAGCAGGGTGGGGTCTCCAAGAGGAAGAGCCAAGTCTCACTCACCCCCAGCCCCCTACAGCTGGGAAGTCCTGATGTTTTTCAAGGGTAAATGGAGGTTTCTGGAACCATAGCTGGGTGAGAAGGATGTCTCCACCAGGCAGAATCTGCTGGCACACTTTCCTCACAATTGGCTTGGGGTCTGCCCACGCTGGGTAGGTGGGTGGATGGATGGGTGGGTGGATGGATGGGTGGGTTGATGTATGGGTGAGTGGATGGGTGGATGGGTGGATGGATATGTGAATGGGTGGATGGATGGGTGGGTGGATGGATATGTGAGTGGGTGGATGGGTGGGTGGATGGATGGGTGGATGGATATGTGAGTGGGTGGATGGGTGGGTGGGTGGGCAGATACCATGTTCCCAACAAAGGCCAGCAGACCCCCTACCTCCCTGCACACCCTGAGTGCCCCAAGGCTCCAGGCCAGGAAAGGATCACAGAGCTTGTTCATAAAACAGCTGAGGAGGTGGGTGAAGTTCAGCCTGCAGAAGACAAGCCTCAGGGGAGCAGAAGAGGTGACTTTGAGGGTTTGGAGGGCTCTCCACTGGGAGAAGGCAAGGACACCCCCTCCTAACCTCATGGCTCTAGGGATGAACCCAGGACTAGTGCGGGAAGTGGGAGGGAGGCAGATGGTGTCTTGAGGCAAAGCCAACTGCTGGAGCCTGCCTCCTCTCCTGCTGTGTTCCTGACAAATGGTAAACGGAACCGGTTTTCTTGCTAACTTACATTTTCTGTTCCAAATGGTCTGTGACCCCAAACATGTTCCAATTAACAAAGTGTCTTTTTGTTGCAAGCAACACACTGACAGTCACAAATGAAATACACAGAGGTGCGTATGATGCAAAGCCACACAGTACCCAGCCACCCTCCCCAAGTCTGCTCCTTGATCCCACGGGGCTTAGTGAGGCTCACAGCGGCCCCTGCAGCTGTACACACCACATCTACCTCTCATCTCTGACTTGCCAAATTTCAGACACTATGGACTCCTCAGTATGAAAGGTGGAAATTCAAGAACATTTCAGTTGACCCTTGAACAATGCGAGAGTTAGGGGTGCCGAGCTCCTGTGCAGTCAAAAGTCTCAGTATAACCTTACAGGTGGCCTTCTGATCTGAGGTTCCACATCCGAGGATTCAACCAGCCTCGGGTTGGGTAGTGCTACGGTATGTATTGAGTGAGAAAAAAAAAACCAAACCCGCGTGTAAGTGGACTCATGCAGTTCAAACCCATGTTGTTCAAGGGTCTGCTGTACATGACCCTCCTATTTTTCATATTTACATAGCTACTTTTATTCTACTGCTTTTTTGGTAACTTTAAATAACATTCTTTCTACCATATAGCCTAGCAATTCTGCTGCTAGGTATATACCTAAGAGAAATGATAACGTGTCCACGGGACTTCCCTGGCAGTCCAGTGGTTAGGACTACTCGCTTCCACTGCAGGGGGCATGGGTTCGATCCCTGGTCGGGGAACTAAAATCCCGCATGCCGCGCAGCACAGCCAAAAAAAAACATGTTCATACAAAAACGTGTACATAAATATTCATAGCAGCATGACTCACGATAGTCAAAAAGGGGAAAACAACTCAAATATCCAGCAGCTGATGAGTGGTTAAATAATATGCAGTCCGTTCCTACAATGGAATATTATTCAATTATAAAAAGGAACGGGGACTTCCCTGGTGGCGCAGTGGTTAAGAATCCGCCTGCCAATGCAGGGGACATGGGTTCGAGCCCCGGTCTGGGAAGATCTCACATGCCACGGAGCAACTAAGCCCATGTGCCACAACTACTGAGCCTGCGATCTAGAGCCCGCAAGCCACAACTACTGAAGCCTGTCTGCCTAGAGCCCGTGCTCCACAACAAGAGAAGCCACCACAGTGAGAAGCCCGCACACCACAACGAAGAGCAGCCCCCGCTTGCCGCAACTAGAGAAAGCCCGCGTGCAGCAACGAAGACCCGACGCAGCCAAAAATAAATAAATAAAATTTAAAAAAAAAAGGAATGAAGTACTGACAGGCTTTACCAGTGAACACACTACGCTGAGTGAGAGAAGCCAGACACACAAAAGACACACATTGTATGATTCAGCTTATGTGGAATGTCCAGAATAGGCAAATGCATAGAGAGAGAAAGTAGAGGTGTGGATGCTTAGGGCTGGTGGGGAGGGAGAAATAGGAGAAATAGACTGCTAATGAGGATAGGGTTTCTTTGTGGGGTGATGACAATGATGCAAGTAGACGGCAGTGATGGTCGCACAGTCTTGCCAATGTACAAAACCCCGCAGAATCATACACTTTAAGAGGGCGCGTTTCATGCTAGGTGACATAGATGAATAAAGCTGTTATGTGTAAAAACACGTACTCATTGGGTAAAGAAGACGTGGTATACATATACAGTGGAATATTTCTCAGCCATTGAAAAGAATGAAATAATGCCATTTGCAGCAACATGGATGGACCTAGAGATTATCCTGCTAAGTGAAGTAAGTCAGACAGAGAAAGACAAATACCCTATGATACCACTTATATGTGGAAACTAAAATATAACACAAATGAACTGATCTATGAAACAGAAACAGACCCACAGACATAGAGAACAGACCTGTGGTTGCCAAGGGGGAGGGACGGACCGGGAGTTGGGATCAGCAGATGCAAACTATTATATACAGAATAAGGACAAACAAGGTCCTACTGTACAGCACAGGGAACTATATTCAATATGGTGTGATAAACCATAATGGAAAAGAACATGAAAAAGAATGTATATATATGTATAAATGAGTCACTTTGAGCAGAAACTAACACGACATTGTAAATCAGCTATACTTAATAAAATAAGTTAAAAAATATATATATATCTATTCGTTCACATTCACTTCTGACCCAGCCTTGGGGTGGCAAGGTCACTGGTCCCGCCCCCCGGGCATTTCCCCCATCCCTCCTCAGTCAGCCCCAAACAGTGAACCTGAACACTGTCCAACATCAATCTGCGAACACATACTGACAGATGGGAGGCTGAGGTTGGGAGAGGATCTTGCAAAGGATCAGAATCCTGTTGTGGTCATAACTGTGATTTAAAAAAATAAGTGCTGTGTATTGAATACTCACCCTGTGCCAAGGTGACGGTGCTGTGTGTTTTACATGCAACATCTCATTAAGCCTCAGGATGACTTGAGGTCAGGCACCGTGTCCCCATTTTACAGAGGAGGAAACTGAGGCTTAGAGACATCACATGACTGCTAGAACGTGGCAGAGCTGGGAGGAGAACCCAGAGTGTAAATCCAAAACTCTTGGCCACCTGGGAGAACAGCCCACATTTGCTTTCTGTCTCCAGGTATGGGTTTTCTTACGCTGGTGCTCACGTAGACCTGTTCATTTTGTGTGTTTTAAGCCCTTTGTGCGATGCAAGACCTATCTCGAGAACATCCTTTGGTGCAGAGGAAGGCGGTAGAGGCAAGGGCTCCCACCCCCCACACCCCGTTGCCGCCCACCTGGTACCAGGATGCTCCGGCCTCCCTGGGCTTCATCCTGACCTCAGGTGGGTGCAACCTGGGCCGTGACCGTGACCGTGACCTGCTTCCTGACAGACAAGGGGAAGCCTGTTTGCCTTCCCGGGTGCCGGATTAGACAATGTTTAGCTTTCCCTCCGAGGAGAAGTGCTGCCCCTCCCCTGCGTGGCAGGGCCGGCCGCTGGGCTGCCGCCAGGAGCCTCTCCCTGTTGCTCAGCGCCTCAGTGCCCATTCTAGAGGTTTAATCATTAACGGGCACATCTGGCCTTTGATTTCAGGTTGGAATTTGGGAGCTGTGCCCAGGAACAATTACCTCTGACACACTATTTTGTGTAAAATCACTCTTAGCTGCCATTAGCTGATAAAGCTGGAATAAAGAGGGGTCCGTTAACCGCACTGGCCTCTCGGCCTCCGTGGAAGGCAACCGTGGGACCTGCCTTTTGGTGGCCGTGAAGTAGCTTCTAGAACATTTGCTGGCCCTGCGGCTGCGTGGTGGCCTCACCCCCACGTGCAGCTCTGAGGCTGGCAGAGTGGCCGGAGCAGCACCGCTCAGGGCAGACCCCTCAGAAGCCAGGCCCCTGTTGGCTCTAGGCTCCCTGAGCGAGAAGCCGCTGGGATCAACAGCCCCGCACCCTTCCAGCCCGGGGTGGGGCCCAGGCAGTAACGCCCACCTCTCGTCACCCCTGGGAGGGGCAGCCGCTGCCTGGCGTGGGAGTGAGCTCCCCATCCCGGGCGGACTCCAACCTGGGGCGCCCACTCAGGGTTCCCCCTGACCTGAGCCGGCTTTCGGGAGTCACCGCTAGGTACCGAAGCCACGTGTCCTCCCCCGTCCTCCTTCCCCTGCACCCTGCCTCCCTGACTGCCACTGAGACCCGCCTCCCCCGCCCTCTCCTGGGAACAGCCCTGGGAGGCACGGGGCCTCCCAACGTGAGCTGTGGCCCCCGCTGTGTTTCTGCTGCTCCAGGCATTGCCGTTGCCAGAGCAGCTGGCTGGAGGGGGAGGCCGGTTGAGAGAGGCCTGCTTGGGAGGAGGGTGGTGGCTGACCCGGTCTCCTTCAAGGGACCCTCTGCCTTCCTGCCCTCCTGCATCTCTGCCGCCTGAGCCCTGCCCCACTCCTCCCCAGAAACCTGAGGCTGAAACCTCAGAATCTCCCACCTTCCCCTGCGCTGCAATTCCCCTCGAGCTGGCCCGTCCCCTGTCCCCTGCTGCAGTGCCAGTATCGGGGGGCCAGTCGGTGCGGGTTTGCTCAGGGGTGACCATACGGTCAGCACCCGGATGGGCACGACCTCGGACACTCCCAGCTTGTCAACTGGAAGGGACTTGGAGGCCAGTGTGTCAAAAGTTCTCAGGAGCAGAAGGGCCACAGGGGCCAGGTACACTGAGGGGCAGGCCAGAGCCTGCACACAGCCATGCCACAGCCACTGCCGGTTTTTGTTGTTTTTTTTAAATATTTATCTATTTATTTTTGGCTGTGTCAGGTCTTCTTAATTTCAGAACGTGGGATCTTTTGTTGCAGCGCGTGGGCTTCTCTCTAGTTGTGGCGCACGGGCTTCAGAGCATGCGGGCTCAGTAGTTGCAGTGTGTGGGCTCTCTAGTTGAGGCACACAGTCTCATGGGTTGTGGCGCAGAGGCTCAGTTGCCCCGGGGCATGTGGGATCTTAGTTTCCCGACCAGGGATGGAACCCACATTCCTTACACTGGAAGGCGGATTCTTAACCACTGGACCGCCAGGGCAGTGCCCACTACTGCCTGTTTTGCCCAGGTAGCCGCGGGCCTCCCTGTGGGGCTCTGCTCTGTGACCCTGGTCGCTGGGCGTCATCTCCCCACCACCCTGTGGGGCTTCGGGGCCTTCCTGCCAGCCAGCCCCGGCTCCAGATGGCCAGACACTCCCAGAGCCTCCGGCTGGCCGGGTGCGGGGCTCCCGTGGCACCGGAAGAGCTGCCTGGAAAGGCAGGATGGGCACACCCTGTTAGGGGCTTGCCCACTGTCCCCCTGGGAGCCTTCCTGGAATCCAGGAAGTTAAGGACTCGGGCAGGACCCCCAGGAGCCTAGGGGCCCCGCCTCTGTCTTGCTGCAGGACTCCCGGCCCTGTTCTTGGCTCTGCCGGGGAAGCCAGACCCTGCTGCCCAGAAGCGGGGTGGTGCTCACGGGGGAGGGCAGCTGGGGCCTCGCAGGGAGCAGACCCTCCAAGTCCCCTCCACGTCCGCCCTCTCCTTTGCACCCCTGCTGCCGCCATGCCCCCTGGACCAGGGCAGTGGCTGCCCGGCCGGTCGCCCTACTTCGTCCTTGCTGTGGCCCCGTCCACTCTTGGGCTGGCTCCATGGATTCGAGTTGTTTACTAGTCCCTGTTGCTTTAGGAACAGACTTGAAATCTTAACTTGACGCACAAAGAGGTGGCTGCAGGGATTGTGGGGTCGGGGGACAGACTCTTGTGTAGGCAGGGTTTGCAGGAAGCTGGTTGCTTATTCAGTAGCTTTACTTCACAGATACGTCCGGAGGGATGAAAGCGCTGAATGTAAACAACAACAAGTCAGAAATGTTTAGAATAAAGTCTGGGCGTGTGGACCCGCCCAAGGAGGGGAGCAGCGTCCTTGCCCCGAGAGGGGCGTGGCCAGCTGCTCCCTGGGCCAGGCATCCAGCGAAAACAAAGGCCAAGGATGCCACCCTGTCCACTGGGCCCCATGCAGGGTCAGGGACCTGCATCTCCCCAAACAAACAGGCTGTTATCTCCAGCGCCACGTGGCAGAGGGAGCCGAGGTTTTCCAGACGTCTGGGGAGCCGTCTCCCATTCCCCACACTGCCCAGGCCCAGCTTGGTGGGATGCTTTGGGTGTGCAGCCAATGGCAGCGCTTGGGCCCTGGGGCAGGAGGGAGCACAGGGAGCCCGCTGGCCTGGGTGGGGCCCTTGGACCCTGCTGACACCCACATGCAGGCCTGCGAGGACCAGAGTTGGGCGCTCCACACCGGGCAGGGAAATGACGCGCCCCATGCAGCCCTCTCCAGTTCAGTGCCACGGGGGGCAGCCTGTGAGGGGAGGCCTGGCAGAGGCCCTGTCAGCCCTTCCCTGCATACCTGACACTTCCCAGACGGCTGAGGTGAACCAGCCCTGTCCCAGCCCCAGAGCCTTTAAGAGACCAGCGGGGAAGCTGCTCTTTATGAGGTGCTGTGATAAGGATGATGCATGTGTAGAGGCGACATAGACAGACATACAAGTGCCTCAATTACCAGAGCCTCAGTCTCTTCATCTATAAAATGGGGACAAGAATCAGGGCACTGCCTCAGGGTGCTCGGAGGATGGAGGTGACATAATCCTGGCACCTGGCAAGTGGTCAGGGCACGGCATGAGGCCTGGGTGCTTGCCCAGGTGCAGAGGGGCAAGGGGCTCCCTTGGGTAGGGAGGGAAGGCTTCTCATCCTGTGTCTGCTCTGGATGAGCCAGGCTGACCACGAGGACAAGGGTACCCCGGCAGAGGGCATAGGACGCCTGGAAACTGCAAAGCCCCAGGAAGACTGCATGCTCAGAGGCTGGGGGGAGGGGCTGAACAAAAGGATGGCAGGGAAGGGCTGGTCCCGCTGGAGGGCCTGGACGAAGGCCGAGAGGCGCGGCCTACCAGAACTTTCCTCCTGGGCGTTCCCTGCCCCCTGCTGCCTGTCAGGGCCTCTGGACAGTGCAGACCAGCTGGCTGGGGGCCTGGGCTAACATTTCCATTTAAAATTCCCAAGTTGCCCTGAAGGACCCAGCAAGAACACAGAGTGAGGGGTGGAAAATGTTAGCTGAGAATCTGTCCTGTCTCTGGAGTTCTCCTGACCCTTCTCCTGTCCCTGCAATGCTATGAGGTCTGCTCCCTGCAGTTGAGTTTCTTTACAAAAGAGGAAAACAAGGCTCAGAGAGGAAAGAGCTCTCAGAGTCCCACTGTTGGTCTAAGGCCAGATCGGCTTTAAATCCGATCAAGTCTTTTTTATCACTGGGACCGGAGGGGACCAAAGAAGTCCACCATGGCCGGCAAGGATGGCCCGTACTGTACCGCATCCCAAATTCCTTTGGCCCAGAGTCCCTCCCCACTCCACCGACCAGGGGAGCCTGGTGGGCGCCCACCCTGGGGGCCCCTCCCGCAAACTACACGCACTCAGGAGTGTCCCTGGGGCTTCCCCTGGCCAAGGTCAGGACTGGCAATGCTGACCTTGAAAGTGGTCATGGCCACAGTGGTCTCTGCTGGGCTGCTCTGAGGGCAGCAGATCCAAAGCTGGTGGTGAGGCCTCCAGCCCTGCCTGCGGCCCGAAGTCCCCTGCACTCAGGAGGCAGCTGTCAGCATCCCTGGTGGATGTCCGTCTCTGAGTGCACGGAGGCCGAACAGAGGATGGTCCCCAGCCCTGAAAGAGGAGAATCTAACAGCAGCCCCTAGAGGGGACCCAATGATCAGCGTAGACCCACACCGTGGGGCTCCCAGCCACTCCCCTTCTCCAGGAAAGTCCCTTACATGGGGTGCCCAGTGGCCAAGTCTGGGCCTGGTCACCCTGCCCGCTGGCCTCAGTTGCTGGTCTCGGTGGGGGCCCCTGACTCAAGCTGACCAATCAGAATTTCCTTCCTGGAAATCTGGCTCTGATTGGCCCACAGAGGAGCCCTGAGGGCCACACCTGGCGGCAGGGGCCCTTCCTCATCCATAAAAGAATATTAAAAAATGACATTTTCCAAACATGTTGGCATAAAGACGAGTATATGCACATTATATGTGGAAACATTTTCTTCAACCTAAAAGCTCATCTTTTTCCCTTCCGATTTGAGAAGAAATAAAACCAATTTGGGGGGCACTGAGCCTGCTGTGCCTCTTGAAGGCCCCCCAAGGTCAGCGCTGCAGGTTCGCTGGTCGCGCTCCTTCTTGACCTGGGAGACGCCTCACCTCCTTCCTGTCCGTCTCCTTTTGGCCTGAGTTGCCCAGAGCTGCATTCTGAGCGCTGGTAGCCTAAGAACTAACGTGGCCTTCCTGCCGTGGCTGTGCCTCGGAGCGAGCCCGAGTGTCACTCGTCACCCCTGCAGCCGCGGACCCGTTTCACAGGTGAGGACACTGGGGCCTGGAGAGTTAGCTGCCTTGCCCGGGGCCCCGCTGTGGGTCCAGAGCCAGGTTCCAAGAGTTCATGTGCAGCAGGGTCTTCGTAGGGAAGGGTGAGCGGCTTCCTTCCCAGTTTCTCCTGCCCACTCTTTACTTCCTTCCTGGTTCTTCCTCTGCTTGCACTTAGGCCGGGGTCACAGCAGGATGGAGCTGGGAGAATGAGTCTGGGGGTGAGAAGACGGCGAGGGTGGACAGACCAGACAAGCGGGCAATGGCTGCTCCAGAGCCTCTCAGGTGCCACCCCCTCTGGGCACGAGGCCGGTTCCTACAGCATCCCTGGGTCCCCCACCCTGCGAGGCCCTCGCCAGGAGAGTGTCCCCAAGGCCACCTGCAGGAGGAGAGCCCCTTCAGGGATCTGGATCAGGTCGGAGGTGCTGCCCAGCTGCCTCTGGCTCCAGGGAGAAACCCTAGGCCCCACGGAGCTCCATCAGCCTTTCCTGAGAACAGGAAAAGAAGCGGGAAGTGGGGATGTAAAAATAGACGCTACAGCCAGTCGGGGCAGGACTGGAGTTGGCGGGCCTCACGTCTTCCTTCTTCTGAAGGTTGGGCTCGGCGCGCCCAGCCTGGGAGGAACGCCCGCCGGGCCTCCCTCCTCTCCGGCTTCCCGGATACCTCCTGGGCCCCCAGCCCCGGGAGGCACATGCACGGGCCACAAGGCCTCTGGGCGGGCGCTGTGATTCACGGGGCCGGCCACCAGCATGGCTTCTGCGCACCGCTGGCGACAGCTTCCCTCCGGGGCTGCTGGGCTGGGAGAGCCACACACACAGCACCCAGCGCGTGTGCTAGAGATGTGGTGCCTCCCTCACCTCTGCCCAACCCCCACCCAGAGGGGCTGCCCCCCTGGCCTGCGAAGAGGCAGGGGTGGGGCTCATGACTATCTTTCCAAAGACCAGCCAGCGCTGTAGCCCCTCCCAGCTCATCCTCCCAGCACTGCCCCTCAGCCCTGCACTGGGGGCTGAAGCCCCAGGACCCACCGATTCCAGCTTCTGCCTGATGCAGCTGGAAGGCACTGCTTGTGGCCCCGAGGCTGGCCTGCCATTCCGCTGTGTCCCTCCCTGGGCAGTCAAGGTCCCCTGCGACCTCTGTCTCCCCATCAGCCAAAAGGAAATTCAGCTTCCGCCTCCCTAAGAGAATGGGAGACGGAGCTGCGTAAACCGTAAAGTGCCGTGCGGACGCGAAGGGCTGCTGCCCCCTGCAGGAAGCAGGGTTTCTCTCTGAGGCCGCAACAGAGAAGCACCTTGCAGCTCCTGCCAGCTGCCCCGCCTCCACCCCACGTTCCCCTCCTGCCCCTGGGTCCCCGCGGACTCGGTCATCTTCCAGCCGCACTCAGTTGATGCTGAAGGTGAGTCAGGTGCGATGATGGCCCGAGTGCCGGTGAATCACGGAGCCGGAGGAGGAAGTGGGTTAGTACCGGGACTGCCTCCCTGAGAGGCCGACAGAGCAAGGGTGACGTCACTGCCGGGTGACCTCACACGCACGAGGCCCCCGCCCGAGCTCCAGCAGCCCTCTGTCCCCCTCCGCACCTGCTCTGTCCCCGCAGGCTGCGTTGGGCCCTGGCTCTGAGGACCACAGGCTGAGCGCCGCCTCCAGGCTGCTGGGAAGCGCGGGCAGAGAGCAGGGATGGGGGCCGTGCCCGCCTGGAGCCACCCTCACAGAGGCCTCAGCTGTGAGCCTTTGGCACCTGCTCCACTGATGTTAATTCAGGGGCTTCAGGGCGAGTGAGAGGTGACACTGGGAAATGTAAACTTTAAACCGTATCAGTGTTTGTAAGTTGGGTTTGGCATTTAAAAATTTTACCCAAGGGACTATACTCAGTATTTTGTAATAATCTATAAGGGAAAAGAATCTCAAAAGAATATATATACACATACATATGTATAACTGAATCACTTTGCTGTACACCTGACGCTAACACAACATTGTAAATCAACTCTACTCCAATTAAAAAATAAATAGGGCTTCCCTGGTGGTGCAGTGGTTGAGAGTCCACCTGCCGATGCAGGGGACATGGGTTCGTGCCCTGGTCCGGGAAGATCCCACATGCCGTGGAGCGGCTGGGCCCGTGAGCCGTGGCCGCTGAGCCTGTGCGTCCGGAGCCTGTGCTCCGCAACGGGAGAGGCCATAACAGTGAGAGGCCCGCGTACTGCAAAAAGAAAAAAAACAAAACCCAAAACATTTTATTTATTTAAAAATCCTCATCCAGTGGAAGGGGCTCTGGCCTCCGAGGCCCTTTGGTAAAGCCACTTCAAAGATCTAAGCTCCCAGGGCTGGGACAGGGCAGGGGAGGGGCACTGGAGGGGCTGGGCAGCCTCGGGCAGTGTCGTGGGCCCTTAGAATGAGCGCCCCTTCAGCGATGGGCCCTGGGCTCTTCACTCGCTTGACCCTGGTCCCAGCCCCGCAAGCTTTTCTAAGTACATGGGGGACACTGAGGCCTTGGGTCTGGGATGGGAGTCAGGAGTCGGCTTGGTGGGGTACGGACCGCGAGGGCTGCCCGAGGGCCCCCACCAAGAGCAGGTCTGGGGGCAGGGTCTGTCTGTCCTTCCTGGTAGAAGGCAGCACCTGCACAGCCTCAGCTGGTGACAAAGGGGCAGAAACGCTCTGGACGTGGACCGAGGGCACCGGCACAGCCGCTAATGAAAGTCTGGGGCAGTGGGAGCTGAACCATCCTGCGGCTTCCTTGAGGCCCAGCGGCTGTGACCATGATCGTGGTAATAACACCAGTACCCATCGTGGGTGGTCAGGCTGCTGGTGTGGGATGTCTGGACACCGAATGGCCGGGAGCTCAGGAAGCCCCTCCCCACGCGGTCTCACTGATGCTGCCCTGGCTGGCTGGGCTGGGGGATTATTACTTTATTGTTTTTAAAGTGCCCTGTTGTTATTTTTTGATTACGGAAGCGATCCAAGCTCATGATAAAGACCTGTGAGCACTGAGTGGGTGGTGCTATTAGCTTGGTTCATGGTTCATGGATGGGGAGGTGACGCAGACTGTCGCAATTCATCAGTATCAGCAGCAGGATGACAAAAAAGACTTAGTCACCGTCCTTTGGGACACAGCTGGGTAAGGCTGCTGGCAGACAGACAGGGTCTGCACCCCGGCCTCCCAACCTAAAGCTGACCAAAAATGAGGGTATTTTCTGCACAGTCCTGGGAGGTGAGGGCAGGAGAGGGGGCTAAGAGCAGATGCTGGCACAGTCCCCCAGCCGCTGGTGGCCGCAGCCCACAGGGCGACTGCTCATCTTGCTTCTCCAGCTGCTTCCTGCTGCCGGATCTGGGGCTGGGCTGCTCTGATACCCTGGTGCTTCCTGGGCTTAGGGGAGGCCACCGAGAGCTGGCGGGCGCGGGGTGACCCCTTTCATCCACGCGCAGGCACCTGAAGACCTAGGCTGGGCTGCATGGGGCTCCTCTGGGGAGCATGGGAGACAGGGGTCCTGCAGAGGAACTCTGTGCCGTGCATTTTGTGGCCCTGATTTTAGTGACGAGCCCCTTAGCCCAAACCAGACCATCATGTCCTGAGGAACACAGATCACCTAATTCATTCTCATGAAATCTCACCGTGAGCTGCTGCTGCGGCCATCACAACTCCATTTTACGGATAAGGAGACTGAGGCTTGGGGGACGATGTTCACATGTCCAAAGCCACACAGTACTAAGTGGCTGAATTTGATTAGAACCATTCCAAGCCCTTCCCCCGTCTCCCAGCTCCCCGCCCACACTCGGCTCTCCAGGCCCTGACACTATGGATACGATGCTGCCGCCCATCTTCAGGGAGCAGGGGCTCCCAGAGCCCAGCGGTGACCGGGTAGCGGGTGTGACCTCCTGGGAGGCCAACCTTGGAACTTGTTTTTCTTGGCGCCTTCCTGGGGACTGCATTCCACCGACCCCAAAACACATTTTTCCCAGGTCTAGGTGTGAAACTTCGGGCGAGGGTGGCCAGATCTGTGGAACCTCCCAGAGCCCCTGGGGTGATCTGGGAAGCTGGGCTTGTGTCTGGATGCTGCGTCCCCAGGATCTCGCCCAGAGCAGGCCTTCTGTGTTTGCCATCTGTGCCCCGGGGACAGGTAGATCATGGGCACACTTGGCTTAGAGACGCCTGGGCCTGGTTTGGGCTGAGCGTAGTGAATGGGAAAGGATATCAGAAAGGGGCGGGCGCTGAGAAGGGGGAGGGCCAAGTGCAGAGTGCTGATGGGCGCTGCAATCAACGCTGGTGCCTAAGGGGTCCGCTAGGAGGGTCTCAAGTTCAGAACACCTTGCAGGGGGGTTGCAGGGGCTTGAAAAAGCCTCCAAGTTACCCGTTTCCTGTGACTTCATTGGTGTTGGGGTGCAGGTTATCTGGCCTCCTTTAGTTTTGCTGCGTGTTTTACTGTTCAGCTAATATATCTTGGTCTGACAAACTTTCTTTTTGGAAGTAAATGTTTATTCGTGGGTGTCTGACCTGAAAAATACTATTGCTGGGTTTTCTGGCACCTCCAAACATTTAGGAGACACATGTGGAAGACGAGCTGGGCGTCAAGTCTGCCTGCAGTGTCCCTCGGGGCTGGGAGCCTCTCCAGGTCAGGTCAGGCCCACCTTGGACCCGCCTCTGACCCAGAGTCCAGGCCGAGGCCAGCATAGAGGCGGCAGCACCTGCTTGTTGAGTGAATAACCGACCTGGCTGGGGGACAGTTCCTGGAACAGAGGTGCCAAGGTGGTGAGAGAAGCCAGGCAGGAGGGCAGGGCTGCGTTAGGCTCTCGGGGTGTAATTCTTCTTGCCCTTGCAAGGAGGGTGCACTTTACATTTTTATTTATTTGAAATCACACAGTAGTTCTTTTTTTAAAATAATTAATTTATTAATTTATTTTTGGCTGTGTTGGGTCTCCGTTGCTGCGCACAGGCTTTCTCTAGTTGCAGCGAGCGGGGGCTACTCTTCGTTGTGGTGCGCGGGCTTATTATTGCGGGGGCTTCTCTTGTTGCAGAGCATGGGCTCTGGGTGCACGGGCTTCAGTAGTTGTGGCACGTAGGCTCAGTAGTTGTAGCTCCCGGGCTCTAGAGAGCAGGCTCAGTAGTTGTGGCGCATGGGCTTAGTTGCTCTGCAGCATATGGGACCTTCCCGGACCAGGGCTTGAACCCGTGTCCCCTGAGTTGGCAGGTGGATTCTTAACCACTGTGCCACCAGGCAAGTCCCACACACAGTTAATTCTTGAACACAGTCTCATATGAATTAAAGTGTTACCAATAAAATCCAAATCCATCTTGATCAAGCCCCTTTATTGTGCCCCCCGACTCCTGGTATATTCCCTGTTTTGTTTCAGTGCCTACTTTGCCAGATTTTTACTGATATACAAGCTCGTGCCTATATAAACACATAGTGAGTGTTGTGCCTGTGTGTGTGTTTAAACTCAAAGGGTGTCGCTCTGTATGTATCATGCTGTAAACTGCTTTTCCCTTGAGCAGACTAAATCTTGGCGATCCTGTCAGCGTGCATAGATCTTCCTTATGACCTGCGTCTGCTGTGGAGGACCCGAGGCTACAGCAATGGCCCCCACAGGAGTCAGCACGCCCATTTTATGGATGAGGAAGTTGAGGTTCAGAGAGGTTGGGTGACTTGCCCAGTGTCACCTCCAGCTGTTTGAGGGTTGGGTCTGGCAGGGACTGGGAGAGGGGCAGGTGGGACTGCTGAGTGTGGAGCACAAAGAAAGGAGTGGCAGGTGAAGGGGACCCCAAGGGCAGAGTCCAGATGCCCAAGGGAGGAAATCAATCAGGGCCTCTGGGAGTCTCAGCGATTCTGGATGGATCAGGCAGGAAGCTGGCCCTCCACTGGAAGCTGAAGAATTCTGCAGGCCCCGCCCGGCCACACGCTCGCTCTCCCTTCCGGGGCCCGACTCCCCTGAGCCTCTGTGGCCGGGGTGCTCAGGGCTGGGCGATGACCGAGTGGGCCCTGTCCTCCAGGACACATGGCCTGGGCCCACGGCCATGCCAGGCGGGCCCAGGGGCAGGGGCAGGTACTGCCCACGTCCGTCCCCCACATCCCCATGACACCAGCTCTGGACGTACCCTGCCGGGTGCTCATTCCCCAGGACTTACGTCAGGGTGAGGCACGTGCCAGAAAGACCCGGCCACCCGGGCCACCCCACGAGGGCCCAGCCGGCCACGGCACCGATTGGGGCGGGCTTCCTGAAGAGGGGGAAGGGCGCAGGGAAGGAGCCCCCGGCCTCCTCAACGCGCTGCTTCCTCCTGACTCACCGCTGGCCTCTGCCCACCTGTGGTGGGAAGTCACCGAACCTGCCCAGACTTAGGAGCACCTGCCGGTAGATGTACCTTGCCCCACGCTCCC
>NW_006783036.1:1028667-1048772 GCF_000442215.2 Lipotes vexillifer | reverse complement strand
GGGGTGGGGTGGGGTGGGGTGGGGTGGGGTGGGTGCGGCCAGGGTGTGTCCATGGTGCCAGCGCCCATGCAGCATTCTCGGCCTGGCTTCCCAGGGCTGCACCCCACCTGACCACCTTGTGCCTGTCCCCTTGGAAGCCACTGGCTTATTCACAAGGCCACTTGTGCCCAGCGGCTCAGGGGCATCGCTGCCAGCAGGCTGTCAGTTGGGGCCTTCCCAAAAGAGTCCCAGGGAGGAGCGTCCCTGGGCTTGGTCTGCAGGTTCCGTGCACCCCAGGCCCTGCTTCTCTCCTGGCTGTATGACTTGGACCAGCTACCTCTGGCCCTTCAGGCTTCCTGACTTACAGTGGAGACTCTCAGATTCCATCTCACACGCCGTTACCTGGATCAGACAGAGCCCGGTGTTCAGGAGGAACAGAGCGAGCTGACCACAGGCTGCTGCATCGGGGTCAGTAGCATCTCTGCTTTCCGAGTCTGTATCTTGCCCAAGCAGACTTACTCCCATTAAATCCCGTGGGGCTCACTTTTGGAGCTCTCAGTTTGGCTGCAGAGCAGAATCTCTTGGGGAGCATTTTTAAAAAACCTTCATTATGTGGAACATTGTTAATATTTTACATCGAACTTTTCACAGAAGTAGACAGGATTTATACTGAACTTTCATATCCCCATATCAACCATCAACTCATGCCCATCTTGTTTTATTTATACTCTACCCAGTTCCCCTTCTCCGTACATTGTTTTGAATCAGACAAAGGAGGTTTTTATCTTTTATCTATTTTTTTTTTAAGTACAAGTGCCAGACTCTCACCCCCAGGAATTTAATCGAGTCATCCAGGCTGGGGCCCAGAAAAAGTGTATTTTAGCAAAGCTCCCTCCTGGGAGACACAGAGGTGCAGCCAGTGGGGAGGGTTTAGAGCCAGCAGATCTGCGGAGCTGCTTCCAGGAGGGTATGGGAGACACCACGAGACCCCAGAGCAGTGGTACATGGGGTGTCAGCCCAACGACCCTGACCTAGACGTTCAGGTTTGGACGGCCCCCTCTGAGGGCGCACGACACCTTCACTCCAGACGAGGGAGAGAGATCCCATCCCACTGTGACGTGGAGGGTCTGGAGGGGGTGCTGACAGCCCCAGCAATCCCGTGCTTGGGAAAGCAAAGACGAGAGTGGATAAACCCACCTGGAAAGTGGTTAACTGGTCAACCACAAGGCTGCATGTTCCCAGGGGCTGTGCCAGCCAGTTCCTATCAAAGGAGATCCTGGCGCTGGCGGAGCTGGCCCACAAAGGATGCTTTGTTCACCCGTTAAAGTAAACACTTCCCCTGGATATTTACTCCCGGGACTCAAATGTAATATGGGGTGTAAGTTACTCTTTAACAGGAGACCTGATCCAGGCCACCAAGCTCTCCTGAACTAATTTCCTGGAAGAAAGGCATCCCTCCGCCAGCCCAGGGGTTGGTTAGCCACTCCCCGTGGCAGTCAGAGGCTGGCCGTGGCCATCACCCGGACCCCAGGCTCACCCTGAGAACCCTGGTCCTGAGGCCCAGCCTCAGGCTTCCCCGAAGAGTGGAGGTGGCCAGCGAGCCCTCGCTGTCTGGGCAGTGAAACCAGAGGCTCGGCAAACACGTGTTTTCCTCTGGTCTGTTCAGTTCCCACTTGGAGAGAACACGAGTGGACTTGGGCTCCGAGCCAGAGAAGGGGGCATGCAGGTGTCCAGACAGGCCCCTGGCACCAGGACCCAGCACACACCCACAGCAACTGCCACCAAACCTGGACTTCTAGGTCAGGATCATTGGGTTGACATACTTGACACATCAATCTTTAAAGGTTCACTATAACTTCACGAACTTGGGGGCTTTTACAATCAAAAATTTCAAAGCCCAGTCAATGATGGAGTGAGAGGTGATGGTCAGAGCTGTCGTGAAGGAAAGCCAGCTGCCAGTCTCTGCTGGTCACACCGACTGGATCAGGTGGACACCTGACCTGAAGGCAGCTCACGCACAGGCTGGCCATGGCCCATAGCCTGGTGCAGAAAGATGGGCTGGGCCAGTCAGATGTCCCCCTCAGGTATCTGGACCAGGAACAGAGGAGGGGAGATGCCCCAGAGAGGAGGGTAATGCAGCAAAATGTCACATGGGCCCCACACGGCATCGTGGCCTCGTCCTCGGGCCAAGACCAGGAGGGGGAGAGGAGTGGGCAGAACAGGCGCCAGGGAGAAGTGCTAGCAGGGGGCCTGAGGGGCGCCGAGACCTTCCTTCTCCCAGACCCAGTTCTGCTTCCGGGAGGCCCAGGAGCCCCAGTGCTTTCCCTGGGCTCCCCAGGGATCCTGTCCTGTCCAGGCTGACGTGAAGACAAGCCAAGTGAGAGCATCTTGGGATGGACGTCTGTGCACACTGGAGCCTGGTCTCCTTCCGGTCTGCCTTGGTCTACAGGAGGCGCAAGAGTGGAGTCGGGCTGTGCCCTGCACACGGGGGTGGCTCTGTGCCAGTCCAATGGCCACCTTCAGGTAAATGTAGGTCAGCTCGCATTGGCTCACAAGCTGGGATGCTAGCACCTGGCTGTAGGTGTTGGGTGCAGGTGGCCCACCTGTGGGAGGGGCCCGGTGAACAGAGGGACAGTGTGGGTGGAAAGGGCCCGGGGGAGGTCCTGGCCAGTAGTGACACTAGCTCCATCTGTGTTATACCTGTATTTGACTGCAAACTGGGGACTGGAAGACAGTCCGTCTCCTGGAGAGAGGGGACAGAGCCAGGCAGGAAGGCAGGACCTCTGATGCCCAGCTTTGTGCTCAAACAGTGGCTGGGAGGCAGGGGGCCAGCTCAGCCTGCTAACTGGATGCACCAGGGGGCTGGAGGGGAGATGACACTGGGCCCAAGGCCACCCTCCAGGTCACCTCCAGAAATTGAGCTTAGGGCCACAAGACTAACTGTGGCCCCCAGACACTGGTGCGGTGGGGCCCCCAGCCTTGGTCAGGGATCGCGGGGAGGGAACGGAAGCAAGTGTTCAGATATGCAGCTCTTCCCCGGTGACACCTGGGCGCTGGGCCCTGTGTTAGGAAAACCTGCTGTGCTCACGTCTGACTCACTGACTGGGCAGAACTGCAGGTGGCTGATGACCTTGCTGGAGCCTCTGCTCCAGGCTTCCTTCAGAGGCAGGCTCTTCCAAGGGTCTTGAACCTGTGTGATCAGAAGCTCCTTGAGGGCTCCTTAAAGCACTGGCCGCTGCCTGCCCGAGTGTGTGATGCCGCAGGTCTGGGTGGGGCCTGAGGACCTGCATTTCCTACCGGTTCCCAGATGCTGCTGCCGCTGCAGTGGCCCCGGGACCCCACTTTGAGAGCCACCGCTGTGGCTGAAGCCATTTCAGAGAGGACTTATTTGCAATCATTCTGCACCTGCTTCCTTTTGGAAGGGGGCTGTGGCCCTGTCCAGTGCACTTGAACCACCTCTCCTGGACCAGTGTCTCCAGGGTGCTGGGGCTCGAGGGCAGGGATCTGGGGAGTGAGGGCAGAGCCCTGCTTCATTCCTCAAGGGGGGGTGCGGAGACCTCTAGGCAGTGCCTGGAGCTCAGGGCACAGCTCACCTGTGGAAAGGGGTTCTTGGCAGGGATGGGGACCCAGGGATCCCACTTTGATGGCTGGCAGAGGCTCTGAGGCCAGCGGCGCCTCAGCACACGGGATGGACTTTGGAGCTGCTCGGGCTCCCCGGGTGAGGGCATGGGAGGCCACAGTGCTGCTTTCACTGGAAAAGCCACTGGGTTTTGAGGCCAGAGAGGAGATGCAAACACAAGGCTCCTCTCTGCCCTTTTCAAAAGACAGAATGCCCGCACTTCAATGGCAGTGTCTGCACTGAGTCCGGCCATTGTTCGCAGGAGGTAGAACCCCAGCCTCCAGGACAGGCAGCTCCTGTGCTCCCCACAGGAGTCCCTTTGTGGGGTGGGGGAGGCGCTGGGCCCCCGCCAGTCTCCTGGATGCTTCAGGACACTGGCAGGTCCTCTGTGATGTTCCCAAGCCACAGGCTGGGGTATCAAGTCACCTGAAGGAAGGTGATATGAAGGTCAGGGGAGAGCGCAGTGGCATGGCCACCATGCCGAGGTACTGTGTGCAGGGCCGTGTACTGGGCACCCCTGGGATTCCTGTCACATTCATTTGAAAGGTGTCTGGAGGTTCAGGATGGGTGGTCAGAAGCTGACTCCCGGGAGAGGACGCAGGTGCGGGTGGCTTCTTGGGGAAGTGGCCCCAGGGGAGACGGCGAGGGCGGAGAGGAGCAGGCTTTGTAACACGCGCTGCAAGAGGAAGCAGCCAATCCGGGGGCTCCACAGGGGAGGGCTGCCCTGGGGGACGTGAACTCGCGGCACTCCTGGCTCCTCCCTGGGCCAGTCCCCAGAAGCAACTTTGCAGGGGCTGCAATGGGGGAGGCCACTCAGGGCCATGAGAAGATCCTAGGGGTCTGCGGCAGCAGTGATAGCAGCCACCCCACCTGAGTCCTCCACAGACCCTTCAAGCTGGGAAGGAAAACGTCCCTATAATTCTTTTAAGAAATTCATCTACCAAGGGAGATGTGTAATGATTAAAAGAGCTTAGTGGTTATAACCCATAATGGAATAGAATCTGAAAAAAAATATATAGAGAGATATATATGCATATATAACTGAATCACTGTGCTATACACTTGAAACTAACACATTGTAAATTAACTACACTTCAATTTAAAAAAAAATAAAAGAGCTTAGTGACACCAGAAGGGCGTGTGCAAAACATGGTGAGAGCAGGACGTGTGGATTCCATCTTGGGGCTTCCTGCGCTGTCCCTTGGCTCAGAGAGAGCCGGAGAATGCTGGGCAAAGGCTCACCAGGAAGAAAAGAGAAAACCCAAACAAACAAAACAAGAAGTGAAAGAGGAGAAATCACAATTGATACTGCAGAAGGAGAGAACACCGTAAGAGAGCACACTATGAATTATCATGTGCCAACAAATTCGACAACCTGGAAGAAACGCACAACTTTCCAGAAACATACAGCCCACCAAAACTGAATACAGTAGAAACAGACAACTTGAAAAGACCGATCACTAGATGTGAAATAAAACCTGTAATAAAAAAACTCCTTACAGGGGGCTTCCCTGGTGGCTCAGTGGTTAAGAATCCACCTGCCAGGGGACACGGATCACAATTGATACTGCAGAAGGAGAGAACACCGTAAGAGAGCACACTATGAATTATCATGTGCCAACAAATTCGACAACCTGGAAGAAACGCACAACTTTCCAGAAACATACAGCCCACCAAAACTGAATACAGTAGAAACAGACAACTTGAAAAGACCGATCACTAGATGTGAAATAAAACCTGTAATAAAAAAACTCCTTACAGGGGGCTTCCCTGGTGGCTCAGTGGTTAAGAATCCACCTGCCAACGCAGGGGACACGGGTTTGAGCCCTGGTCCGGGAAGATCCCACATGCCGTGGAGCAACTAAGCCCGTGCGCCACAACTACTGAGCCCGCACTCTAGAGCCCGTGCTCCACAAGAGAAGCCACCGCAATGAGAAGCCCATACACCGCAACGAAGAGTAGCCCCCGCACAGCAATGAAGACTCAATGCAGCCAAAAAATAAAAATAAATTAAAACAAAACAAAAACAACCTCCCTACAAACAAAAGTCCAGGACCAGATGGCTCCACAAGCGAATTCTACCAAACATACAAAGATGAATTTACACCAATTCTTCTCAAACTCTTCCAAAAGACTGAAGAGGGAACACTCCCAAAGACATTCTATGAAGCCACCATCACCCTGATATCAAACCCAGACAAAGACACCACCAAAAAAGAAAATTACTGGCCAATATCTTTGATGAATATAGATGCAAAAATTCTCAACAAAGTATTAGCAAACTGGACTTCCCTGGTGGCGCAGTGGTTAGGAACCTGCCTGCCAATGCAGGGGACACGGGTTGAGCCCTGGTCCGGGAAGATCCCACATGCCATGGACAACTAAGCCCATGCAACACAACTACTGAGCCTGCGCTCTAGAGCCCACGAGCCACAACTACTGAGCCCATGTGCCACAACTACTGAAGCCTGCGCACCTAGAGCCTGTGCTCTGCAGGAGAAGCCACCACAATGAGAGGCTTGTGCACCACAACGAAGGGTAGCCCCCGCTCAACGCAACTAGAGAAAGCCCATGTGCAGCAATGAAGACCCAACGCAGCCAAAAATAAATAAATAAATAAATAAATTTACATTAAAAAATTTAGGAAACTGAATCCAACAATACATAAAAAGATCATACACCGTGACCAAGTTGGATTCATCCCAGGGGCACAAGGATGGTTCAACATACGCAAATCAATCAATGTGATACACCACATCAACAAAAGAAAAGATAAAAACCACATGATCATCCCAATAGATGCAGAAAAAGTATCTGATAAAATTCAACATCTATTCATGATAAAAACCCTTACAAAAGTGGAATAGAGGGAATATATCTCAAATAATAAAAGCTATTTATGACAAACCCACAGCCAGTATAATACTCAATGGTGAAATGCTGAAATCCTTCCCCCTAAAATCTGGAATAAGACAAAGGACACCCACTTTCACCACTTTTCTTCAACACAGTATTGGAAATCTTAGCCATAGCAATCAGACAAGCAAAAAAAAAAAAAAAAAAAGGGTAGTCAAATTGGCAGGGAAGAGGTAAAATTGTCATTATATGCAGATGACAGAATACTATATATAGAAAACCCTAAAGACTCCATACAAACACTACTATAACTGATAAATGAATTCAGCAAGGTTGCAGGATACAAGTTTAACACACAGAAATTGGTTGTATTTCTTTACACTAACAGTGAAACATCAGAAAGGAGATGTAAACAAACAATTTTTTAAAAATTTTATTTTATTTATTTTTGGCTGCATTGGGTCTTTGTTGCTGTGTGTGGGCTTTCTCTAGTTGCAGCGGGCAGGAGCTACTCTTCGTTGCGGTACACAAGCTTCTCAATGAGGTGGCAGAGCACGGGCTCTAGGTGCGTGGGCTTCAGAAGCTGTGGTGCGCAGACTCAGTAGCTGTGGCTCACGGGCTCCAGAGTGCAGGCTCAGCAGTTGTGGCGCACGGGCTTAGTTGCTCCGCATGTGGGATCTTCCCGGACTAGGGCTCGAACCCATGTCCCTTGCATTGGCAGGCGGATTCTTAACCACTGCGCCATCACGGCAGCCCAGCTGAAAGTTTTTTATACATGCACTTCTATACATACATACATACATACATATATATATATATATATATATATACACACACACACACACACACACATACATACATATATATACAGTTTGTTTTGCGGTACGCAGGCCTCTCACTGTAGTGGTCTCTCCCGTTGCGGAGCACAGGCTCCGGACGCGCAGGCTCAGCGGCCATGGCTCACAGGCCCAGCCGCTCTGCGGCATGTGGGATCTTCCTGGACCGGGACACGAACCTGTGTCCCCTGCATCAGCAGGCGGACTCTCAACCACTGCACCACCAGGGAAGCCCTATATATATATTTTAAATAAATTTATTTATTTATTCATTTTTGGCTGCGTTGGGTCTTTGCTGCTGCACGTGGGCTTTCACTAGTTGTAGTGAGGGGGGTACTCTTCTTTGCGGTGCACGGGCTTCCTATTGTGGTGGCTCCTCTTTGTTGCAGCGCATGGGCTCTAGGCGCATGGGCTTCAGTAGTTGCAGCAGATGGGCTCAGCAGTTGTGGCTCACGGACTCTAGAGCGCAGGCTCAGTAGTTGTGGTGTATGGGCTTAGCTGCTCTGCAGCATGTGGGATCTTCCTGGACCAGGGCTCAAACCCATGTCTCCTGCATTGGCAGATGGATTCTTAACCACTGCGCCACCAGGGAAGTCCTAGATGCACTTATATTGTGGACGTCCCGTTCCATCCCTACTTTGCTGAGAAACTTTACACGAATGGATGTTTAATTTTGTCTAATGCCTTTTTTCTTGGCATCTATTGAAATGCTATTGTTTTTCCTCGTTATTGTAGTAATATGGTGAGCTACATTGATTTTTTTTTTTAGTTAAGCAAAGAACACCTTATTTCTGCTACACATAACAGCATACTGCCCTAAGAAACAACTACTACTATTTTTTTCTTATTGAAATACAGCTGATTTTCAGTGTGGTGTTAGTTACTGCTGTACAGCAAGGTGATTCAATTATACATACATACATATATATATATGTATATACACATTAAAAAAATTTTTTTCCATTATGATTTACCATAGGATATTGAATATAGTTCTCTGTGCTACATAGTAGGACCTTGTTGTTTATCTATCCCACATATAAAAGCTTACATCTGCTAACCCCAACCTCCCACTCCATCCCTCCCCCACTACTACTATTTTAGTTTCAGCATTAATATGTGCATTTACAAATATAGGTCATCATGTAGATCAAAAAATATGCCAGTAATCCCTGCTCCCTGGAGAAAACAATGTTGTAGATAGATTATCAGTCAGTCAGCTGAGGATTATGTCATTATTTAGTCTTTGTTCTTAAGAATCAGTAGGTCCTCTGCTGTTTGCCAGATTCTTTCTCTTGGGGAACCTGCCAGCGTAACCTGATCCTATTCAAGGTTTCTTAAACATCTCAATTTCTCTCCATTCTCTCTATTGAATGTTGCCACTGATTAAAATCCACATCTCATTGATTTTTGAATGTTAAACCAACCCTTCCTTGGTCATGACTTTTTACTTTTGATTGGATTCAATTTGCTAAAATTTTGTTAAAAACTTTGGCATCTATGTTCAAGAGGAATATTGGTCTATAGTTCTTTTAATGTCGTTTTACTTTTGAATCAAGCTGGTGCTGATCTCACAGAATGAGTTGGGGAGTGTTTCCCCCTGTTCTATTACGGAAGAATGTGTGTATAATTGGTATTATTTCATTCTTCAATATCTGGTGTAACTCATCAGGGAAGCCATCTGAGCCTGGAGTTTTCTGAGAAAGTTTTCAACTACAGATTAAATTTCTTTGATTTAGGGCTATTCGGGTTCTCCATTCTTCTTGAGTGAGCTTCAGTGGTGTCTCACAAGGAACTTGTCCATTTCATACACCCTGTAGAACTTTCCGGTTTCAAGCTCTTTGTGATATTCCCTTATCCTTTTAATATCTGTAGAATCTGTAGTAATGGCACCTCCCTCATTCCTGATATTACTTTTTTCTTCTTCCTTTATTTTTTCTTTATCAGTCTAGCTAGTGTCCATTTTATTTATCTTCTCAAAGAACAAGCTTCTGCTTTCACTGAGTGCCTACTACGAATGCCTGGTCCTATGTGAGATACCAGGTGGAAAGAGATGAATTAGTGTCCTTTACATAAATCTGCTATTTTATTCTTTTTTAGAAAGTCCTCTGCTTTTTATTTCTGAATTTTTTTTTTTTTTTCCTGTGGTACACGGGCCTCTCACTGTTGTGGCCTCTCCCGTTGTGGAGCACAGGCTCCGGATGCACATGCTCAGCGGCCATGGCTCACGGGCCCAGCCGCCCCGCGGCACGTGGGATCTTCCCGGACCAGGGCATGAACCCATGTCCCCTGCATCGGCAGGTGGACTCTCAACCACTGTGCCACCAGGGAAGCCCTGCAATTTTTTAAAAAAATTAATTTGATTTATTATTTATTTCTGGCTGTGTTGGGTCTTTGTTGCCGCACACGGGCCTTCTCTAGTTGCGGTGCGTGGGCCTCTCATTGTGGTGGCCTCTCTTGTTGCAGAGCACGGGCTCTAGACGCGCAGGCTTCAGTAGTTGTGGCGCATGGGCTTAGCCACTCCGCGGCACGTGGGATCTTCCCGGACCAGGGCTCGAACCCGTGTCCCCTGCATTGGCAGGCGGACTCTCAACCACTGCGCCACCAGGGAAGTCCCAAATCTGCAATTTATGATCAGTCACCTTACAGGTGCCACACAGCTCAACGGGGGCACACACAGCCCTGGGATATATTAATGCAGTGACAAGCAAGAAACACATGCCTCCTCCAGAGGCCGCGTGGTGGCTGAAACGCGTTGCTGCAAGTTACCCCTTCAGATGCTGGGGCCACGCTCTCCTCCCGCTGCCGTTAGGGCCCTCCACAGGCCGCTCCGCGGGGCCCTGGCGCAGCATGGGTGGGCGGGACGCGCGGACCTCAGGATAAAGGGCCTCCTTGGAGCTCCACCTGGAAACTGGCTGCTCCTGCCCACGGATGAGTTCGAGGCCCTCTCTGCTTCTGTAGACGGACGTCTCTCTTTTGCCGGCACCGCCCGAGCGCTGCTCTGAACAGGGTGCCCCCCCCCCCCGCCCCCAGCACAGCTCCGGGCACTCCGACATCTGTATTCAGCGCCCACAGGAAGCCTGGCGACAACAGGCTGGCGGCGTGCACTGGCTCCACCTGCAGGCCACCTCGGGACATGACCGGCTTGTGTGCCAACAGCAAGTGGGTTCTGGGCAGCAACAAGACTCTGCTTCTTTCTGCGACAAAACACGCTGTCTCCACTTACGAATTAGGGATGGGAAACCACTTGGTACAGCAGGAACACGGTTTTGTTCCACTCTTTAAGGCATGGCTGACGCTGGGCACAATCTCCAGGGGTGGGGATGGGGGTAGAGCAGGTCTCTCCTCAACATCCTCCAACCTGCCGCTCTCACAGGCCACAGGGTCCACCTTTCATAGGATATACTCCATCTCAGCCAAGTTCCCTTCACAACATAAATCCCAAGAGGCCCTCACCCCATTCTGCACAGGTACAGTACGGGCAACGGGTCCATGATGGGCTTTTATTTACTGATGATAAATCAAGAACCCCACAAGCGGCAGAGAGGGACACACTCCCAGGGCTTGCACACCAGCTCCTCTGCTGACTCCAGGGGCCGTGGCTGCCCAGGCCTCACCTTCTTCTCCGGATAAGAGCTCAGCCTCCCAGAGCGCAAGTCCTGGTCCCAGCATCAGCTACCTGACCTCTGGCACATCACTGCCCTCTCTCAGCCTCAGTTTCCTCCTATGTAAAATGGGACTGCAGCTCTACCTCATTCGGTTCTTAGGACTGAATGTGCTAAGAGGCACAGCACCAGGGGGAACATGGGTGGACCCTGATGTGGTGGATGTAAGGGCTCGGGGTGGGAGGGGACGGGACGTTCTTTGTATGGATCAGTGGTTCTCAAAGTGTGGTCCCTGGGCATCAGCACGTGCTGGGAACCTGTGAGAAATACAAGTTCTCAGGCCCCTTTGCCACACCAATGGAAGCAGAAATGCTGGGCCCCGCTAGTCCTTGCTGACCACCCTCCAGGTGATGCCTGTCTCAGAACAGATGGCCCACATGAGTAATTTTTTTTTTTTTTTGCTGTATGCGGGCCTCTCACTGCTGTGGCCTCTCCCGTTGCGGAGCACAGACTCCGGACGCGCAGGCTCAGCGGCCATGGCTCACGGGCCCAGCCGCTCCGCGGCATGTGGGATCTTCCCAGACCGGGGCACGAACCCGTGTCCCCTGCATCGGCAGGCGGACTCTCAACCACTGCGCCACCAGGGAAGCCCCACATGAGTAATTTTTAAGATTAGGACTTTCTGATCCACAGTGCTGACTCATCCTCTGGAGGGAGAAGAGAACAAAAGCTTATCGGAGAAAATGTGATCCCTGCTTTAGAATGGAACCCTGCTCCCAGCTCCAATGCCAGCTCTCACTGGGGCTGTACAACGCTTACACGCCAGTTCCCCGTTGAGCCAACAACCGTGAGGCAGTCAGTGAGCCTGATAAGTGGGTTTTATCCCCATGTTACAACAGGAGAAACCAAGGCTCAGAGACCCCACCCAAAAGGGGCAGCCATTTGTCAGGCACCAACCATGGCGAGAGACCAGGACCAAGAAATGGGCCACCATTTCTATTCCACAGGCAGATCCCCATCACCTGCAAAGCACCAGATTTCAAACTGGACTCAATTCCACCCCTATGCTTACTGCTTTAGAATCTATTTTTTAAATGCAATTTTAGGGGTTTTGGTAATCGCCTTAAATGGAGAAAAACATTATGCAGCATTCACTTGATATTCGCCAAACCAGAAGAAGTATCAATTGATTTTTTTAAAAAAAATTTATGTACTTTGCCTTAGAAGTGATTTCTGGATAAAATTTTCTAGAGCTTATAATTCCATCCACCATGTGATCTAATATTGCCTATTTCTAAAGCATTTTACATAACTCTGCTGTACACCTGAAACTAACACAACATTGTAAATCAAGTATACTCCAATAAATTTTTTTTTAAAAAGGCATTTTACAGTTTAAATAATGCTCTTGCACACTTTCTCTTACTGCACTCCACAGTAACTCTAGGTTAGAACTTACACGTTATCTCCATTTTCCAGATGAGGAAACAGAAGCTCAGGGAGGTCACAGGAGTTAAGTAGCAGAATCAGCTGCTTACCATTTACTGACCTTCAGAGTGTGAAGCCTGTATCTGCCCTCCACCCCTGTGCTAACCGAGGTGTTCACTCATCGGCCCCTTGGATTTCCTAAGGACAGGGCAGCTCGGCGAGACTCTGGCTGCACATGGCACACGCAGACCTACTCGGAGTGCGGCGGGTTGAAGGGAGGGACATGGGCGCAGGCAGCGTGGGTCTCACAGGTACGTTTATTCATGCCCAAGGGCAGCGGCACTGCTGCAAGTCAACCCGATGTCCCACGTTCCCACAACATAGCCAGACCGACGTCCCGTCCAAGGAGAGCTCGTTAATGATGACCATGAGCAGGCGCAGGACTGGAAGCTTTTCAAAGAGAAGCACGACACAGATACAATTTAGGAGGAAAGGAACAAGCAGACTGTGGTTCATTATATAGGTATGTACTGACAAGCCAGAAGATGCAAAGGACAACTTTCAACATGATGGAGCACATGGAGGGTTATTTCTATACGGATGTACATGGAGGGTCTGTGGAATCAACATGGGCATGCAGCTCACATGCAGGCGCAAAGAGCAAGCGGCATGGAAATGTCTTCTCCCCAAGGTCAAGGGCCAGTCCTAAGTTTGCACAGGAATCAGATGACTAGAGTTTCACTGTCATTTGGAAGCGAAGTGAAGAAACGCCCAGCACTAGGGCACAAATTTATGTGGTTCTTGCTTTCAAAACACATTTTACAGGGCAGCCCACTGGCACAGCTAACTCCTGCTTGCCTACTGGTGACACCAGCTAGCTCCGATCAATTCATTTCACTCCTGGAAGCTGTACTTGGCCCAAGGGGTGAGCAACGGTTTTTAACACACAGACTGTAGGGGGCAGAACTTCAGAATCCGCTTCCAGCAGGCCAGCACTCTCCATGTTCTGAAGTGCTCCTACTGCCTCTGCATGCTTAGTGAGCCACGCATCAGCTTCAATTCACAACAGGGATATACCTTGTCCCAAAAAGGTACGATGGGGTTTTTTCATTCCCCACCCATTTTAAGAAGCAGAAATCTTACCTTTCAAGGCTTTACTTCTTTTATCTAAAATAAATGGAAAGAAAAATTGGTCATGTCAATGCTCTACAAAAATGCCTTTAGTCGACTCACTGTCAAAATCATCATTTGGCTGAAAAGTTCATAGCTTAGGCAAAGCTATTAAATGAAGCTTTCAGAAAATAGGAATTCCTATAGTGTCTCAAAGCCAAGAAGTGGTAAAAATTCTACCACAGATGTTCTCTGAACAGTTAAATAGCACTTCAGAATCTGCAGGACTATTCACTCTCTACCAGATCCTAACCTCCAGTCTCGCAGTTTAAAGTTTCTTCTTTCTTTCCTCTTTTTAACCAATCGCTCATTCATACAGTTGGGCCTCATCTCTGCTTCACTGAGAACCAAATGGTTACTCTGCCCCAAATTTTATTAAGACAATATTTAAACATTCAGATCAGTGGAAAAGGTACAGTAAAACACTGCATACCATGACACTTCATCCCTAAATATTTTAACCTGCATCTCTTGTTTTTTTGTTTTTGTTTTTTTTTTTTTGCGGTACGCAGGCCTCTCACTGTTATGGCCTCTCCCGTTGCGGAGCACAGGCTCTGGATGCACAGGCTCAGCGGCCATGGCTCACGGGCCCAGCTGCTCCGCAGCATGTGGGATCTTCCCGGACTGGGGCACGAACCCGTGTCCCCTGCATCGGCAGGTGGACTCTCAACCACTGCGCCACCAGGGAAGCCCCTTAACCTGCATCTCTTAAAACTAAGGATATCTCCTATGTATTCTAAATACCATTGCCACACCTAAGAAAATTAACAATTCCGATAGCAACGTCTTGTTCAAATTTCTTATCGCTGACGTAGCTCTTACACTCCCCACATTTTAACAAAGGACCACCAGGGGTTCGGATGTTCACTCCTAGTTAAGAACCACAGTTTCTTTACAATATGAATTGTGATTCCTCTTGAAAGTAATTTTCTTCTTGACTTCCAATGAATCAAACACAAAGAAACTTACCAGCACTCCTGATTTTATAAACGATAAAAGCCATCAGCCCCGTTCCTACCCAAATCTCCTGGTAAACTTGGGTATAGTAGGGCTTCATGGGGATCCAAACATTCTTAATAAGGCTTTGAAGCATCTGAAAAGGAACACAGTGATAAATATTACCATGACTATTGTTTTAAACCTAACTGGTAAGAGGTTTCCATTTATTAAGTTTGACCCTATTTCCCAAACTATTCAACAGGGAGCAGCCCCAATGCCAGATCTGCTACCCGAAGCCATTCCAACATCTACATGGGGACTCCTGCTCTCAACAGCTTTCCAAGCTCCACTCACCTCTCACCATCCCCTGACCTTGGCCACCCGGGCACTCCATCACTTCACATTCCTCCAGCTCCAGAGCTCTCCCAGACCGTGCTGTCCCACACTGTCATCAATGGTCCCCCTCTCTGAAGGCTATCCTCCACGAATGCCCCCAAATTATGCCATGAATTACACACTTTTGAAGAAACTAGTATACCTGCATCACCATGTTAAGAACTGTTGGCATTCAAAGCTGGAAAAGAACATGCTCAAGGCATATGGTGATTTTCCTGTGAGACTAACACCTGGGCTTGGGCTCACATTCATCAGCTGTACCTCAGTCCTTCTTTTGTTTTGTTTGAATCTCAGCTGTATTGAGGCATTAACTGACATATAAAACTGTAAGTCATTTACGGTGTACACCATGGTGGTGACTTGACACATGTGCACAATGTGCAGGGACTTCCCCCGTCTAGGTGATTAACACATCCATCACCTTTTTTTTTTGGAGAGAACTTTCAGTTCTCTAAACAGCCAGAGCACCTGGGAGAACAGTGTCCTTGGTAGAGGCAGCTCACAGGCCAAGACCCAAGGTTGGAACATGCTTGGAGTGGGAGGAACAGCGAGAAGGCCACTGTGGTCACTCAGGTTCAAATCCTGGCTCTGTCACTTCCCAGCTAACTTAAACTGCCTCGGTTTCCTCATCTCTAAAACAGGGCTAAAAACAGCACCCGCCTCAGAGGACTCTTATGAAGATGGAGGAGTTGCTCTGTGTCAATTGCAGTATCTGCTGTCCTACAGCAAGTGCTT
Organism: Lipotes vexillifer; assembly: GCF_000442215.2. NCBI lineage: Eukaryota > Metazoa > Chordata > Mammalia > Artiodactyla > Lipotidae > Lipotes > Lipotes vexillifer. The sequence goes on along the minus strand of NW_006783036.1, from coordinate 1,033,209 downwards.
GTTACACAAAGTGTCATGGCTGGGCTAGTGGACAGAAGATGGCCAGGTCATACAGGGCCTTGGAGGCCACAGCAAAGAGTGCAGCTTTTATTCTCAGAATGTCATGCAAATTTAACAGCACTCATGAAGTGCTTTACTTGTTTATCTCCTGCACTACTAGGAGATCACACGGTTGCCTGAGATCACACAGCTGGATCCTCATTACTGAGAATCTGCTCTGAGGCCTGGCTTTCAGCTCTTCCAAAGAGAGAACATACCCAGGCTGAGACCCAGGCCTGAAGGCTAGCCAGCCCCCTGGGTGACCCAGGAAGACGTGGCTGTGTCCTCCTCCTGGAACTCCTTGCAGACATGTCTGCCCTCACATTTCCTGTCTTCAGGCAGTACCGGGATGCTCTGCCAGAGCATAACGTTCCAAGAAACCAACAGCCCTGTACTGAAAAGGCAGGTGAGAGGATCCAAACAGGATGTGGAGGAAGCCTCTGGAAGCCCTGGGCAGGAAGGGTTCAGAGGCACTGAGCAAATTCCTCTCCTCCCTGTGGCCAGCACTGACTAGGAAGGAAGATCAATGGGGTCGGAAGCCTGCGAATCCTAGGTTCCTACACCAGTTCAGTCTGTTTTGCCCTCGATCCTGGGAATGTCTTGAAACTGTCATTTCAGAGGTTTCCCTTTCCGTGAAACAGGGATAGCTCCACCTGCCCCACTGGGCCCTCAAAGTAAAGGGCCCAATCTACTGCCTGCCAATCTACTGCCTGGTGTGGAATAAAAACTCAGTAAATGATCACACCAAGAGCAGAAAGAACTGCTGCAAGTGCCCAGCTGACTACAACAGTACTAAGCTCCTGAGATTCTACGAGGAAGGGCTTAAGAAGCTGAGGGCAAGGCCCAGGGCAGGTAGGGGCCTTAGAGCAAGGCCAGAAGAGGATCTAGAAGAAAAGAGCAAAGCAAACTAGGAGGGTGTAAAGGAGGTAAGAAGGGGCCAAAGAAACTTCTGTTATCTCCATATTTTGCTCAGGGTCCAGGCCCCTGGTGTTGTCTCCTCACCTAGAATTACCCAAGAGTGCTTCAGGGTAGGTACATGGCAACTGTTTACCTCCCACCCGGCCTTTGGCCCAAGGCTGACATATCTGGCTGGACAAGCGACATGTTCCCAATGTTTACAAAATGAGGCCCCCTACTTTTTCTGCCTGAGTTCACTCTATCTAGCATCGTTTCCCAGCTGTGTGAGTTTTTATTAGCGCCCATCCCTTCAAAGACCCATCCTATTCAAAGGCCAAGTGGGTGTCGGCTGTGTCCGTTTAAGTCTGCAAAGTGGTTGGTATGTTACATTAACAGCAAACTATCACCTGACCTTACACTGGAAACAGGAAACGTCTGACCCGTTGAGCCTCAGACCGGGCTTCACAGGCTGAGGTCCGTACAATTGCAATAACCTCCGATCCCGTTTTGGTCCCCGTTTCCCCCTCTCCCAAAGCCCTATCATACATACAGTGCAGCTCCGAGAACAGTGTGCTGCAAGGAAACTTGAGGTGTAAAGGAGAGAAGAGAGTAAACGTGGGTTAAGAGCTCTCGGCTTGGATCCTGACTCCATCACTAACCTGCCCTGTAAGCTCGGTTACGTGGTTGAACCTCTCACGGCCAAAGGAAAAGGCGTAGCGCGGCCTCGACTAATAACAGCTAACCCCAGGACGACCTCCCTTTACAGTTTGGGGGACCCAAGTAAAAAGTGCGTGTGGGCAGGGAGAGAAGTTGGACCTCAAGGTCAGCGGGGATGGAGGTGTGGCCGCGGTGGGACCGGGGAGGCTCCCATCCGCTGCGGAGGCCACTCCGGGCCCCGGGTCCTCGCCGCCCACGATCCGGCTCCTCACCGCACCGGCTACCCCGCGCCGAGCGCCGACCCCAGCCCCGCACTCACCTCGGCGAACGACTAGCGCCTCGGCCAGCCCCAACTCAAGGCTGATAACTCGGAAAGGTCACTGAGCACGCAGGCGCCGCGCGGGGCCTGCCGGGAAGGCGGAAGGAGCGGCGTCGCCCTAGACCAGCGCGCGTCCCCCGGCCGCGCCTGCGCACCACAGCGCCCCCAGTGGCCGCCCGGGTTCGGCCGCCTGGAGGGTTGGGGGAGGGGACGTGGGGTGTGTGTGTGTGTGTGTGTGTGTGTGTGTGTGTGTGTGTGTGTGTGCGCGCGCGCGCGCGCGCGCGCCAATCACGTGACTTAACCATCCGTATTTGCCTGGGAGTGGGACTTTCAGTGCTGAAACAGAGAAGGTCTTGGACAAAGCCGACGAGTTGGTCTACCTGAAAAAGGGAATCTTTACTTGTGTTAAAGGCAGAAAAGTTGCATTTCCCGTCTCTGATTTTCTTGCCATTTCTCTGTGTTAACATTTTTTGCTCTGCATATTTTTATGCATCAATTCTGTGCATCGTAATTCTACTCAACAGACAATCTAAAGACTTCCACAGGGGTGCAAGACACTGGACCTAAAAGACGCAGGCTTTAAAAATAACCATGCTTGGGACCTCCTGGTGGTTCAGTGGGTAAGACTCTGTGCTCCCAATGCAGGGGGCCGAGGTTCGATCCCTGGTCCTGGAACTAGATCCCACGTGCATACCGCAACTAAGAGTCCACATGCCACAACTAAGGGTTCGCATTGCCACAACTAAAAGATCCTGCATGCCGCAACTAAACATGCCACAATGAAGGTCCCACAACTAAGACCCGTGCAGCCAAAATAAATAAATATTTAAAAATAAATAAAAATAACCATGCTTAATATGTGCAAGGAATTAAAAAACAAGACTGAAAATCTCAGCAGAAAACTGGAAACTGTAAAAAGTTAAACAAAAGAAAGCCACTTAGCTGATTTGAAAAAGAGCCCAATAGAAATTGGATTGATTTAGCAACAGATTAGACAGTTGAAGAATTACTGAATTGGAGGCTGGGTTAGAAGAAACCATTCAGGAACACAGACAAAAGAGAAAGGAACAGCAAGAAAGTCTATCATAGGTGTAACTGGTGTCTTAGTATAACTGCCAATCTAGAATTCCATGCGTGAGGAAATTAGCATTCAGAACAGAAGGCGAAATGACATTTTGGGCCAACTAAGACTGAGGGAATAATCACCAGTAGGTCTGCAGATTAAAAAAAAAATCAATGTTCATTATTCAGGCAGAAGGAAAGTGAGCTCAGAAGGAAGGATGGGGCAGGTGAAAGGAAAAGCAAAAGACTTGGTCCTACTTCAAAGTGAAAGAAGCTTAGGATCAAATGAAGCTGCATGCAAAACTTGGAAAACTTAGGGTAGTGATGCTCAAAGTGTGGTCTCGGGGTACCCAAGGCCCCCGAGGGCCGAAACTATTGTTTGTAATAATGGTAAGATGTTACTTGTCTTTTTCACTAGAATTCTCTCACAAGTGTATGGTGGAGTTTTCCAGAGGCTGTGTGGCTTGTGATGCCACAACAGAATGAGTACAAAAACAGGAGAATCCAGCTATCTTTCATTACGGCAGACATTAAGAGGTCTGTGAAAATGTAAGCGTCTTTTACTCTTCTCAAACACAAAAATTTGGGGGTTAATATAGTGACTTTTCATAATGATCCCCTTTAACATCAACTGGTTTTATCATTTTAAAATTAATTTAAGAAGTAAATAAAACATTTCTCAGTTGTAATCCCTAAATAAAGCAGATAGAACCCACGTAAACAAAAGCTCTGTAGGGTCTTCAATAATTTTTTTCTTCAACAATTTTTTTTTTTTTTTTTTTTGCTGTACGCGGGCCTCTCACTGTTGTGGCCTCTCCCGTTGTGGAGCACAGGTTCCGGACGCGCAGGCTCAGCGGCCACGGCTCATGGGCCCAGCCGCTCTGCAGCATGTGGGATCTTCCCGGACCGCGCAACGAACCCGTGTCCCGTGCATCGGCAGGCGGACTCTCAACCACTGCACCACCAGGGAAGACCTCTTCAACAATTTTTAAGCATGTAAATGGGTCCTGAGACAAGGACAAGGTTTGAGAAGCACTGTCTTAGAAAAACAATGTTTTAGACTTATGATGAGCTAGAAAACCGCAGAGGACAATAAGCACTTAGGAAGAACTTAAGGAAGAGCATGATCATTGTAAAGCTATTTCAAGACAAATCTTTTAAACTTCAAACTCGACTTGAGAGCAACAGAATTTTAATGTCCTCAGTTGTTAATCCAACGTAGCCCATGAAAAATACATGTTCAAAGAAAACAATGTTTAAAGAAAGGGTCATCCCAGCAGATTAATTCAAAATGCAAAATGCTGTATTTTGTGGCTGGGAAGGTCACTGAAGATATGAAGGTATTTTGGGCAAAGCTCCTCCCACTTCACAGCATCAACATCACTTGGAATTGCTCTCAGCTGTTTTCCCTTTGGGCCTGCAGCTCCAACTGCTCTGGGGATGCAAACATGTGAAGCCTCCACCAAGGCCCGCGCCGTGGCCTTCCCCTTTGCTCTGGCCTAGATGTCTAAATGCCTATACGGAACTATGAAGCTGCCTCTTTTTAACTCTGGACTTTGGGCAGGAAT
>NW_006783036.1:1001520-1028460 GCF_000442215.2 Lipotes vexillifer | reverse complement strand
GAATGCCAGATGAGCTGGGCCAGACGACTAAAGAGCACCAAGAACTACTCATGAGATGAAGGGGCTCAAAGCCATTTACTCTGTCGCGACACCGAATGTTAACCAGTGTTTCGTCTGGAAAGTGGCAGTTAAATGACAACAAATTTCAAAACTGAAGAAGCATCAAGGCGGTGTCCTTCAACTGCAGTTAAAAACTCAGACCTCAGGAGGACCGAAGGAGGTAGTAGGCCAAAAGGATCAAAGAACAGAAAAAGCCCTTCAGAAAACATCTGCGTGAAAGGCACTTTCTTCAGAAAAAGAGCAACTTCCACTTAGAAACACACTCACTGTAACATCAACAAAGGAGGGTAGTGTGGGAACGGTAACGTACTAGGAAACACAAATGGGATTTGCAGAGTTGTTTGAAGTGGTCTGGGCGTATCTTGTGAAATTCAGAACATGTGCTAGCCTTCACGAAATGGAGGAAGTTGCAGTATTCTCCAACCAATGCTGAATGACATACTGAGAGCCTAAATGACTTTATGATCACATTTTCTTACTTATTGAAAAATATGTTCTTTTTTCCTTGCCAAAAAATGTGCGTGTGAGGGGGACTTCTGAAGACTGCACTCTTTGGAACAGTCAAGATACGAGGCCCAGAGCTCGTAATACATTAGTGGTGTGGCCAAGATAGGGCCTGGGACTTCTAGCTCAGTACCATGCTGGGTTTGTTTTTTGTAAGAAACCAATAGCTCAACCCGGCCTAGTCTGACTTCTCTCTGCACTGTTCTCAGGCTGACCTCCTATTTGCCACTCTTTGGGCATTTTCCAGTGTTTAACTGATTGGCCCTCACACTGTTGACCAGTGCCATGCTCTGGATGCCTCCCACCTATTTCTTCACAGGGCTCTTTCCTGCGAGCCCACACTGGGCACTGACGGTGTGAAGGTGGGCAGCCAGTAACGTCGCTCTTCTGATTCTCCCTGTTGCCTTTCTTCCTTTGTATATCTTTACTGGATTTTTCCTCTCTGACCTTTCTTTCAGGCTGCTTCCTAGTTTCTGTCTACCTTCACTCGCTCTGGCCTGGACCATTTCAGCTGCTCCCAGGGTTTTAACCACCATCCATTTGCTGATGACCTCCAAATGTGAACCCCTCACCACCTGTTTCTGTCTAGCTGTGGGAAGGACACCACCCCTGAGACGTGGACTTAGGAAGGAAGGAAGGAAGGAAGATGAACTCAGTTTAGTCAAGATCTCGCCCCACTGAACTTCCAGATCCTCAATTCAGCCAGCAGGGCCACCTGCCTTCAGGCCTTCATCAGCGGACTACCTCCCCCTCCAAGTCCTCTTTCTCCGGGCTTGTTCCTGGTTCTTCTGCAGGTTGCCACTTAGGTGTCATTTTCTCCAAAAAGCCTTCCCCGACTTCCTTGCTCCCTTCCCCATATTAGGTGCAAGGTGTCCCAGGTTAGCAGGCTCTGGTTTGCCTTCCATCTTCTCCATGCTGAGGTCCATTACCACGACGCTGCTCTGGGCCAGGCGCACAGCAAGTGCTCAATAAACGTCTGTCCCGTGTTGGCCCAGAGCGCCCTCCAGGCCTCAGATGGAGTAGCCCTCAAAGCGGGAGATTGGAGAGAGACTGGAGGCCTCGTTCTTGCACATCCCGGGTTCGCTGATGCTGGGCCCCGCCCCCAGACGGCCGAGGGGCCCTGAGGGGCTCTTTTTGCCAACTTCGGTACCTGGTGGCCGACCCCCAGCGGCCGGACTTCGGCGTCGCTGACGGGCAAGCGCTCCCAGCAGGCCTCACGCGGCTCAGCGGGGGCGGGCGGAGCGGGCGGCACAAGGTCAGGGGGTCACGTGGGTCGCGTGGCGCGCGTGGCGCACTCTGATTGGAGGGCTTGTGGCGGGGCGGAGCCGCGGGCCTGCCGGCGCTGCGTCGTGCGGGCGCTGCGTCGTGCTGCGACGTGTTCCGGCCCTCCCTGTTCCGGCCGCTCTGACCCGCGGTTGAAGAGGCACGGACGACGGCCTGTGAGCATGCTGCGCAAGCTCACCGTCGACCAGATCAATGACTGGTTCACCATCGGCAAGATGGTGACCAATGTGGAGCTGCTGGGCTCGCTGCCCGCCCTCCCGGCCGAGGCGTCCCGGGACGAGGCGCAGCGCTGGGACCTGGGCCATGAGGCCCTGGCTCCGGCCCAGGCCCAGGCCCAGGCCCAGGCCAGGCCGGTGCCGCCCGGGAGGTAGGAGGCTGCGGGGGAGAGACGGGGGCGGGCTCAGATGCGGGCCTGGGCAACGAGGACCTCGGCCGCCCCGACCCCGCATGACCATGTCGCTGGCCTCGGCCGCTCTGGTGAGATGTCTGGCCGTCCCAGAGTGAGCTGGCCACCAAGTAAGCCCAACCCCGTGGCCTGGGCCAGGTTAACTACCAGAAGTGGAGTCGCTCCAGAGTTTGGTTCAGTTTAAAAACTTTATTGGTAGTCTTTATTTACTTTTTAGAGCAATTTAAGTTTATGGAGAAACTGAACAGAAAGTAGAGCCTCATGTACCTCCTGCTCCCCGAACAGTTTCCCTCATTGTCGGCATCTAGCTTTACTGTGGTATGTTTATTATTATTAACTAAATCCGTCGATAAGACGAGGGTTCATTCTTGGTGGTGTACAGTCTGTGGGTTTGGACAAAGTATAACGATATGTATCCACCATTAGCATCATACAGAGTACTTTCACTGTCCTCAAAATTCTCTGTGTTCTGCCTCGTCATCCTGCTCTCCCCCGCCTCCCCCAGCCACCTTTTTATTGTCTGTGTAGCTTCGCAGTTTTCAGAATGTCTTATAGTTGGAAAGCGTCCGGTATGTAGCCTTTTCAGTTTGGCTTCTTTCACTTAGGAATATGCAGTTAAGGTTCCTCCATGTCTTTTTAGGGCTTGGTAGCTCATTTCTTTTTAGTGCTGAATAATATTCCATTGTCTGGATGCACCACGGCCTGATCACCACTGAAGAACATCTTGGTGGTTTCCAAGTTTTGGCAGTTATGAATAAAGCTGCTGTAAACATTCTTGTGCAGGTTTTTGTGGGCTCAGAAGTTTCGGCGCGTTTGGTAAATACCAAGGAGCACTAATGCTGGATCTTTGTTCAGTTTTATTAGTGCTTCTCCCATTATTCCTTGACTTGGGTGCTGTCAGTTAATCTGTTCACATGATTTTAGTGGAAATAAGGCAAGAGGATGCCTACATTTCTAGGAGACCTAGACCTGGTGAGTAGAAACACCTGCTCCCTCTTTTTTTTTCTTTGGCGGTACGCGGGCCTTTCACTGGTTGCGGAGCACAGGCTCCGGACGCGCAGGCTCAGCGGCCATGGCTCACGGGCCCAGCCGCTCCGCGGCATGTGGGATCCTCCCGGACCGGGGAACGAACCCGCGTCCCCTGCATCGGCAGGCGGACTCCCAACCACTGCGCCACCAGGGCAGCCCCCCTGCTCCCTCTTTGAAGAAGGTCAGTGTGGAAGTACCCCCTGCTTGGGGTATCTGCATCCCTGCCTGGCCTCTTCCCCCCAAGTTCAACACCCTTTACAGTTGAGAGGGTGGTTTTGATTTTAATTTTTTTAAAGTTACCATTGTGCATTGCCCCCAGCCTTCCCCCCCATTTGATCTAGTGGATGGACTCAAGAGTCTGAGTCAAGGTCTCATGGGTTGTTTCGAGCCTTTGTAAAGTCGAGTGCAACTTGGGATCGTTGGTAAATTTGTTTCTTGGAGGCAGCGAGGGGACAGAGAGACTCTTGTACAGCTTTAGAGTGTCTGTTTTGTTTATGTTTTCACACACTTTGTTTCCTTTAATTACTCTGGCGAATGATCCCTTAGATCTGCCCCCTGCTCCCACTCCCCTGCTTGCTCTGTAGACTTAATGGGCAGAACAGTATTGCTTTTAAATAACTCACTGTGGTACTGAAGTAAGCTATTATTGACCTTGTCAGAAACGACAAGCATGGATTTAAATGTCCTTTTAACTTCCTGGACCCTTAATGCTCATCTAATGCCAGAGTCTCTAGCAAATAGTAGGCACTCAGTTAAATATAGCTATATTATTTAATCCTCAAAACAACCCCTTGAGGTTGCTGGCATTACCTTGATTTTATAGATGAGGAGGCACACTTGGGTGGTAAAGTGACTTGCCTGGTTTCCAGGAATAAATGGTCAAGGTAGGTAGAATGACTTCCTCCCCCACCCCCAAAAGATATCCACTGGAACCTGTGAGCATTTTATGTAACAAAAAGGGATTTTGCAGATGTAATTAAGGTTACAGATCCTAAAATAGGGAGATTACCTGGATTATCTAATCAAATGAGCTCTTAAAAGCAGAGACTTTTCTGGGTAGAGTCAGGGATTTGAAACATGAGAGGGACTTGAATGGTCATTGTTAGAGGGGCCACACGGAAAGCTTGAGAAGGAATGTGGGAATGCTAAGAGCAAAGACTGGATCCTGGCTGACAGCCAGCAAGGAAATGGGGACCTCAGTTCTATAACTTCAAGGAACTGAATTTGGCCAACGACCTGAATGAGCCTCCAGCTTAGGGAATGCAGCCCTGCCAACACCGTGATTTTGGCCTTGTGGGACCCCAGACAGAGGACCCACTTGGGTCCACCTGGACTTGTGATTTACAGAAACTGAGAGATAATAAATTTGTGTTGTTTTAATCTGCTGAACTTGTGGTGACTTGTGGCAGCAGCAGTAAACTAATACAGTGGTAGAGCTGGGATTCAGACTTAGATGAGCTGACCATGAAGCTGTTGCAGCTACAGTGCCTGGCACACAACGGCTGCTCAGAGGCTTGTTGAATGATGTCTTCCCAGTGAAGGAGAGTTTTTTAAAAAAAATAAATTTATTTATTTTGTTTATTTATTTTTGGCTGCGTTGGGTCTTCATTGCTACATGTGGGCTGCTCTAGTTGCGGCAAGTGGGGGCTACTCTTCATTGCGGTGTGCAGGCTTCTCATCGCGGTGGCTTCTCTTGTTGCGGAGCACGGGCTCTAGGCGTGCGGGCTTCAGTAGTTGTGGCGCGTGGGCTCAGTAGTTGTGGCTCGCGGGGTCTAGAGCGCAGGCTCAGTAGTTGTGGTGCACGGGCTTAGTTGCTCTGCGGCATGTGGGATCTTCCTGGGCCAGGGCTCGAACCTGTGTCCCCTGCATTGGTGGGCGGGTTCTTAACCACTGCGCCACCAGGGAAGCCCCTGAAGGAGAGTGTTGATGTTGGTGAGAAAACATTCGATGTAGGGGAAGGCAGGCTTTATGGGTATAGGGTATCGCGTAGTTAAAAGGTATTTGAGAGGGACAGTCACTCAGGTGGGAAGATTAGCTTGCATTGAGTCCCCGGAGTCCAGTCTGCGGGTGCTGTTAAATCAGCTTAATGAGTCATATGAGTTGTGACCAAGAAAGAGCAATAGAAAATACCAGACTGTATCATGGTAGTTCAAATAAGAATTGCTCTGTGAGATGGACCTGTGTCTGTGTGGTGAGTACAGAGTCACAGTGTGAGTTTCTTTCTGAAAGAAAGCCCTGCTTGAGTTCCTGTGGTGAGAAGTTAGCAAGGACCACGAGTTGGGAAGGGTGGTAAAGTGAGTAGGGGTAGTTGAATGGTTTGCAAATGATATATTCAGTGATACTATGGATTTCCTCCTGTCTTGTTTTCCACATGTTATTGTATTTTTGCTCCTTTGTGCTGATTGTGGGGTATGCTTTCCCTTTTTTCTTTTTCTTTCTTTTCTTTTCTTTTTTTTTTTTTGGCTGTGCTGGGTCTTCGTTGCAGGCTTCTCTCTAGTTGTGGTGCGTGGGTTTAGTTGCCCTGCGGCATGTGGGATCTTAGTTTCCCGACCAGGGATTGAACCCGTGTCCCCTGCATTGGGAGGCGGATTCTTAATCACTGCACCACGAGGGAAGTCCTGGGGTATGCTTTCTTTTATTTTTACATTCCTGTTTCTTCACCTTGGCATATGAAAAAGAGAAACGTAGTGGCTGTGTTAGGCCGTTGTGTTTTCCTCCAGGGTTGTCTGTGCCAGCTTTCCTTTGGAATGCAGGGCATGGTCCTCAGATTGTGGCCGGCAGCCTTGCTGCACTACCATTGCCCTTCTGCCCAGTGTTGCTTTCTTTGTGTGTGGACTTCCCTCTGTCTTCCTAACTCATGCGAACTCCTGGGCTCATGACAGTCTTGCTTAATTCTCGCTTTGACATCTTTGACTCTCCAGTACCTTAAAATGTACTTTGCCACAGAGAAACTCCACTACAGAAAGCTTTCAGATCGTTTTCAAAAGCACCTGGTGATGCTCTTACCCAGTTTCCTTTTTTGTTAATTTCACATTTTCTTCTTGAAATATCTTACTATAAGCTGAATGCCTACTGCGTTGGGCATTGTGTCAGGTGACGCAGGCAGTACAAGCAATCTCACTCCTTCTGACAGACGAGGCAAGTCCCATCTTACAGCTGAGGAAGTCAAGGATCAGGTAAGTTGAGAAACTTATCCCAGCCCATGTATCTGTTATGTTGTACAATGGGTGTATTTGACTCCAAAGCATGTGACTTTTTCCTTTTTGCCTTGTCTTTCAGTATTTAGGCCTTCCCTAGATGGTACTATTTGCTTGTGTTACCCTCCAAGGAGTTCTGTTTTCTGTTCACCCACAAAATTCCATGTTTTTTAAAAACCTTTGTCTGTTTAACAGATTTAGTCTATTAGGTAATTTTCCCATTAATTGAAAAACTATTTGAGTGTCTATTCTGTATCTACCACGTGCAGCTGGAGTAGAGGGACTGAGAGGGAGGGAGGACATGAAGTCAGAGAGGCAGCAGGGTGCCATGTCAAGAGTTCCTTGCTCAGTCTCAGTGAGCAGCCTGCTGCTTCATCTTTGACGTCGGGGAGCCCACTGGAGGGCGCTTGGAGATTTTGGGCATAGCTGCCGCGTGTGGTCTCCACTCTAACAGGGTCACTGCCAGTTGAATGATGAAGGGGGCCCAGGGCAGAAACAGGGAGGTCAAGAATCAACTTTATGTGTAAACTTGGTTGCACCGTGGTGCCCAGATATTTGGTCAAACATTACTCTGGGTCTTTGAAGATATTTTTTGGATAGAATTAACATTTAAATAGGCGGATTTTGAGTAAAGCAGGTTAACCTCCATAATGTGGGTGAGCCTCATGCAATCAGTTTATGGCCTGAATAGAACAAAGACTGATCTCCCCTGAGCAAGAAGGAATTCTGCCAGCAAACTCCCTTTAGACTCAGACTGCAATTGGCCTGGGTCTCCAGCAGATTTGGGACTTGCACCTCTACAATTGTGTAAGCTAATACCTTAGAACTAATCTGTATATATACAGATGTCCTGTTGGTTCTGTTTCTTTGGAGAATCCTCACTAATACATCATCCAAGCAAGAGAGAGGACGATGGTTTAGACCAGGACAGTAGCAGTGGAGGTGGTAAGCGATGGTGGAATTCAGGGTCTATTACTAAGAGGCGGGAACTTTGTAGCTGGATCAGGTATAGAATAGGAATGGGGAAGCAGTCATGGGTGACACCAAGGTTTCCGGCTGAGCATTTGGAAGGTGTTGCCATCCACTGAGAAAGGCCAGACCGCAGGAAGAACTGGTTTTGGGGGAATACGAGGTGTTTGATTTGGAACATGTTAACTCTGAAAATCCTGTTAGATAACAGTAAGTGCATGAATCGAGGAAAGAAGTCTGGTTGTGGAGCTAGATGTTTGGGAGTTTAAGGCTTTGAGGCCAATGAGATGAGACCACCCAGGCTCTGGGTGATGGAGCCTGGTGGGTGAGTGCAGAGAGAGGGGAGGTCTAAGGACCCAAGCCTGGAGCACCTGAACATTTAGAGGTTGGTGAGAAAAAATGTGCAAAGGAGACCGAGAAGGAACCACTAGCAGGGTCCGAGGAAAACCAAGCGAGCAAGCCTGTTTTAAACAACTGCTTGCTTAGTCCCTGTATGTGCATCTCTTCGTACTTTGAAGGAATTATTTATTTATTTATTTTATTTATTTATTTATATTTTTTATTTTTTGGCTGCGTTGGGTCTTCGTTGCTGCACGTGGGCTTCCTCTAGTTGTGGCGAGTGGGGGCTGTCCATTGCGGTGCGCGGGCTTCTCATTGCTTCTTGTTGTGGAGCACAGGCTCTAGGTGTGCAGGCTTCTAGTTGTGGTGCACGGGCTCAGTAGTTGTGGCACATGGGCTTAGGTGCTCCGCAGCATGTGGGATCTTCCTGGACCAGGGCTTGAACCTGTGTCCCCTGCACTGGTGGGCGGATTCTTAACTGCTGTGCCACCAGGGAAGTCCCAAGGAATTATTTTATGTGTTGTTTTCCCCACATAAGAACTTCTTGAGGGTGCAGATTTTCACTGAATCTCCACCTCTTAGCACAGTACCTGGCATATAGTAGGAACTCAGATGTCTGTTTGGATGAATGAACTGCCTTCGTAGGTCCCAATTATTGATTGCTTACAATGTGCTGGGTCCTTATTCTAGAAATGATGAGAGTTGCTTCCTCATTTGCTCCTACCTTGAATGAATCCTGAAAACTTGAGTTATTCCTCTGACCAGAGCTGATTTCCCTAAGGTAGGGGTGTGCGTGCATGAGTGTGTGTGTGTGTGTGTGTGTGTGTGTGTGTGTGTATGTATACAATCAGTCCAATAAAAATCAGCATATCCTGGCAACTGTACCGTAAAGTATTTCTAGAATAAGAGTGTCTTACTGTATATACGATCACCATCCTGGTCTAAGTAAACCACCATCATCTCTTTCCTGGATTATTACAAAAGCCTTCTATTTTTGGTCTCCTGGCTTCCTATCTTTGCCCCCAATAATGTATTCTAGCACCTAGAAGAATACCTGGCGTGAGGTAGATGCCCAGTTGATATTAGTTGAATGAAGGAATCCTTGTTTTTCTTTGCGGTACGCGGGCCTCTCACTGCTGCGGCCTCTCCCATTACGGAGCACAGGCTCCAGACGCGCAGGCTCCGTGGCATGTGGGATCCTCCCGGACCGGGGCATGAACCTGCATCACCCGCATCGGCAGGCAGACTGTCAACCACTGCGCCACCAGGGAAGCCCTGAGTGAAGGAATCCTTGAGTAAACATTCACACGTAAGGTTTGAGGAGCACATGTGCGACTTTCTGTGGGGTAGATGGCTGTTAGAACAAGATGTAGACTCTGATCGTGGCTTACCGAGTGTTCCTCCATCTGGCACCTGACTCACCTCCTACTGTCTTTCACTGCATTCTGGACACATTGGAATTTTTCTGTGTCCTTAAGACATCACACTCCTTTCCACACTGGGGCTTCCACACCTGTCTGTCCTCTGCCTGGAGTGCCTTCCCTCTTCCATTCCTGCCCTGTTTCTTCCCATGACAGGCTCCTTTCATCATTTGGGGCTCTGCTCCTTCAAGAAGTCTCCTGTGACCTCCATAGCTACAGAAGTCCTCCCCCACCTTCTTTGGCAGTCTCTCTAGTCTTTGTCAACTTTTTCTCCTCCTCTAAAGCACTTATCACTTGCCCCAAGTCTTGTTTGTTTGTGATGTGTTTTTGGGTCCTCCACCATTGTGAGGGGGCCAGAATGATTCTGAGATTTCTGGCTTGTAGAATTGGATGGATAGGTAGGGTTGTCGTTTCCTGAGAAATGACTGGAAAACACTAGTTGAGGTGTTAGAAGAGTTATGCTTTTAGTTTGTGTAAAGTGTGTTGCTTTGATTCCTCTATTCCTTTCTTGAATTTTATTTATCCTTTTAGGAAACAAACCTCTATGATTTGGTTTTGAGCATGTTGATTTAAGTTGCCTGTAGGTCTCCAAGAGGAGGTGTCAAGTAGGCAATTGCCTGTATGCATTTGGAGCTCAGACGTAAGTTGGGGCTGGAGGTGGTGTAGGGGCTTGCCAGGCTGATGTGAATCCTAGCCCTGCCATTGAGTATCTCTTGTGGTATTGGGCAAAGGCATCGAACAGGTGTGAGGCTGTTTGCTCATCTGTCAGATGGGAATAACATCACCTACTTTCAAGTTTAGGGTTAAATGAGCTGTACATACATACAGTGCTTAGCACAGTGCCTGGCATGTAGCAGAATGACTTTCATGTTATTAAATGGATTCCGCTGGTTAATAATGCCACCTTTTCAGAGCTTACTATATGTCAGGTTATCAGAATCCTTTTACGTGGGTTAGTGTATTTATTCCTTGCTAGTCCCTACTTAAAACTTTTAGCTACTGTGCCAGTACTTTATCTTTGTAAAACATACCTGAAGCTTTCCTAATAGTCCTCTCCCCCATCTGCACCCCCTTTATTTTATTTTATTTTATTTTTTCTTCTTCGGTGTGTGGGCCTCTCCCTGTTGTGGCCTCTCCCATTGCGGAGCACAGGCCCCGGACATGCAGGCTCAGCGGCCATGGCTCACGGGCCCAGCCGCTCCGTGGCATGTGGGATCTTCCCGGACCGGGGCATGAACCCGTGTCCCCTGCATCGGCATGGGACTCTCAACCACTGCACCACCAGGGAAGCCCCTTTTTTTTCTTTTTAATGGAAAAAAACTCACTCGAATAAATCTTCCAAATATAAAGTTATGGACATTAGTTTCCTTGGATTTACTTTTAAGAATGGTATAGATTCTAGCACTTAATCATAGAAATAAATCTGACTAATGAATAGTTCCCTACTTTAATGAAATTCTGAGAGGTTGAATTTTATATGTTAAATATTTTGCTATTTTAAATGAACATAATATTGGTTTAAATTATAGATTGGCATTGACTGTTTTTCTTTGAGTAGCTGTTACTAATGTTGTTAAACTAGTCCATTTCTTTTTTGCTCATGTAATATAGAGCTGTTTTTTAATACTTTCCCTTAATGCTGGTTGAAATTAAAAACGAATCTCAGTGTTGGGATGAAGTGTTGCTTTGTTTTCAAACTGCACATTATTTTTTCCCTCACTGCCGTCTTCCCCCTCCCCCACAGAGAATGACTGATTCAGTGTTATATTGTAAAGATAAGATTCACATCAATCATTTATTTTATTCTGTACATAGTTCTTTTTAGAATAAAAGCAAGGTTAATGTCAAAGTTAATTTATCGAATTTCATACTTGGTGCTTTCATACAAATTTCATATTTCACATTTCAAAATAAAATGCCTTAGTTCCTGTTGGGATGTGTTTGAGGTATAAGAAAATACTTCAAACATATTTTGAAAATATTTAGGAAACATTTTAGTTAAAAGCATACTGTTCAATGAAAACATTGCATTTTTAGAGTGGTTAAAAAAGGAACACTATTTAAAACATAGGCTACATCGACAGGAATTTTAACTTATGATCTTGTAACAAAGAGTAGCATTAAGTCACATCACTTTCTCTTTTCCTTAATATTAAGGGTTCTGATACTAAGACTGTCAAAAACTCCTCTGTTTACAAGTAATTTAACTTGATGGGTAATAATATGGTAGGTTCCATATCCTATGTGAGAATGTTGGGAACCTGTTCTTTGTGTTTTTGTCTACATAACTTGAAATAGTGGGTATTTCATCCTTGTCTGGACTGTTGGAGCTTTCTCCTGGGATCACGGAGCGAACAGGACAGGCTGCTCTCTGTGACTCTTCCAGGCCCTCTTGCTGACTGCCTTTGTCAGTACTACTTAAGAAGTCCTTCAGAACTTGCTTGAAGATGTAGACAATTTCCCATGGCAGTACATCATTTTCTGCCAGAACTTCTCGAAATCTAGAGGCAAAGCAGTTATCAGTATTCAATTCAGAAAATCTCTTTTGTTGTATCCCTTTGTCTCCAAAATTCAGCTTAGATAATGTAACCATATAGTAGTTACCCACCTTTTGAGTAAACTGCACATTGCTTTAAAATTATACTCGTAGTAAAGAAATTTCAAAAGAGACTTTAAAACATTTCCTAGCCAGTGAGATATCAACAGTGTTTTTTTTTTTGTCCAGCCCATCCTTAGGGATTTTGGTTGCTGGGTAGTTGATACACATGATTAAAAAATTTATATGATATAGTACGATTTCCAGTCTAAAGGTATGAGGAGCGTAGACTTGCCAGCAAATATCACAGGAAGAGAACGTAGTGTTTTTACCTGCTGAGAACAGCTCCAGTTTGACAAGCTTGAACCTGTGAGCAAAGAACTTCAAGTTGTCTTTGTTCAGTAGCTGGGATGGTTGCCTGGGGATCCTGATCGTCTCTCAGCCAATTGTAATCCACACCTGTTTTTTTCACTTTTTGCTCATTTTCGATCTCTTGTATTAATCTCTCTCGTTCCTTTAGATGCCATTTTAATTCCCGAAGCAGAGTCTTTGTCACTACTTCTGAGTCAGGGTAGCGTGTGGATTTGTAGGAATTGTATTTTGGCCATTTCATCCAGCCAAAAAGTGGCATTTTTAGCCTATGGAAATATTCTCACTTGTTTATTTGCATAAAATATTATGGTTCTGATGAGCAAATATTTGTTTCTTTACAGTAACTTTGCCAGAAAAGTGCATGAATTTTTCACTGGTTAGATATACAGGTCAAAATAAGATTAGAATGGATTAAAGTCTTAATTTCTAACTAGGTCAGTGCCAAAAACCAGGCTTTGAAAATACTTTTATGTAGCTAAGGAGAAATGAAATGCAGTCAGATAATCTACAGACTGAACAATTTTCTGAAAATACCACTAACACTTGCTATTAAAAGTTCTTAGGAGGCTTTAAAATATTAACGTACAGGAAAGTGCTATCTGCAAACATACTTTTGACTTATGTTTTGTACAGAAAAGGTTTAAAGATTACCTGTGAAGTTGATGGATCCGACGTGGTGATGTTGCCAAAGAGTTTACTTGAATTGGTGATGAAGCTGTGCTTCACTCAGGCATAGCTCCTCCTCCTGGATGTGCCCCCTGTTCAGAGAATGATTCTCCTCCTTTACCCACTGGAACTGTATTTGAAATAACTAACCTGTGTTAGGAGTGAGGTTGTGATGTCTTCATTTGGAGAGAATGCTCATTAATTCACCTTGTACGTAAGCTAGAAGAAATGACAAAAATAACTTACTATTTAATCTTTACAAATTATATAATGGTTTGCCTTTTGAATGTAGCTCAGTGTATTTGAAAAAGATGCCGGCAGCTACAGATTCTGGCCCTAAATGCATTTAGACATATCTTTGATAAAGAAATGAAGAAAGGTCGTCTGAGCACCACAGATGCGCTGCCAGCTAAAGTGAAGACTGTCGCATGATGTGATGCTTTGCTGTGCATAGCTGCAGGTCACAGTTTAGTGCTGTATTTTTATGCCTGTAGAGCTCTAAAAATAACCATGTTGCTTTTATTCTTCAGCTTAACTTTCAGGCGGTTTAGAAGCCAGGTCACTGTCCCCTCTAATGAAAGCAGGAAAAATAGATCAGACTTGACTATTTTGCACAATATACATTCTGAGAAACCTCGTTACAACTGAGCAAAGTAGGCAAAGAATGCTGGTATCAGTCGTGTGAAATATTTAGTACATGTTATATTCTGTACACATTTTGTTTTTTCTTTCTAAATAGTATTTTAATTTGTATATTTAAACAAGTTGTAATGCTCGACATTATATATACGTAAGTAGATAACTTTAAAATAGACTTTATAATCTCTAAAAACGGTGATAAGGCAATAATAGATTGTCAGAAAAAAATAGAGACATGAGAACATATCAAGTTCCCATCAAAATCTTATAGTTCATTATAGAAAATCATTTTCGTGTTTTCTTTTGGAGCTGAAAGTGAAACTTATAGTTTGGGCGAGTACTGATGTGTAATTGGTCTTTGTTGTGCTAATTTTGTATTCCAGAGAGGTTTGTGTCTTTGGTTTAAGCATGGACAGGTTCGTTACTCTCTAGTTCTCTGTTAAATGACTTTGTAGTGGCTTTTCCTTTTATAATATTTATTTCTTCTGTTGCTTTTTCCTTCAAATGAACTGTGAAGAATAGACCTCGTTTACATCAGACCTGCATGTCATGCATGATAAAGACTGATGTGTGTGGTCATCCTCCAGCTCCTGTTACTTATATGTTAGAAAAACGCAGATGTCAGGATTCATTATCTGTAACTAGAAGGTTTTCATATTACATTGTGTATAGTACTGTGAAAGGGAAGGGAGTAAAGTTTATCATGACAGAACTGTCCTACCTGATTTTCTACTATAGTTATGATGAGTCAGGCTGCTTCTCCCTTTGAATAGCCTCGTTGTCATTGCTTTAATTTTTAAATTTTTTGCCTCTGAAATGGTAACAAAAATATCAAAAATGTATTGGATGTGGAGCATAAACCAACTTTCTGTTCCAGGCCCTCTTTAGTCTTGCCTGTCCCTTCTTCTCCGGCTTGCTTTCTTGCTCTACCTGAGTCTGTCTGTTGACAAGTCAGCCAAGCCTGACGGCCCCACACAGGCCGTGCTCCCTCCAGCACTTCAGCTTTGGTCACGCTGACTCTCTCTTCTGAGATGCTCGTTTTTCTTTTCCACGTACCTATACTGTAATTCTCTTATTTATTTATTTTTGCCTGTGTTGGGTCTTCGTTGCTGTGCGAGAGATTTCTCTAGTCGCGGCGAGCGGGGGCTACTCTTCATTGCGGTGCACGGGCTTCTCATTGCGGTGGCTTCTCTTGTTGTGGAGCGTGGGCTCTAGGCTTGCGGGCTTCAGTAGTTGCGGCACGCAGGCTCTAGTGCGCGTGGGCTTCAGCAGTTGTGGCTTGCGGGCTCCATAGTTGTGGTGCGTGGGCTCAGTAGTTGTGGTGGGCAGGCTCAGTAGTTGTGGTGCATGGGCTTAGTAGTTGTGGCTCGCGAGCTCTAGGGCGCAGGCTCAGTAGTTGTGGCGCATGAGCTCAGTAGTTGTGGCACACGGGCTCAGTAGTTGTGGCGCACGGGCTTAGTTGCTCCGCCGCATGTGAGATCTTCCCAGACCAAGGATCAAACCCATGTCCCCTGCACTGGCAGGCGGATTTTTAACTACTGTGCCACCAGGGAAGTCTTTTTTTCAGGGCTCAGTTTCGATACCAACTAATTTTTTCTTCTGTCTGAGGGAAAAGCATTTTTCCCTTGGCCCCCACGCCCTGTTCCTTTGAACTCCGGTTTTATTTCTCTTTACTGTTAAACTAATAGTCCTTTACGACTAGGTTCTGTCTGTCCTTCACTTATTTGCAGCTCTCATTAGCTCAGCAGATAGTTTTGACTGTGCCATGTCCTAGATGCAGGTTAGGGACTGGGGATGCAGCGGTGGACCAGACAGACCTATTCTCTGCCCTCACGGAGCCCGTCTTCTAGCGGAAAGATGAACCCGAGGACCCAAATCACCCAGTGCAGTGGTCATGATACACTAGAGGTCTCCCCAGTTCACTGTGGAGGTCAGGGAAGGCCTTTCTGGGTAGGAGTTGTCCTTTGAGCAGAGGTTTAAAGACCAACGAGGAAGCCACACAAAGCGCTGCTTCATGCGGCCAGCTCCCTCCTCAGCTTGACCTATTAGCACCTAGCCGGCTATTGAGATTCAAGTCTGACCTTCACAGAACTTTTCTTACACCTTGGCTCACATTCAGTGCATTTTCCTTTGATCTTCCTTGGGTAAGCCAATTTTCCTAGTACTTAGTGTGTGCTATTTGTATTATTATACATTTTATTTTTTCTGTCCTATCTCCGGAGATTGTTAGATTGAAATAGAGCCCAAATGGCATTCTCTGATTACAGTAGTTCCCCTACTACCATGTAGACAGAGAACAGAAATATTTGTAGATCAAGGTAAGGAAGTACCTTTGCATTAATCCTTCCTGTTTGTTGGGAGTATAACCAGATTAATGTTGGATTTTATTCGTCACACATTTTAGTAAGTTGAGTAAATGAATTATTTCTAATGAATTGCAACCTCATTAGGCTATTTTGTGTGGAAGACATAAAGCTTAAACTATCAAGCAGTTAGGTTAATTTCTCTTTGGTCTTTGTCATGGTTTTCTAGACTTTATCTTCTTAGCTGAGCAGCAAAAAATTTTATGACTTGAAGTGAGATAGGATCATATCATTCATTGTGTGTGTGTGTGTGTGTGTGTGTGTGTGGTGTGTGGTGTGTGTAGAAGTTTAAGATGTGTAAGGAAGTACTTAAGTCTAAAAAGATAAAATTTTGGAATCTCGAAGGGCAGGCTAAGGAGCCAGGTTGTTTATATACAACTTGTATATATTTATGGTCAGGGGGCCTTATACAGTTCTCAGCAGCATTTGATTGCAATTAAAGGAAGATTTTTCATTGTGAGGGGACTAATATCTTTCTGTTTTTAATTCCTTTGCTACTGAATTCAAAGTTCTGAATTATTGGTTCGTTCTTTTTGGCTATTAAAGATGCAGTTAATATTTGAGAAACTGCGATGTTAAATTCCTTTTCCCAATATTATTCCCTCTTTAAAATACTCTAATTAAAACACACTAAGATGTACTTTTTCACGTTAAAAATCCTATTTTATTGGGTTGTCCACATCTTACTGACTTTTAAGAGAATTCTTAGCGTGCGTCTGTGTTCTGTGCCACAAACGTTCACTCGAGAGAGACCGCTGTTCTTGCTCTTTAACCTTTATAGACATTGTTCATAAGCTTTATATTATAGTTTAGTTCCGTTTGTTGATATTTTCCTTTTTTGACTTTTCCTTTTTTGTGTTCTTGTTTAAGGCCTTCTTCAAAGTTACAACATACAGAAGAAGATCAGCTTTTTAGGCTTAAAAAAATAAGTACCCCTGGGTGTTGAGTTGGTTTGAAATTGATTTGAGATTGGTTTGAGGTGTAGGGGTCCCCAAATTGGGATAATCATTATTCAAAGTAAGTAGTCATTGTTCCACCCAGGAGATTTTCCTGATTCCTCATATGCCCAGTAACTGTGTGGCGTATCCTGGGTATTTTGAATATTATATTATATTATGGGACTCTGGGTCTTGCTTAAATCCTGTGGGGAATGCAGCTGACCAGCTGTGTTCAGGCTGCAAGTTCCAGCCAGCTTCCTATGGGCAGTGGATTCAATCAAGGTCCCTCTGGTTTTCAGAGCCTTTGCAGGGCTGTCTGGATCTGTCTTGCACTGTGCCATCTAGTGGCCGTCCTGTAGCTCAGTTCTCAAAGTCTGTGATGGGCTGTTTGGGGTCAGGGCACGCCTGCCAGCCCAGGGGTGCGCCCAACAGTTCCTAAAGGTTCTCAGGTGTCTGCAGTCTCCCTGGTGCTTTCCCAGCCCAGGGCCTCCCTTTTCTGGTCCTCTGGCCAGAAGACAGGGGCTTTGTTGCCCTGCTCTGCCAGGCACTTCCTGCAGTGATGTCTGCCTCCCAGGCCAAGCAGTGGGAGGGCAGAGAAAGAAAAAAGGCAGTGAGAGTTTGCCCCACCCTCTTGTAGAGGGAGTTTCCCTCCCTCGGAGTCTGATGCTCCCACCGCATCTGGCTTGTGAGAGAATGGAGAAAAGAAAAATGTAAGGTGTGCACTGCCCCCGTTTTGAGTATTTGGAGTCCCCTTTCCTGCTGGACCATATGGTAGCTCTATTTTTAGTTTTTTAAAGAACCTCCATACTGTTCTCCATAGTGGCTGCGTTTTGGAAAACAGCCACTTTACGTTCCCACCAACAGTGTAGGAAGGTTCTGTTTTCTCCACACCCTCTCCAGCATTTTATTATTTGTAGATTTTTTGATGATGGCCATTCTGACTAGTGTGAGGTGATACCTCATTGTACTTTTGATTTGCATTTCTCTAATAATTAGCAATGTAGAGCATCTTTTCATGTGCCTTTTGGCCACCTGGATGTCTTCTGCGGAGAAATGTCTACTCAGGTCTTCTGCCCATTTTTTGATTGGGTGGTTTTTTTTGATACTGAGCTGTGTGAGCCATTTGTGTAGTTTGGAAATTAAGCCCTTGTCTGTCGCATCATTTGCAAATATTTTCTCCCATTCTGTAGGTTGTCTTTTTTTTTTTTTTATGGTTTCCTTTGCTGTGCAAAAGGTTGTAAGTTTGATTAGGTCCCTTTGTTTATTTTTGCTTTTATTTCTATTGCCTTGGGAGACTGACCTAAGAAAACACATTGCTACGATTTATGTCAGAGGATGTTTTGCTTCTGTGCTGTCCTGAACCTGTAGCATCTTGACTGCCCTTAGTTCAAAATAATCCTCATGCAAAAGTGACACATTCTGGGGAGGCTCATTCTGAACCCCTACAGCTCCCATACGTGTCTTTGCATGTGCTTCCTTGTCTACAGGTGCTGCGAATACTGCCCTTGGGGAAAATACCGAGGAAAGAAGTGTCAGCTGGCAGGAGATGTGTTCTGAGGTTAATAGGACTGGTCATACTGCTCTGCAGAGTAACCACTTGTACCCATCTGCCTCCCTCTCCTCGTTACCTAAGCATAGTTGTACTTGCCAATTCAAAGGGTGGAAAAGTTTTCTCATTGTTTTAATTTGCATCTATTTGGTGACTGACTGTGAATTTGAGTGTATTTGCATTTGTTTATTGACGATTTGCAGGGTTTTTTTTATAGGACTTAATGTAAAAGTCACTATTCAAGAATTCTCCTAGCATGTGGGAATTTCTTGGCTTTCTGTAAACAGTGTACTAACTTTTAATATTCTTTGCAGGCCACTGAGCCAAAAGAGCTCAGAGACGGAGTATATTAACAAGTACAGAAAACTTGAAGCACAAGAGTTTGATATGTATGGCAGTGATCATTCAACCAGTGGGCCAGGTAAATGAGTATCTTTAAATATCACAAAATATGATATGTGAGTTGTTCACGTGTTAAAACATTAACTTCTTTTTTTGTGTGTGTACACATTTAGTTTTACTGTAACAAAGCAACTTGTACACTTTTAACGTTTAAAACTGAGCATCATCTTTCCTTTCCAGTGAAACAAAAAGAAAAATTTAAAAATAAACAGGAACAAAATTACAATAGAGAATGTCAATTGCAAATAAGATCCTACAGGTTCTGCTGATTCTCCCATCGAGTGGCAGGGCTCAAGTCATCATTAGGAGAGAATTTTATTTTAAAAGTGTCATCTTAAACTGCAAGGATGTCCGTTAAACATCACAATTAAACATGCCAAAGGAGAAGCCATGTTGTCAAAATGCCCACTTAACCCACCCAAACATCTCAGACCCACCACCCTTTGCTGACCTTCTATAACCCCATTTTTTAACGTTTTTTTTTCTTTTTTTAAACAAGAGAAAGTAGACAGATACATGTTGGTAAATGCTAACTGTCCATATTCACATAGAGACACAGTGTAATCTCTGAGCCCAGTATACAGAGAAAGGAGGAAAAAAGCTAGAATTCTATGCACTACTACACAGGGGCCTAGCACCCTTCAGCTTCCAGCAGAGCTAAGGGAGCAGAAGGTTTTTCTTTTTTCCCACAGAGAATGGTGGTGTTGATTCCATAAAGTTTTTGTTGAGACAGGAAGGGATAAAAATGAACTTGGAACAGAAAGGGGTAGAGATTCTTTTCCCACTGAATTCTGCTCAAGGTATTTCCCCCCAAAATAAGTTGTGAGCCGTGGTACAAAGGAGAAAAGAGACCTCAGAAACAGGGCGCCTGAGCACAAGAGGAGAAGAGAAAAAGAAAAAAAAGACTGCAGCTTGCCCCCAGGGACTGCAGAAAATTTAAACAGAAAGGTTGGGATCCATCAGCGTCCCGTTAGTCATCGGCTCCTTCATCCTCCTCTCCCCCCCATCGTCGTCTGCATCTTCACCTCCATCCCCACCCCCTTCTTCAGTATCTTCCAATCCTCCGTCCTCTGCATCATCATCACCATCTTCTTCTCCTTCCCCTTCCTCATCGTCCACGTCCGGGACCAAGTCGTACTGTAACGGATTTGGCCCAGTATCATCTTTGATGACCTCTCCTAACGCATCTGCACCTGCGTCAGAATGATCAGGAAAGCAGCTGAAGCAGCTTTCTGGGTCCTCACGCTGTCTCTTCCCGCTGGCTTTATTCTGCGTTTGACTTGAACGTTTTGTCAAATCCTTTCCGGATTTCCATTTGATTTCAGTGGACTTTGAAGATGGCTCACCACTCTCATTCAGATGAAATTCTTTGGAGAGAACTTTATTTTCAAAGTAAGGGTTTTCATCAAAATAAGAATCTATTCTGTAACCTGATTTAATATCTTCAAATTCTGTCACTTCGACTCTTGTCAAATAACGCAGCGCCTCTTCGTCCTCCTCCCCAAGCAGTGCAGACACTTGTGGATGGTTAACAAATGTTGTTACCCAAAAATTTGGGATTTTGGCGATCAATTCCGACCTCTTCTGAAAAAACGGTTGGCGGAGTTTGTTATATTTCTGTTCTACTTTCAAAATCTCCTCACTGGCTTGTTCAATAAGTCTGTCTATTTCATTTTGTACTTCATCAATATGTTCAATTGCTTCTTGCTGTTCTTTTTGGAGGGGAGGCGGCGGCGGGCGGGCAGGCTGCTCTGCTCCCTCACTCACGCTCTACGCTCCAGCTCGATCGCCCCAAGCCCCCCCCCTTTTTTTTTTTTTTTTTTGCGGTACATGGGCCTCTCACTGTTGTGGCCTCTCCCGTTGCGGAGCACAGGCTCCAGACACGCAGGCTCAGTGGCCATGGCTCACGGGCCCAGCCGCTCCGCGGCATGTGGGATCTTCCCAGACCGGGGCACGAACCCGTGTCCCCTGCATCGGCAGGCGGACTCCCAACCACTGCGCCACCAGGGAAGCCCAAAATTGTTATTATAATTTTAATAATAACAATATAATAATATATTACTATAAAATTATTTTATTGTTATTAAAATTATTATAGTTTTAAAAATAATAATCATATTAAAACAGAAATTTAAATAGTACATAAATGTATACAGTAAAAGGTAAAGGTCCTTCTTAACCTCTCCTCCTCCCAAGGAGGAGATACAAGGATACAACTGTTCAGAGTTTAGGTTAAGCTAGTTACTTGCTGTGAGCATGCACTTTCTTTTAGTGAGCTGATTGTCTTATTAGCATTAGACCGTATTCATATGACAGAAGTAAGTTTTTGATTTTTTTGCTTTATAAAAGGTTATCCATCACAAACTTCCTACCAATTCAGTCAGGAAGTTCTGCCTCCTTTCTTTCTACTCTGTGCTCGGACTTAGGGACGGAAGTTGGGGTTAGAGTAATATTTTCCAGCCTTTTTGAAAATTATGAAATATAGTCCATACATAAAAGTATACTAATCCTTATTCTTCTTGATCTTTATTTGGGTTTCTTGACAATATAAAATATTGGTATCTTTCATCAATTCTAGAAAATTCTGAGCCATTATCTATGCTCCACTCTCTCATGCAGTTTTGTGTTTTTCATTTTTTTGGTCACTCTAGTATATGCAGATTAATTTCTCATTGTTCATCTTTCTCCTAAGGCAGAAGCAGCTTTGAGTTCTTTGTCTTCCTCTCTGTGTCCTTGTCTTATTATAGACTTTGGCCTGGTGTTTCCTCTCTCTCTTGCCAAGCTTTCGGTTTTTTAAACATGATGTTTGTATATTTCGTCCAGCATCTTTAGTTGTCCTCAGGAGGAATATTTGTGTGAACAACCCAGTACATTATTACCAGAAGTGATAGTTCAAAGTGATAGTGTGTCCTTTGATTCAGTATTTACTTATTCTAAGAAAAGTACAACGTAGTACGTGTAAGAACATTTATTGCATTGTTGCTTATTTATGGGAAGCCTTAGAAGTCTCTTAAATGTCAGTGAACAGAGGCCTGGTGATTTTTATCTGTGTAGGGGAGTGTGTGGACTTTGATAGAAGCCTGAAATAGCTATGTGTTATTGTGGAAAGACGTCTGTCATTTAATATTTCCTTTTGGGGAAGTGTGTTAGTTTTCAGAAGACTCTTGATGATGTGATCCTTCTTGTTGCACTCACATATACAAACCCTGAGCACACCACTGTGGGTCCTGGAGCGTGCCACAGGGATTGCCGCTGTGTGGAGGTGGCTAGATGACAAATGAGTGCCTGCAAGTGCAAGTGTCTTCTCTTGTAACTTTTGATTTGGATTCATATTTGAAACTGCTATTTGCTTTCTCTGTCCATGGCATCTTAATATATTTGGAGCTTTTCACTAGGCAGTCATATAGCTTTGACTGCACTTGGAGGATTCTCTTAACGACCAATGTTTATCAAGGTGTGTGCCAGGGACGGTGTGAAGCAATGAGAATATAAGTTAAAAAGACCTGGTCCCTCCTCTTACAGAGATTATCATTTAATCATGTAGTTACACAAATACATGCTTTTGGAGGTAAATCCTCTGAAAGATAAACTCTCTGGGGACTTAGGACAAGGGTTTCTGCCTTTAGCTGGGGTATCAGGAAAGTAGCAACTGAGCTTGGAGCTGAAGGATGAATAGAAGTTATAGAAGATACCTAGACAGTTTGGGGACCAGGGGGGTGTGCAGAGGGCCTGTAATAGGAGAAAGCCTGGGGTGTGGGTGGGCAGGGTCAGTTGGAGACTGAATAATAGCCCTCCACAGAGATCCTCACCCTCCTCTTCAGAACATGTGGTGACTGTGCTACATCACACGGTAAAAGGAACTTTACGGATTACGTTGATGAGCTTGAGGTGGAGGGACTGGGGGTGGGTCTGGTGTAATCGCAGGGCTCTAAGCAGAGTCAGTCGTAGGTATGAGGACAGAAGCCGGAGTGATACAAGGAGGGGGCGGTGAGTCAGGGAGTGCAGGTGGCTTCTTGAAGCTGAAGAGGTGGGGAATGGGTTCTTCCCCACAGAGCCTCCAGAGGGAACCAGCCGTGCAGACCTCTGGATCTTAGCCCAGACTGCTTTTGGACCTCTGACGTTCAGAGCTGTAAATGTGTGTTGTTTAAAGCTACTAAGGTTGGGATCACGTGTCACAGGAGCAGTAGAAAACGAATGCGGTTGTGTTGGATGAGGCTGGATGAGATATAGGCATAACTGGTGACAGGGCCTGGGGCCATGACTAACAATTTTAGGTTTTAAGAATTTTAGGTTTTGTTTGTTTGTTTGTTTGTTTTGCAGTACGTGGGCCTCTCACTGTTGTGGCCTCTCCCACTGCAGAGCACAGGCTCCGGACGCGGCTCAGCGGCCATGGCTCACGGGCCCAGCCGCTCCGCGGCATGTGGGATCCTCCTGGACCGGGGCATGAACCTGTGTCCCCTGCATCGGCAGGCGGACTCTCAAGCACTGTGCCACCAGGGAAGCCCAAGAACTTTAGTTTTAATACTCAGAGCAAGGGGAAGCTGTTGAAGGTTCTAGGTTTACCTTGGCATGAGTGTGTGTGAGTGGGGGAATGTCGAGGGATGAGATCAGTGTTTTGAGAAGACCACTCTGGTCATATTGGAGAGACTGGACTGGTGGGGACCAGCATGGACATGAGGAGAAGTCCAGGTGAGACTGGATGGTGACTGATGACTGGGGTGATGGCATGGAGAGGGGAGCCGGTCGTGGGATGGCCGGACAGGACCAGGTGATGCATGGACGGGGATGCGAGGGAGGAGAGGGGCCGCAGGAGGCAGGAGGTGCTGCTCCGTGCTTTGAAGTGCGGCAGTGCCCGTGGGGGGAGTTGAGGTTCGTGTGTGTGTGTGTGTGTGTGTGTGTGTGTGTGTACACAGCCATTTCTATCCGTATTCTGTCTGTTTACATTAAAACTGTGAGATCGCACTGGTACCTCTAATTCCAGTCCATCCCCAAGGTTTCAACGTGAAAATTTTGTTATATCCAGTTTAAAATACTTTGATTCAAAATACCTTTGCTGGGACTTCCCTGGTGGTGCAGTGGTTAAGAATCCACCTGCCAGCAGGGGACATGGATTAGAGCCCTGGTCTGGGAAGATCCCACATGCCTTGTAGCAACTAAGCCCGTGAGCCGCAACTACTGAGCCTGCGCTCTGGAGCCCGCGAGTCACAACTACTGAAGCCCGTGCGCCTAGAGCCCGTGCTCCGCAACAGGAGAAGCCACTGCAATGAGAAGCCCATGTACTGCAACAAAGACCCAACACAGCCAAATAAAAAAAATAATAAAAATAAATTAAAAAATAATAATAATTTAAAAAATACCTTTGTTTTTGGCATGATACAGGTGTTATTTCATCTATATAACTTTTTTTTTTTTTTTTTTTAATAATACACAATGTATTTATTTATTTATTTATGGCTGTGTTGGGTCTTCATTTCTGTGCATGGGCTTTCTCTAGTTGTGGCAAGTGGGGGTCACTCTTCATCGCGGTGCGCAGGCCTCTCACTATCGCGGCCTCTGTTGTTGCGGAGCACAGGCTCCAGACGCGCAGGCTCAGTAATTGTGGCTCACGGGCCCAGTTGCTCCATGGCATGTGGGATTTTCCCAGACCAGGGCTCGAACCTGTGTTGTCTGCATTGGCAGGCAGATTCTCAACCACTGCGCCACCAGGGAAGCCCCATCTATATAACTTTTATCTTTATTATTATTATTTTTTAAATATATATAACTTTTAAAAAATTATTTCTGAGTAGAAATCCAAGAATGCACATTCAGTGAATTTCTGTGAATTACATTAGAATCATTGTATATAGTTTAAAGTAAATCATTTTTTAAAAATTGAGATTTAATAGCATTTCTGAACAGCTTGACCTTGGTTCCAGGCTGTGGACTCCTGCAGGGTTCCTGTTGTTTTCATATAGCAGTTTTGAATTTGTCCTGGCATGGTGTCTTTAGTTGTGATTAGAGGCCACAGTGCTACCTCCCTTTTAATTTGGTGATATTTTTGGTGGTTGTTTCCATCCCTTTGATAGCTTTTCTTTTGAGTTTAAGAGAATGGCCTGTCTGGAGTTTTTAATAACTGAAAAGGGAAATACTCAAATTAAGTTTAATTTTGTGTTTGGAATACCAGCCCATACTTGGAAAAAGTGATATGTAATTATTTTGAAGACTTAATTTTATGCTTAAATCAGCAATGTAGTAATTAAACTTATTTTCTAAAGCGTACAGTGTCTAGATTTTATGATAAATGTTATTATGTTCTCCAGTTAAAATCCATTATATACTGTTTGGAACCCTGACTGCTGAATTTTTTTGGTTAGATTTTGTATTTGAGAAACTAGCAATTTTCACGGTTTCCAGTTTTTTTCCAGTTCATGTGAGATATTTTAATGTTAATAACCTCGGATAAAGAGATAACAGGAAAATAAAATTTGAGGTTGAGGTATTTCTCATATCACTTTTGGATTACACTTTGTTGTATGTGGTTTGTTGATTTGCGTTAAGTTACCCATTTTCTTTGAGAACTTACCTGTAATATTTTCCTGGCCCCCTCCTTTGATTTGGTTGCTGCTGCACAG
The DNA here is from genome assembly GCF_000442215.2 of Lipotes vexillifer. NCBI lineage: Eukaryota > Metazoa > Chordata > Mammalia > Artiodactyla > Lipotidae > Lipotes > Lipotes vexillifer. The sequence continues at coordinate 1,003,172 of NW_006783036.1, read as the reverse complement.
GTGAAAGAGCTGCACAGCCGTGAACACGTCTTTTGCTTCTGGTCTTCCCTCTGGCGGAGGATGTGGAGGCTGGACTTGATTTGCGCTCAGTCGGCTGCAGCCAGTGACCTAAAAATGTCAGCCTGTGTTTCCTGTTAAACAGAGAGAGGGCTGTGGTTTAGACAATACAGTTAGGACTTCTGCAATTTTTTTTTTGTAGCATTTCTGTCTTTAAGCAGCAACCTTCAAAATGCATGTAATCAAGGAATGTAAGTCACATCAGTGTTGTCAAAGTGATGGCTCGTTTAGCAGCACCGTGAGCCATGGCTGCAGGTTCTGAGCAAAAAATACAGCTGCTGCCTTTCTGTCTTTTCTAAAGAGTCTGTGTCACCTCTCTTCCCCATGCAGGCCTTGTCCCTCTCACCCTGTGTCCCACTCCCTGTCACTGCATCTCCCAGCAGTGTTGCAGCTCAGGAGCTCCTCCCTCTGTCTCTCCTCGTTCGTTGGGCCGCGTGGAGTCTCATCCCTTCCCTTTGTGTTAAAAAGGCCTATTACTGATTGATAAGCCTACCAACACCAAGAATGGGAAGGTCTCTATTTTTTCCCTATTTATGCATATATCATCTCAGTTCTTGCATTTGTAGACTGGCCTGAGTACCCAACCATCATTTAGAATTCTACATAATTTAATAAAATCTTGGAACCGTTTGTAAGTTAGGAACTGTTCACACATTGAGTTTTGCTACATGTTTTGAAGGTAGTGTGGTTAAATTAAAGGGCTTTTTAGCAGAGAGTGCTTCTGGAAGGGGTGAGATTGAGCACAAGTATACCAGTGGGAACACAGGACAGCGTCAGTGATTGTGTTTCTTAAAAGCTAAGCGGAGCAACGGAAGGAGAGTGAGATGTGAGAGTGGACAGAAGTGCACACTTTGTGGAGTTTGGCGGTCAGTAGTGAGGTGACTAGAAGGTTAGAAAGCTGTTGAGGGCAGGACTTAGAGAACTTTCCCCCGAAGTCAGTGCCGCGATGCCCTAGAAGGAACTCTGTTTCCACAAAGAAGCTGTTTTTGCTTTGAGAGAGAACAGAACTGGCTCCTCTGTTCTTAAAATTCAGAGCAAGTACTGCACATCTTGATTCAACTGTAGGAAAATAGCCATATTTTAATGATATAGTTAGACCGATTTTGAAACTGAGAGTATGTATAGGGGAAAATGTAGGAGAGCAAAAGCAAAGCATGGACACGTGTGTCAAGTGGGAAGGGTGATGGCAGAGCAGAGGGAGAGGCTGGGGCAGAGAAGCGAAGGGCTGGGAGGAACAGGGAGGGGGGCGTTGAGGGGAGACCTGGGGAGGGAGCCAGCTCAGTGCTGAGTTTGGGGGGGACAGGGAAGCTTTCAAAGTTTATTTACTTTGGAAGTAAAACTTACTTCCCAATAGAAGTCTGTAGCCTGTGAATTTTGATGATTTATCAAGAATTTGTGGGCTTCCCTGGTGGCGCAGTGGTTGAGAGTCCACCTGCCGATGCAGGGGACACGGGTTCGTGCCCTGGTCTGGGAAGATCCCACATTGCCGCGGAGCAGCTGGGCCCGTGAGCCATGGCCGCTGAGCCTGCACGTCCGGAGCCTGTGCTCCGCAACGGGAGAGGCCACAACAGTGAGAGGCCTGCGTACCACCAAAA
>NW_006783036.1:956354-1001376 GCF_000442215.2 Lipotes vexillifer | reverse complement strand
CCCACAAAAAAAAAAAAAAAAAAAGAAAAGAAAAAAAAAGAATTTGTGGCATCCCCGAGTATCCCAGGGTGTGTCTTTTTTTAAAAAATAATAAATTAATTTAATTTAATTTATTTATTTTTGGCTGTGTTGGGTCTTCGTTGCTGCTTACAGGCCTTCTCTAGTTGCGGCGAGCGGGGGCTACTCTTCATTGCAGTGCACGGGCTTCTCATTGTGGTGGCTTTTCTCATTGTGGAGCACGGGCTGTAGGCACGCGGGCTTCAGTAGTTGTGGCATGTGGGCTCAGTAGTCGTGTCTCACGGGCTCTAGAGCGCAGGCTCAGTAGTTGTGGCACACGGGCTTAGTTGCTCCACAGCATGTAGGATCTTCCCGGGCCAGGGATCGAACCCTTGTCCTCTGTATTGGCAGGCGGACTGTCAACCACTGCACCACCAAGGAAGCGCCCCAGGGTGTGTCTTTGTCAGAGTAAAGTTGTCCCTTCCAGGGTGCTTGTTCCTGAGGTATCCTTATGGTGTTTGGTTGTCTACTATGGATTTAGTAGCAAGGAATGAACACTTAACAAATTGGTGTGAAATTTCAAATAAAAGTTTGTTCTTTAAGCTAATCATTTTTGTGCCATTTTCAAGTGATGAGTACTGTGCTCTGCAGATCTTTTATCTTAGAAGGTAGTGCTGAGCCTACAACATTGATTGCTGTGATGGAGGGTAAGATGGTGCTCAGCTTGTATAAATTATTCTCAGTGGGTGCTAAGGGAATTTTCTAATTACCCTGCTCACAGTGTTAGCCTGTAGAATATGTATTTGTGTGTGTGTACAGCTTGCTGTGTATATAGATAAAACAATAGGTTGTTTACCTTGTCTTTTTTCATATAAGAAATAGCATTGTATTTGTTTTGTCTGAATCCAGGTCCAAGGCCACCTTTAGCTAAATCAAGCAGTGTGATGTGCATCCCAGAGACAACTTATAAATATCCTGATTTGCCTATAAATCGATGTAAGGAAGAGGTAAAATTATTTTTGTCATAATGTAATTTTGTTGTTCGACTAAATGCCGGCGACCCAGCACTTGGTTTCTGGTCTGAAAGTGATGAGGTGCTGGGCAGGCACCCTGGGGAGGTGGTTTTGTGTAATAAGCGTGTTGATGGCCTTCCTTTCGGCTCTGCTTCATTTGTTCAGCCTTCCCCTGAGCTCATCTCCTCATATTTAATTATTCACCTAGTCTTCCCTGCTCTGAAATAAGTGTGAGTAAACACCTGCTGGGCCCCAGGAGAGCTGCTGCTTGCAATACCCGCTGCCCAGACTTTTTAGAAAGCAAATAATGCCCTCAGCCGCAGTCTTCTCTAGCATTCCACTGGGTTTTCTTTACACTCTGCCTGGTTTGTTTGCCTGGTGATTGATCAGTCATTGATACACAATTTTAAGAACAATGTTGGGCAATATAGCAGCAGGATGATTACACTTTTAATGAGTTACATGTTATTAAACATGGGTAAAAGTAAGCGTATTGAAACCTTAACTATACTAGCGGAAGAAGTGGTTATAGATAGGAATAAACTGTAAATGTTCTAAATTTAATTTTTATTTTGCTTTAGATCGAATCATGCAGCTTTTGTAGAGTAGATATACTTTATTAATTTTTAAGAGGCCAGTATTCAAATTAATTTGTATTCCCTGACCATGGCAATTGCTAGAGTGATAAGAGCTTACGCATACCTAGGGTGGAGGGGGGGAGTGGTGGGGAGAGATCGGGCTGGCGTTCTCGGACCGCTCCATGCAGTCTGTACATGGCGCACCAGAAGTTCATTGTTTTAAAGTGTGTCTGAAGAGTTTCAAATGAGAATTTAAAGCCACTTGAGTGTAATAACAGCTGTGTTTTCATGTTTCTCAGTAGAATTACACGGAGGTTCATTACAAAGTTTTAAAATAATAGAAATTTAGACTTAGCAAGAGCTATAGAAATTCATTTTGGTGTTTTCATATTTATAGATGAAGAAATTGAGACAGGGATCAGTGAACTTGGCCTGAATTTCTGTGGCAATTAGTTATTGTTCACAGTGTTCAAATTGGTTTCAAATTCAGCAGCCATTAGTAACCTTCTTTCTCTCGTTTGTGATGTTTAGGTGGTTAGGTAATAATTTAACTTTTAAGGATGAAAAGAAAATAAATTCTGAAAGTCTTCTTGAGATAAAGCTTTTGGTTCATAGGTAATACTTTATTACATCATTGTTAAATTTGTGGCCATTTTGAAGGTTTGTTTTTTGTTTTAATTCTAGGTCATTTCTTTGATAGAAAGTAATTCTGTGGTAATTATACACGGTGCCACTGGTAGTGGTAAAAGTACTCAGCTCCCGCAGTATATCTTGGATCATTACATCCAACGCTCTACCTACTGCAACATTGTGGTCACCCAGCCACGGAAGATTGGGGCCAGCAGCATAGCTAGGTGGATCAGTAAAGAGCGCGCCTGGACTTTGGGTGGTTTGGTGGGCTATCAGGTGAGACTGAGAGTGGGAGCCATCTCTCTCTGTTAATTTTTTTTTTTAATTTATTTTTTGGCCATGCCACATGGCACGTGGGATCTTAGTTCCTTGACCAGGGATTGAACCCATGCCCCCTGTGTTGCAAGCGCAGAGTCTTAACCACTGGACCGCCAGGGAAGTCCCTCTTTGTTAATATTTTATTTTATATAAGTTGATGATAAGGTGTGATTATTTTCTGCTGGAAAAGAAAATGAAATCAGTTGCTTATAGAGCAGAATTATTTTAAAAACCGTGAATCTCTGAAGTTCTTGAAAATATTGATAACTTTAGTTTCTTTCTCAGTTGAATAGAAAAGAAGTGAGAATGCTCAGACTTGAGAATGGCTTTTATATAATTTTATCTTTTAATTATATCTTTATGTTGAAGATGTCTTTGTACACAATCATTTTAACATAAAAATGATACGGGAAGTGCGACTAGATGGGCCAGTCTCTCCACCCATCACCAAAGAGGAAGAAGAGGAAAAATCAACTTGAGAATTTCCGTTTTAATTAAGACCCTATATTTTTTGTGATACACAGTAATTTTTTCCCCCTTTCTTACCTTCATTATGAAATGAACATAGCAGTTTTTGGTAATTAAATGTGAACCATTTAAACTGAACATTTTCTCCTTTTTTTTTTCCTTCCCCAATTTTAGGTAGGGTTGGAGAAAATAGCGACAGAAGACACCAAGTTAATTTATATGACAACCGGAGTGCTGCTTCAGAAAATAGTTAGTGCCAAGAGTTTGATGGAATTCACGCACGTCTTCATTGATGAAGTAAGTGCTCTGCTCTTACGTTCATGTTCCTATTTGATAAGAGAACACAGTGCAAGTTACTTGTAAAGTGTCAAAAAGTAATTTGGGTCTATATCTGCTTATTCTACTTAGAATGTTGATTTTCTGTTTTTATCCTTTGCTCTTACTTCCAAAATGCGGGTGGGGAGGTTGAGGACTGTGAATCCTTGCTTAGAGCAGGGGTAGGCAGACTACAGCCCTCAGGCCAAAGTTGGCCCCTGTTTTTGTAAGTAAAGTTTTATTGGCACACAGTTTTGCTCTTTGTTTATGATTGCTGGTGTTCTACAGAAGAGATGCATAGTTGGGACAGGACCATATGTTCCGTGAAGCTGGAAGTATTTGCCCTCTGGCCTTTTAAAGGGAAAGGCTGCTGACCCTGGTTTAGAGTGTTAGCCACGTCAGACAATTAAAAGAACTTTAATTGTCTGTAGGTATTTTTAGTGCCTTACAGATACTTTCCATCTAGTAAAACAAGGACAATAATATCTTTTAAGAAAATGAATAAAGTAAATAGATGATATTGATTTATTCACCTTTCTAAAAAAAAATCTCTAATAAAGTATTGTGAACCCTGTCTTTGTGCCAGTCTTAGCTTTCTCGACTTTTCTCAGTAAGGATGGAATATTTAATTGATTTTGATTTGATTCTATTCTGTTCTGTTTAGGCCGCGCCACGCGGCTTGTGGGATCTTAGTTCCCTGACCAGGGATTAAACCTGCGCCCTCTGCAGTGAGAGCGCCGAGTCCTAACCACTGGACCACCAGGGAATTCCCGATTTTGTTTATAGAGTTTTTTGAGGTGGGGAGATGCTGTGTTCAAACAGTTTTCCCAGGAGCTTTGGAAATGCCTCTACCCCAAACTCTTGAGTTTTAAACCTCATCAGTAATTATGCCTTGAGAAGCTTTACTTATTTCTTGTGGCGTTAGAAACGTCAGCAAATAAATAGGATTTGTGGGAGACTGTGAGGTGGGGCTGGAGTACCTAATAGAGGCTGGAATGAAACCCCCTGAGCAGCCCTTTAGGGAAAGGTCTCTCCATTCTCTTGATATGTTGTGTGATCAGTATAATACCAAAACATACTGTCAGTGGAAATAATCAGTAAACAATCTATAATAGGAATAGAAAAGAGTGTTATTTGAGCCAAACTGAGGACGATAGCCTGGGACACACAGATTAGAGAAGCACTTGAATTGTGTTCTGCTGGACTACAAAATGGGGGGCTTATAAAGGCAAAAATTGAGAAATACACGTTGTTTGTTGAGAATTAGGATTGGAGCTGGAGAGAAGTAAGGGTGCTAGTTAAGCAAGGATTGGTTGGGGTCTGGAATGGTTGCAAAGTTATAAGCGGAGACCTTGAGACCATAATAAGGTTGCAGTTGGCAGCTGCTGGCAGATACTGTTTTGAGAATGGCTGGAGGTGTCCTTGAGTCTGAAACAGTTCAGAAAATTCAGGTTCCAAGTGATGGAGGGACGTGTCTGAAACCACATCCACAAGGGCCACCTGGCTCCATTTTGGATGCCTGAACCGTAGTTACTCCATTTTTATGTTGAAGTGCATTCTCGTCTTTAATGGTTAAAGCAGATGCACAATGCCTGTGTGACAGGCCACAAAACAAGGCTGTTCTAATTAGCATAAAGTCCAAGCATGTCATGTATAAGCCAGAATGACTTCCCCATACCTCAATATGTGAAAATTTCTTCCATCGATACTGCAGGTAAAGCTGAGTGGGTACATTTACTAGCTTGTGTACATTTACTTGGTTTTAAATTACTGTTGTTTGGGAGAGTAAAAGGTGGAAAATATGTTGTTATTCTTTGCAATACAGTGTGATGTGCAGTATGGTTCATAATTTTTCTTTATGACTTTTGGCAGTTTTGAGTGTCTTTAGGTAGTGATGAAATTCAAACTTAGGCAGTAATGCCCAAAGGTGGCATTGCACAGTCCACAGTAGTTACCGTTTGTTGTTGAGCCTTTTACTGAGGCCTCCAGATAGCATGGTGTTGTGGGGTAGTTCACTCCAGAGCTCTACTTCTCATGCCTCCATTTATTTCTGTAGATCCAGCAACTTTCTGACTGTGTTAGGAGGTATCTTTGCACACACACGCCTGAGTGATGTGGACATACCCATGCACACTGCGTTACCGGGGGCATTCTTTCCTGAAGCTGTGTGATGGTAGCTGAACACAAGTCAGCTACACTGTGCAGGAGCTTGTCCTACAGGGGAGTGTCTCGTCACTCGGTTACACGAGCAGCTTCCTACTCTACCACCGTGTCCCCAGCTCCCCGTAGGTGTTCTAATAACTATTTGCTTAAAGAATTAATGGGTTGGATAGACCTGAAGTTTCAGTTTTACAAAGAATATTGTTGCTATTGTGCAGGATGATTTGAATTCCCAAAGAAATCTAAGAAGTTGAAGGTGGCCAGGCAGTTGAAAATGGAATGATCATGTCCTTAACTTCTTAGCTCTTGAAAAAGAATAAACTAGCTTAAGGTGAATCATTCGTTTAGTAAACATTTTTTGAGTACCTGCCTCATTAGGTGCTGAGGTTATAAAGGTGCAGGAGTTGTAGTTTCTGCTCTTGGCCATTCTGCTGGGGAGACACATATCTACTGAGATATGTGTAATTATGGGCAACGGAGAAGGGCCTGGGGCAGGGAGAGGACTGTGGGCATCCTGGGATATAGGGGTGAGTGGGGTCCTCGGGGCAGGAGGAGGAGGCAGCCTGGCCTCCAGCAACTGGGAGAAGCCGGGTTGTGTGAAGTCAGAGATCTGGAGGCTGTAGTGGTGGTGTGGAGACCAGGGGAGGCTCAGCGCTAAGGAGAGGTCACTTTGGGGCTCTTGCCTGAGCACAGCCTTTATTTTTCTTTCTTAAGTACACGAGGCAGGATGTTTGTGTTGAGGAAATGCTCTGGCGTTTGGTGATAGAACGGAATGAGAGTTAGATTAATAAGCTGTCTGTTAGGGTTTCCAGCCGTTAAGCAGGAACGTTAAATACTTTTCAGCTGCTTTTTTTTTTTTCTTTTCTCTGTACTACTTTTGTCCATACCTGCTTCAGTGGGCAGTGCGGTCGGGAAGGAGCCGGCTAGAGAATAGCCAGTGGAGCCTTTCACCTGGAGGAGAAGGGAGTGCCCTCTTTCAGACTCAGCTAATCTCTCCACTTGGGCAGAGGAATGTCCCAGAGTAGAATCTGCTGTCCCCTTGTACCTGGGGGAGCCCGACTAAGTGTAGAGAAACGGCCACACGTGACTTAGCCTTGGGTGTTGGCTGGTTCGGGGCAGGCCCTCGGGGACTCGGCCTGGAGGGCCCTGTCTGAGCAGCAGGCCCCCGGGGGACCCCGGAGCCCCATTTCCCCGGGTGCTACCGTGGGGCTTCCTATTGCCCTCAGCTCCTCACCCAGCCCTGTGCTACCTGTTCCTGACTGAGCCAGCTCTTCTGGAGCCCACCCTGTGAGCTCCAGCCTGCCAGGCAGGGGGCACTGCTGCCCGGGCATAGCCACCGCCCTGCACTCGCTTGCTGAAGCAGTAGCCTAAATATGCCCATGCAGAGGGGTGCTGTGGGCCGGAGCCGCAGAGGGAGGCGGGTCTGCTGCTGCTCGGTGTGGGGGATGCTTTGTGTTGTCACAGTGGGCAGGCTCAAGAGCGCTAAACATTCCTCTGTCCAGATGCCAGTAGGGCCCTACAGAGAAGCACGGGGGCTGGGGGCGACAGTGACGCACACGCCCCTCGTGTGCTCTCTGGTTCGTGGGCCGCCGTTCTTTGCTTCCTCTTAACCAGGAGTGATAGTTTCCTGAGGAACGGCGTTTAGTGCGGAGACTTAGTCCCCAGGCCCCTAGGCGCACCACTGAACCCCTTTCCCTCAGGTCACTCAGCGGTGACATGTGCCTTCCCACGTTGGGGGTGCCCCCTTTCTATTTTGCAGGTACACGAGCGAACTGAAGAAATGGATTTCCTGTTGTTGGTCGTCCGCAAACTTCTAAGAACAAATTCACGTTTTGTGAAGGTAAAGTTGATTTCATGAGTAACTGAAACATTTAGGGTTAAGATTTATTATTTACTTTTGTTTCTCCTTATTTTAATAGAAACTAGTTGTCCATTGTCTTGTGTAGTCCTCCAGATCTTGCTAGGAAGCTGGCTAAAGGGTGCTCTCGTACGATCAGACGATGGAGTACTTTTTGGTTATTATGTTGCATTAAATTGTGAAATATTCTCCAGGCTGCAGAAAATGATCTGATGATAGTTGACGCTAATGAAATGCTGGGTATTAGAGCACTGCTTTTGGTTGAATAGGTACCATAATCTGAAGGTATGTGACTATATCTGTAACCTCTGTTTTAAAAGTAGCAGAGTCACATTGAAGTTTGAGAATAGTTATATGCACTGTTATTATAGGAGACTTGAGTTAGGAGCTAACTGGAAGTCCGTGGCAAAAATGGTAAACATTGCTTACATTTTGTTTGAGCAAAAAGGACAAAGAAGTGAACTAGGCCAAAATAGCAAAAGGTTTATAATTATTATGTAGTTTAGACATAGGTCAACCCAGCCATGCTAAGTAGGAGTCTTTCAGAAGCAGCAGTGATCGGGTGCATGTCATTCTTTATATAAAGGAACTGTGGAAGGATTTGCTGTTATTGGAAAGCAGCTGCCCTCTCAATCATAACATATTTTGTCTTCAAGTGTTTCATCTCTCTGTCCGTTCAGGGAGACATTCCCACCCTGCCCCAAGGTGGGGACATCAACCTTAGGAGGCTCACAGTCTCACTGTGGTGGGTGCTGACTAAATGGAACCTGAAATTTGCAATCAGTTGTCTTATTGCTTGAGATGACTGTAAAATGAATGAGAGAATTTGGCTATTTCATTCCTTTTTCTGAATCTTAAAGATGACATTGAAGGTTGTTCAACAAGTCCAGACCTTTCTTTTTTTTTGTTTTTTTGGCCGTGCCGTGGGGCATGTGGGATCTCAGTTCCCTGACCAGGGATTGACCCCTTGCCCCCTGCATAGGAAACATGGAGTCTTAACCACTGGACTGCCAAGCAAGTCCCCAGAATCTGGACCTTTCTTTTTTTTTAAAATAAATTTATTTATTTTTGGCTGTGTTGGGTCTTTGTTGCTGCACGTGGGCTTTCTCTAGTTGTGGGGAGCAGGGGCTATTCTTTTTTTTTTTTTAATTTATTTTAATTTATTTATTTTTGGCCGCGTTGGGTCTTCATTGTTGTGCATGGGCCTTCTCTAGTTGCGGTGAGCAGGGCTACTCTTTGTTGTGGTGTGTGGACTTCTCGTTGCTGTGGCTTCTCTTGTTGGGGATCACAGGCTCTAGGCATGCGGGCTTCAGTAGTTGTGGCTCATGGGCTCTAGAGCGCAGGCTCAGTAGTTGTGGCGCATGGGCTTAGTTGCTCCACAGCATGTGGGATCTTCCAGGACCAGGGCTCGAGCCCGTGTCCCCTGCATTGCCAGGCGGATTCTTAACCACTGTGCCACCAGGGAAGCCCAGCAGGGGCTATTCTTCATTGTGGTGCGCGGGCTTCTCATTGCAGTGGCTTCTCTTGTGGAGCACGGGCTCTAGGTGCATGGGCTTCAGTAGTTGTGGCTCACGGACTCAGTAGTTGTGGCTTGCAGGCTCTAGAGTGCAGGCTCAGTAGTTGTGGCGCATGGGTTTAGTTGCTTCACGGCATGTGGGATCTTCTTGGACCAGGGCTCGAACCCGTGTCCCCTGCATTGGCAGGCGGATTCTTAACCACTGCGCCATGAGGGACGCCCCCAAATTACTTTTTTATTACTTTTTAGAAAGAGAGTGGCTGTCAGAGACTTAGATGCAGGAGCACGGGCAGATGGGCCTTCCAGTCCCCCCTTCCGCTCCCCACCCAAACCTTTAGAGGTCCCTGGCTTTGTGCCATCCCCCAGCCTACTGACCCTGCTGTCACTGCTGGCTGACCAGAGTCAGCCCAGGCCACCCTGGACAAGCAGGTATCTTGGGCAGGCTGTTGAATGGTCTGTCTGGAGGAGAGGCTGGGAGCTGCTTGGGGGAGGGCGCACTACAGGGAAGTTGGTGGCAGCACGGAACCTTGTAGCTTTGAGCAGTCCAGATTTGACCTTCTCGTCGCCTGCTGCCTCAGTAGAACAAAAGCCTGGCAGTTCCCTAGCCTCACTGTTCCTTGGGAGGTGGTTTAGAGAACATCTGCTGCGATGGGTGTGCCCCTTGGGGGCCACTCTTACACCCCAAGTGGTTTCTCAGAGCCTGCCTTCTAACCACAAGCATCTTGTCTCAGTGAGTTCTGGTCAGCAGGACTTTGACCTCTTGTATCTAACATCAGCTGGGAAAATACAGACATTTTGTTTACCCAGTAAGTGTATTAATAATACCTGTGTAAAGTTTATACTTTTCTGCTAAGATTTACACTTCAGAAACGTAGTAGGTAGTCAGTGGTCAGCAGATAGCTGTGTTTACCTCCTGCTTAGCATTTTGGAGACTGGTGGATGGCGCAGACCCTTTGTAACGCTGCCACCTTCTCCAGGGCACAGCTGATGGGCTGTGGATGCTTCCTCTGGTATTCATGGCTGAGTTTCTTAAGGATGTCATCCCATATTTGCTTTTTGGCAAATCTGAAACCTGTGGTGAGTCCCTGAGCCTCTGCTGTCCCACTTGGTCTGGACTGGTTCCCCAGGGCTGCTGCACAGCGGCCGTCCTGGGGCTTCTCCAGTTTCTCAGCTTAGAGTCAAGGTTTTATGGGTCCCTTGTCTTCTTCCTCTTTCGTGCTTTCTTTTTTAAAGAGCTTTTTTATTTTTTTAAATAAATTTATTCATTTTATTTATTTATTTTTGTCTGCGTTGGGTCTTTGTTGCTGTGTGTGGGCTTTTTCTAGTTGCAGCGAGCGGGGGCTACTCTTTGTTGCGGTGTGCCGGCTTCTCATCGCAGTGGCTTCTCTTGTTGCGCAGCACAGGCTCTAGGCATGTGGGCTTCAGTAGTTGTGGCACGTGGGCTCAGTAGTTGTGGCTCGCGGGCTCAGTAGTTGTGGCTTGCAGGCTCCAGAGCACAGGCTCTGTTGTGGCACACGGGATTCGTTGCTCTGTGGCATGTGGGATCTTCCCAGACCAGGCTCAAACCCATGTCCCCTGCATTGGCAAGCGGATTCTTAACCACTGCGCCACCAGGGAATCCCTCTCTTTGGTGCTTTTTGCACGCAGGCTTTCTCTAGTTGTGGCGAGCGGGGGCTACTCTTTGTTGCAGTTCACGGGCTTCTCATTGCAGTGGCTTCTCTTGCTGTGGAGCACGGGCTCTAGGCGCGTGGGCTCAGTAGCTGTGGCTCGCGGGCTCTAGAGCGCAGACTCAGTAGTTGTGGCGCATGGGCTTAGTTGCTCCACGGCATGTGGGATCTTCCCGGACCAGGGCTCGAACCCGTGTCCCCTGCATTGGCAGGCGGATTCTTAACCACTGCACCACCAGGGAAGTCCCTAAGTTAGCTTTCTGATGCAAAGTGTCCTTTTAGGTTAATGGTTGTAATTTAGCTTTATTGGAGAAATGTAGTTTCTCACCTGATAAAGCAATTGAAGAGAAATTTAAAAGTTGGCATCTCTGAGCATTCTTTAAACTGTAATAATTTGAATTACGCTGGAGATCAAATCGAAGTATTCAGTTAAAGTTTTGAAAATTATTAAAACAGAAGACAAGCCTGGAATTGTAAAAGTATTTCATTTCAGTTATTATTATCATCATTATTTTGTCTGTTTTAATGGGTTTTTTTTACTCTGTAGGTAGTCCTGATGTCAGCCACCATCAACTGTAAAGAGTTTGCAGATTACTTTGCTGTTACTGTTCAGAACAAGGTGAACCCTGCTTATATTTTTGAAGTGGAAGGAAAGCCCTATGCAGTTGAGGAGTATTATCTTAATGATTTGGAGCACGTTCATCATAGCAGGGTATGTTGGAACGCATTGTTTCTTTTACAGTGAATGTACTTTTGTATTTGATCACACCTGCATTTATTAGCTACAATTGCAAGGCTCTTCTGGAGCTTAAAATTGGAGCAGAGAGATGGTGTGGGATGGGCCTGGAGAAGAATAAGAGGAAGGAAACTCCGGGGTTTGTTGTCATAAACGTGAGCATGATAAGCACTCACATTGTGTGTCCCAGTGAAAGTTATTCAAACTGGTTTTGTACTTTATTGATGTTGAAGAATAAAATGTCAGCTTTTGGTCAGCTACAAAATTGTAGATTCAGCTGAGGGTAGAAGGTAATTTTATTTCTGTTAAGTTAAATTTTCTAATGTAAGTTGTATTGCTCTAAACTGAAGGAGGATTGCATTGTGGGAACAGTGTGTGATAATATATTCTTATGAAAAGTTGCAGTTGATATACAGTTGTTTTCACGTGGGTAATACATTTGTAGGATTTGAAGATCGAAGAGTATATGCAAGGTATAAAATATCTCCTTCCTACTGTCCTCTGTCTGCCCAGTTCCCCCACTAAATTATTGTCATTAATTTCTCTGGATCTTTCCATATTTACAAGCAAATATGGATGTATTGTTTCTCTTTTTTACAGAATGATAGCATTCTGTGTGCATCTTGTTTTTTCTTCACTTACCTTTTCACATTTTTTACATGTCATGTAGTTTCTTCATTCCCTTTTTAGAGCTACATAACATTCTTTTATGTGAGTATAAATATAAAGATGATTCTTTTTATTAAATTGAAGTATGGCTGATTTACAATGTTGTGTTCGTTTCTGGTGCACAAAGTGATTCGGTTATATATATATTGTGTGTGTGTATATATTCTTTTTCATATTCTTTTCCATTATGGCTTATTACAGGGTCTTGAATATAGTTCCCTGTGCTATACAGTAGGACCTTAACTGTTTATGTATTTTATATGTAGTAGTTGGTATCTGCTAATCCCAACCTCCTAATTTATCTCCCCCCCACCCCTTTTCCCCTTTTGTAACCAGAGGTTTGTTTTCTATGTCTCTGAGTCTTTTTGCAAATAAGTTCATTTGTATCATATTTTAGATTCCACATGTAAGAGATATCATATGGTATTTGTCTTTCTCTGTCTGACTTACTTCACTTAGTATGATAATCTCTGGGTCCATCCATGTTGCTGCAAATGGCATTATTTCATTCTTTTCTATGGCTGAGTATTATTCCATTGTATATATGTGCCATATCTTTATCCATTCATCTGTCGATGGGCATTTAGGTTGCTTCTATGCCTTGGCTATTGTGAATAGTGCTGCTATGAACGTTGGGGTGCATATAGTAAAGATTATTCTTTATTTAACTAATCTCCAGTGTTTCTTATCTTTTCTTATTAAAAACAGTGCTAAAGAGAACACCTTTGTGCATGTGAAGGTATATCTTGTAGGCCAGGGTTTCTTAGCCTCAGCACAGTTGATATTTTGGGCCAGGTAATTTTGTATGGCGGGGGCTGTCCTGTGCATTGTAGGATGCTTGATATTTAATAGCTCTGCTGGCTTTGACCCACCAGATGCAAGTCGGGCTCCTTCCCATCCCCACCCCCCTGTGACAACCAAAAATGTTTCTGGACATCCCTGGGATGGGAGTAAAACACCTCTTTCGAGGACCCCTGTGCCTTCCTGGAAGTGGGTCAGAGGATGTGTGCATTTGGAATTTTGACGGACGTTGCCAAATTGCTCTGTATAAGAGTTTGACTTTTATTAAAAACATCTGTAGGGACTTCCCTGGTGGTCCAGTGGTTAAAACTCTGGGCTCCCAGTGTAGGGGACATGGGTTTGTTCCCTGGTTGGGGAACTAAGATCCCACATGCCGCACAGCTCGGCCAAAAAAAAAAAAATCTGTAATGTTAAAGTAAACAGTCTCTACTACAATGAGTTGGCTCACTAGGGTTCACCTCATTAGAAGATGTATTTTGTCAAATGTAATTATGTCAGAGGGAGGCCGGTGATGGCCATTAGAATGTAGCACTTCTTTTTTTTCTCCCAGCTTTTAATTTTTAAAAAAAAATTAATTAGTTTATTTATTTTTGGCTGCATTGAGTCTTTGTTGCTGCGTGTGGGCTTTAGCTGCGGCGAGCGGGGCTACTCTCCTTTGCAGTGCACGGGCTTCTCACTGCAATGGCTCCTCTTGTTGCAGAGCATGGGCTCTAGGCGCGTGGGCTTCGGTAGTTGTGGCACACAGGCGCAGTAGTTGTGGCTCGCGGGCTCTAGAGCACAGGTTCAGTAGTTGTGGTGCACGGGCTTAGTTGCCCCGTGGCATCTGGGATATTCCCAGACCAGGGCTCAAAACCCGTGTCCCCTGCATTGGCAGGCAGGTTCTTAACCACTGCGCCACCAGGGAGGTCCTCTCCCAGCTTTTAAAATGACAGTATTTCAAAACAGAAAAGTTGAAAGAAATTTTGTAGTGAACACCCATGTGTCCATCACCTAGGGTCTACAGTTAACATTTACTTTGTAGCACTTCAAAAAAACTCCAAACCTGTCAGAACTAAGAAGCTAACGCTGGTACATTACTATTAGCTGAACTTGAGTTTGTTTGGATGTCACTGGTTTTCCCTAATGTTCTTTTTCTGCCCTAGGATCCCACATTGTGTTTAGCTGTCATGTCTCTTTAGGTTCCCCTGGGCTGTGACAGTTTCTCAGACTTCTCTTATTTTTTTAAAAAATTATTTATTTATTTATTTATTTGCGGTACGCGGGCCTCTTACTGTTGTGGCCTCTCCCATTGCGGAGCACAGGCTCCGGACGCGCAGGCCCAGTGGCCATGGCTCACGGTCCCAGCCGCTCCGCGGCATGTGGGATCTTCCCGGACCGGGGCACGAACCTGTGTCCCCTGCATCGGCAGGCAGACTCTGAACCACCGCACCACCAGGGAAGCCCCCAGACTTCTCTTATTTTTGATGACCTTGACGATTTTTAGGAGAACCGGCCAGGTATTTTGTAGGATGCCCCACTACTGGAATTTTTCTGGTGTTTTTCTCATGATTAGACCGGGGCTGTGAGTTTGGGGGAGGAAGACCACCGGGGTGAAGTGTTGTTCCATCACATCATGACCAACAGCACGGCTCACTGCTGGTGACATGGCCTTGATCTCCTGGCCCCGGTCGTGTTTACCAGGCTTCTCCCTTGTAATGTTACTCTGCCCTCCTTTTCTTTTTCCGTATATATGTATATATATATTAGGTTAGTTTGTTTATTGTCTGTCACCCCCGCCCCCTAAGGTTATGAACAGGGTAAGAAGAGACATTCTTTCCTTTTCTTCCTGGACTCCATGGTTGGAAACAAGTCTAAGTGCAGCCCGTATTCAAGGTGGAGGGGAGAGGGCCCGTATTTATAACATTTAACCATTATGCCTTGTCTGACCCATTTTGGAATATGAGAGTAATAAAGCTTTACTAGTCTTTTCACCTGGCTAATGTCTGATTGACTTCTGTTGGTGTGTATTTTGTGTTTGATTCCTTGTGGATGTGCTGAGGAGTGGGGTCTGGCCTGGGCACGTGCCCTGAGCCCGTGTGGGCCCTGGCAGCAGATGGGTGCATCGTGTTCACCTGCTAGAGGACATCTGGCCCCAGCGCTGTTTACCGTATGTCCTGATCGGTGTCACTTAGGGTTTCAATGAACCGATACTCAAGATTTAACTCTGTATTAATTTTAAGCCTTACAGAAAAGGTGCTTTATGTAGATTCTATTATAAATTTTGGAGTCAGAGGGCCTTTGTTAAAAATCACAGTTTTATTACCGTGATTAGTCGTGCTGTCATGTGATTACTCAGCATGCTGTCTCGTGTTGCAAGGGAGAAGGTCCTCCTCCTCCAGAGCAGCAGCCTCTCCACCCTGTGGTTGTCTCATCCCTTCCCTCCTCCTTAGGGGCCTGGTCTGATTCACTGCCCTCCTCTCCGTGTCTTTTCTAGCATCTTGTCCACATTTAAACAGCACTGAGTCTCTTTCATCTTAAAAGACACCCATGTTAGGTGTGCTGTTTCTCATAGCTTTTGCCAGATGTTGAACTCCCAGTGCCCACTTCTCTACCCTCCCCCCACTCACTGCCACCTCTCAGCCAAGACTGCACCCCCCAGTGTCACTAGCAACCGCCTCGTGAAGTCCAGAGCACTCAGCCCTACACCCCCTGAGCTCTCTCTAATATTTGACACTGTTGGCCACTTTGATTTTCTTGAAACTCACCCTTCCCTTGGGTCCCATGATGCTCTCCTGGTCTTTCTGTTACCAACTCTGGCTGTTACTTTCAGTGTCCTTTGAAGAGCCCTTTTCATGCTTCATTTTCCACTTTTTTTTTAATTGCCAAGAAACCCTCACAAAACTGGCCCGTAGGAGAGGACATAAAATGTCATCGCGAACTGGGATAAATTGTGGCCACCCGTGATCTGCAGCCTGGTCCAGCAGCAGAGCATGGCCCACTCCCCAGGCCTCCCGGTGGGTTCTTTTTGGAGCACGCTCCACCACCCTAGAGCATCATTGTTCTATAATTCTGCTTGGTTTTGCTGTAATCCATTTGAAGGGGATTTGGGAGGATGGTGTGGGACGGGTTGCTTCCCGGACAGGCTGGTTGGCCTGGGCGAGGCCGACTGGGATGGAGGCAGACAGGCAGGGCTCCAGTGCCTCAGCTTGGAACAGAAACATCATGGTCGCTGAACACTGGGCACCGGTGGGTGGGCTGACTGGAGCCACCCTGGCCCCGCCTCTGTGAATAGCAGCGCTTCCCTCCACAGTCCCGCTCCCGACTGAGCACGCCCTCTGCAGTGCACTTCACTCCGCTGCCTGCCCACACTGTGCTCTCCGGGAACGCGGAGGCTTGTCTGTCGTGCCTCCTCCTGGTTTCCTCTCCGCAAACAGAAGGGGATGGGTTCAACAAGTGGATGGGTGGGCTGTGACTAGTGTATGTCCTTGGTCACCTGTGTCAAGGCTGGCTTGGAGAAAACAGGGCTATGTTTGGTATCTTAGCAGTGTGTTCAAAAAATATTCTCTAGGCTTGGATTCTAGAGCTCAGTGAAATCACTTGTGAACTGATGTCATGCTTTTCCCGCAGCTTGTTTGTAGGAAAACAGTTCTAGATGGGTTTGGATCTACTGTTGGAGTTTGTGAAAAGTATACCTTTTCTTCCATTCCTTTTTTGTCCGGTTGTGTTATGGTAAATACTGGATATTGTTTGGGTGAAGCAGCAAATTATTTAAAGGTTGAGCGTCAAGAATTGCTCGTTCAGAATTATTGATTAAATAAGAGTCAATTTGTCATGCATACATTAGTAGCATTGTAATCTTAATGAAACATGGATTATTTGAATACTAGCTGACTTAATTTACTCTAAGGAAAAACTGGAAAAGGAGTTTCTCCTCAAGTCTTCTGATCTGTTCTTCACAAAATCAAATGTGTCTTTCATACAGTACTTGATAAGTAAAATTATTAAATAAACAAAATAAACAAAAATATTCTTGGTGAAAAAACTCAGTGTGGCTATAAAATAGATTTTATGGCAACAATGACATAACCTAATGCTGGATATTCTGGAGAGATATGCAGTGATGGCCTTGGTCCTATGAACACTCTCAGCTCAGACTGCTAATTCTGACCTCACCAGGGAGTCTGTGGATGTGGTTGAACCCCAGTGTTCCAGAGAAGCACCTGAAGGGCAAGTTTAAAGGAACTGGGCTCCATGTGGCTTTGTCTTAATACACGATTAAAAGTAGTCTAAGGACCCCCTCAAAAAGCTTGGTAGCTATAATATGACATGGTTATATTATTACTGTAAATTGGCAGATACAGATGGGCTGTTGCCTTCTCCTGGTACTCGTGATTTTTAGGGCTACTTTCCACATGATGCTGTTGCAGTTCTCAGGCGCTCTGAGGTCGAGGGCATGAGCACTGCCTCTGACCAGAAGCTCTTCCTGGCTCCACCGGCATTGGGAGCAACTTTTCCTTTGTTTTCGGAATAGATTTCCCGCCAGAGGCTTCGCTTCTGTACATGTGGACCCTGACTCCTCCGTTGCTCCCGTGACGTGTGTGCCGTGGGTGTCGGAGCCTTGAGAAGGGCTTGATGCTTAGCAGGCACCAGATACTGGCTGCAAACGATGCCATGTTTATTCGGGGTATTTGTTATGTTGGTGAACTCGCGGGTCACCCATCCAACCCCAGAGTCTCCTTGGTGACCCTGTTTTGGCTTTTCCTCTTCCTCTTTCTAGGTTTCTCCTCACCTCTTGGAGGAGCCAGTGATAACCAAGGACATCTATGAAGTCGCTGTCTCCCTCATTCAGATGTTTGATGGCTTGGACATGAAGGAGAGTGGGTAAGAGGTGCTCCACGTGGCAGTGTACTTGAATGTATCTGAGAATTAAGAAATCTTTATTCGTTCTGAAGCTTTTTACTGTTTTTATAATAGTAACTGTAGATACTGTTTCAGTAGTCACTGTGTATATTTTAAAATAATGTCAGTATCTTGCAAGTTTTTTTACTGGAAACTTCTGTTTTAAAGTAGTTAAAATCATGCTAAGAACAGTTTAGGACTGACTGTGTTTAAGGCTAGAAACTTCAGCCTGAAGATAGAATAGTTTTTCCAGACACGCAGAAGTCATGTCAGGGCTTCCCTGGTGGTGCGGTGGTTGGGAATCCGCCTGCCAATGCAGGGGACATGGGTTCGAGCCCTGGTCCAGGAAGATCTCACATGGCGCGGAGCAACTAAGCCCGTGCGCCACAACTACTGAGCCTGCGCTCTAAAGCCTGCAAGCCACAACTACTGAGCCCATGTGCCACAACTACTGAAGCCCGGGTGCCTAGAGCCCATGCTCCGCAGCAAGAGAAGCCACTGCAACGAGAAGCCCGCGCACTGTAACGAAGAGTAGCCCCCGCTCACCGCAACTAGAGAAAGCCCATGTGCAGCAACGCAGGCTCAACACAGGCAAAAATAAAATAAATAAATTAATTAAAAAGCAGAAAGATAAAACCAAAAGCTAATAAAAATCTTTAAAAAAATAAAAATAAAAAGGAAGTCATGTCAGTCAAGTCACTCACAGTCCTAAGGTAAAACTTAAAGGACCACATTAGGAGAAACTGTTGAAAGCCTTTCTTTGCCTTTGTTTCCATTTACTGTAAAGATATATTCCCGATTCTAAGCAGTCTCCCATTGTAATCCAGACGGTTTTTCATTTAGCTGGCTCTTTGAAACCTAGAACATATTTATTTTCCCATAAGGACAATTTCAGTTTACAAGTGGTAGTTAGAGTCTTTAATTTTCAAAATATACCATATTAAGACCTTTTACTGTGCTCATTTTGCTACAGCTCATAAATACCATTTATATATTGGGACAAGAAACAGAATATAGATTCCACCTCCTCATAGTAACCAGCACTCGGTTGCTGGGAAAGCTGTTCTCTTATAGGCCCTAGACACACGCAGACATGGTATTTCTCTTCCTTTAGTTGTTAGTTGTGTAACATAAGCATACAGAAAGTGTCAAGGTATTCATTGTCTTACATTCCTGGTGAACAGTACCTTGCAGTGAGGTGGCTGTATTCTGCGCCTTCAGAATAGATTTCCTGCCAGACGTTTCACTTTTGTGTGTTCGGATTCTGACTCCCCCGTTTTCCAGTGCCGGTGTCAGGGATGTGCCAGGATCTCCATGTGTCAGGGGCCTTGAGTAGTGCTTGACACATGAGTTGGAAAATCCAAGTTACATGCAGCTCTGTTTTTAAGCTCCCACAATTTTTTTGTTTTTTTTAATATGATCAGTGTGTTTAGCTTTACTCAGATATATATCATTTTATTCATCATTGTTTCATCTTAGACTTTCCTTTTTTTACTTTTTCTAATTTCTTAAGTAACTTTATTGAGGTATAATTTACATATATTAAATGCACGCATTTTTTATTGTCTTTCAGTATTTTATGATATTTTCCCATAATATTCTGGCTTCTCTTATTATGGTGAGAGGTTACCTTTTGGTTCAGCTGTTCTTTGTAGGTAAATCTGCCTTTGCCTGGTTAACTTTCAGCCTCCTTCCTTGTCTTTGTCCTGTGGTTTGACTGCTGTGAATAGGTGTGGCGGTCTTTTCATTGATCTTGCTTGAGGCTCAGTGGACTCAGCGAGTCTGAATGGTGGTGGCTTGGGTGCTGCCCAGCAACCTTTCATCCAGTAGTATCCAACTGATGCTCTCGCCTGAGTCATTGGTACATTAGTGAGGTTCTGATTTTATCACTTGCTCTTATTATTCTCTGAGATGGTTCTATAAAGAGGAATTTTCCTTTTATTACCCTGCCTCTTTTCTCCTTATCTCTCTCTCTTTTCATGTCACAGTGGACTCGTGGATTTTTTTTTCCTTTTAAATAGATTTTATTTTTTAGAGCAGTTTTAGGTTCAAGGCAAAATTGAGCAGAAAGTACAAATAGTTCCTGTATACCCCCTCTCCTACAGATGCACAGCCTCCCCTCCTATCAAGTCTCCTACCAGAGTAGCACATTTGTTACAATTGACACATCATTATCACTCAGAGACTATAGTTTAGGGTTCACTCTTAACCCTAAAGATTGCTAGAAATCCTCTGTGCTTGACCTGTTCATCCCTTCCTCCTCCATAACCTCTGGCAATCACTGACCTTTTACTGTCTCCATGGTTTTGCCTTTTCCAGAATGTCATAGAGTTGGAATCATACATATTGCAGCTTTCAGATTGGCTTCTTTCACTTAGAAATAAGCAGTTAAAATTCCTCCATGTCTTTGCAGAGCTTTTTAGTGCTGAATAAATAGTATTTCATCATCTGGATTCACCACAGTCTGTTTACCTGTTCACCTACTGAAGGACATCTTGGTTGCTTTCAAGTTTTGGCAATTGTGAATAAAGCCACTATAAACATCCAAGTGCAGGTTTTTGTGTGGATGTACGTTTTCATTTCATTTGAGTAAATACCAACGAGTGCATTTGTTAGATCATATGGTAAGAGTATGTTTAGTTTTGTAAGAAACTGCGAAATTGTGCTTCAAAGTGGCTGTACCGTTTTGCATTCCCACCAGCAATGAACAAGAGTTCCTGTTGCTCCACATCCTTGCCAGCGTTTGGTACTGTCAGTGTTCTGACAGTTCTAATAGGTATGCAATGGTATCTTGTTTTAATTTGCATTTCCCTGATGACATATGTTGTGGAGCATCTTTTCATAGGTTTATTTGACATCTGTGTGTCTTATTTGGTGATGTGTCTTTTCAGGGCTTTTGCCCATTTTTTACTTGGACTGTTCATATTCTTATTGTTGAGTTCTAAGAGCATTATATATATATTTAGGATAACAGGTCTTTTTATCATATATGTGTTTTGCAGATGTTTCCTCTTGGTCTGTGGTTTGTCTTCTCATTCTCTTGAGACTCATGGATTTTGTTTATTTAAAGTGTCAAAGTTAATCAGTTTTATTTTTTTAACAATCGTCCAAAATTTGGCCAATGGGAGCCTTTGGTAAGTTGGCTCCTATATTATTTGACATGACTTCCTTAGTTTTGGGGCATTTATTTGCTTTCTGGCACAAGGTGTTCCAAGCCATTCATCTTGTTCTTTCCCTGCACTAGACCAAGAATCATTTCTCCAAGGAACTGATTCTTGTAGTGAGGAATGTTTTTAGAAAAGAGGATTTGGATTCGAAGTGTGCTCATTGCTACTGGGGTGTCTGTCATTGCTTCTAAGTCTTTTCAGTGGCTGTAGCTGGAAATGTATTATTTATTTATTTATTGAAGTATAGTTGATTTACAGTGTTAGTTCCAGGTGTACAGCAAAGTGATTCGTGTGTATATATATATATATATATATATTCTTTTTCAGATTCTTCTCCATTATAGGTTATGTTCCACTGCAGTAATATTTCTTTGTATATATGTACCACATCTTTATCTGTTCATCTGTCAGTGGACATTTAGGTTGTTTCCATGTCTTGGCTATTTGAATAGTCTGCTGTGAACATAGGGGTGCATGTATCTTTTTGAATTATAGTTTTGTCTGGATATATGCCCAGGAGTGGGATTGCTCTATCATAGGTAATTCTATTTTTAGTTATTGAAGGAACATCCATACTGTTCTCCGTAGTGGCTGCATCAACTGACATTCCCATTAACAGTGTAGGAGGGTTCTCTTTTCTCCACACCCTCTCCAGCATTTGTTATTTGTAGACTTTTTAGTGATGGCCATTCTGACTGGTGTGAGGTGGTACCTCATTGTAGTTTTGACTTGCATTTCTCTAATAATTAGCAATGTTGAACATTTTTTCATGTGCCTGTTGCCCATCTGTATGTCTTCTTTGGAAAAATGTCTATTTGGAAATGTCTGTTTCTGCCCATTTTTCGTTTGTTTTTTGTTATTGTTCGTAATTTTTTTTAACTGTCATACATGAAATGATATTTCAACTCAAATTTAATATTTTTCTTTTCTTAGCTTTTCTTTTATATGTTTGTTACTGAACCAAACTCGGGTCTGCTTACCCATGTGCAGTAAAGCCAATCTACTGACACTGGTTGTGGTGAAGAAAAGTGCAGGGTTTATTGCAGGCGCCAAGCAAGGAGTCCAGGCAGCTAATGTTCAAAAAGCCCGAACTCCTTGAAAGCCTTTAAAGGCTTTTAAAGACAGGTTTTTAAAGACAGGGTGAGAGAGAGTTGTGGGGTGCCTGATCAGCTCGTGGATGCTCGTCTGATTGGTTGTTGATGAGGTAATCGGGAGTCAACATCCTCAGCCTTCTGGTTCCAGCTGGTCTGGGGTCTACAGGCTTGTGGTCACCATGCAGTTAACTTCTTCCACCTGCTGGGGGTTTCAGTATCTGCAAAACAGCTCACAGGACGTGGCTCAGAATAGTACCTATTGCCCTTGAGGAGGAACTAAAGGCCCTTGACTTTGTTTAATGGCTAAACTATTATTATTTTGTCTTGCTTGACTGTTTTCCTTTGTTTCTCACTTCTCTGATTAAATTTGCTCTTTGGAACTCTCGGAAGGCCTAGGAGGCTAAAGTTTTTCTACAAATAAGAGGCAGGTGGAGGACATGGTGTGTGTGTGGGGTGGTTTCTGTCCTGGGAAGGCCCCATAGGGTCCTGCTTGATTACATTTTTAGTGCTTTTCTTAAACACCAAAACTTTTGGTTGCTAAAACATTATTTACTTATTTGTTTTTCCCCATAATATAATAATAAAATAGTTTAACAAGTAAATAGTGATAGTCCTTGTAAAACTAAACCTGTGAGTGAAGTATAAAACTGCTTTGCTGTTCCTTTTGTTCTTAGAATATATCCCACTGGATATACAGTCAGAGAGAGCTGTTTTCAAATATTACTTTAAATAATAATTCTCTCTGTTTGGTAATCAGTTTATTTTACACCTAGGTTCATTTGTTTATTAGTTGCCTATTTAAAACATTTTAAAGAACCCTGTTTTAAGTTATTATTTGCCACAATTTCCATCCTTCAACTTTTTTGGTTTACTTTGTTACTGTTTTTTAGCTATTAAATTGATTGTTATTTTAGTTTCATCTTTTATTTTATTGATAGAAGTATTTAATCCATGAATTTTTATTTGGTGACTTCTGTGATTGTATCCCATATGTTCTGATATGTAATGTTTTTGCTATTATTTTTGAGACAGTCTCAATTTTGGCTTATATTTCCCCTTTGACCCAAGAGAAATTTAAATTTTTTTGATAAAAGGGCCTTTAAGCACTTTTTACTAATAATGTCAAGTTTGATGGAATTGTTATCATAAAATATTATTTCTATTATTTTTGCTTCATGGAACTGAAGTGGTTTTTTTTTTTTCTGTGATCTAGCACATGGTCAGTTGTGATGAATATTCTGCATGTCCTTGAAATGACAATTTTTATTATCAGAGTGAAAAGTTTGACATATGGTCATAAGTTGCACACTATCCATTATGTTGTTAGCTTTTTAAATTTATTTATTTAGATTTTTTTTTTTGATGTGGACCATGTTTTAAAGTCTTTATTGAATTTGTTACAATATCGCTTCTGCTTTATGTTTTGGTTTTTTGGCCCCAAGGCATGTGGGATCTCAGCTACCCAACCAGGGATCAAACCAGCACCCCCTGCATTGGAAGGCGAAGTCTTAACCACTGGACGGCCAGGGAAGTCCCTAAATTTATTTTTTGACCCTTGGAATGGTTTGTGGAATGAGACTGATGTGTGAAAGTCCCCTCTTACTAGTGTATTTCTGTTTCTCCCTTCATCATGTGTGGTTTCTGCTTTGTGAAGAGGGCTGCTCCAGTCTTTTGCTGCTAGATACTCATAACTGTCACAGTGTCGTGAACTATGGCCTTCTGCATTATACTGTGCCCTTCTTTGCCTTGCTTAATGCTGTGGAGTCTGAATTCTACTTTGTCATATATCAAGATTGCAACTCTTGCTTTCTTTTGTTTGTCTTTACCTCTAAAATCTTTGCCATCCATTTGTTTTCATTTTCTGAATTGCTTAGTGTTTAAATGTGAGTTTTGCATATAGCATAGAGTTGGTTTTGCTTTGTGAGCCACTTGAAAATCTTCTGCTTTTGCTCATTGGCTTCAGCCATCCAGGCTTACTGATGTATGACTCATGTGTTCAGCCTCAGATATGTCATATTTATTGCATGGTCCTTCCTTTTCTTTTTATGTTTTGAATTTTTTTTGGTAGTTAGGAATGTTTATAATTTTGTTTTTGTGTTTAATACCTTTATATAAGGCCCATAGTGTTACATAGGCTTCTTATATTTGGTTATTTTTCCAATTTTTTTAAACTGACATATAGTTGATTTACAATGTTGTGTTTTAGGTATACAGCATATTGATTTAATTTTATGTGTGTGTGTGTGTGTGTGTGTGTGTGTGTGTGTGTGTGTGTGTGTGTATGTATATATATATATACTTTTTCAGGTTCTTTTCCCTTATAGGTTATTACAAAATATTGAGTATGGTTCCCTGTGCTATATAGTAAGTCCTTGTTGGTTATCTATTTTTTTTGAATTTTATTTATTTTTTTATACAGCAGGTTCTTATTAGTCATCCATTTCATACACATCAGTGTTCCCAATTCATCACACCCCCACCCCCACCCCCCGCTGCTTTCCCCCCTTGGTGTCCATATGTTTGTTCTCTACATCTGTGTCTCTATTTCTGCCCCGTAGACCAGTTCATCAGTACCATTTTTCTAGGTTCCACATATATGTGTTAATATGCGCTATTTGTTTTTCTCTTTCTGACTTACTTCACTCTGTATGACAGTCTCTAGATTCATCCACATCTCTACAAAGGACCCAATTTCGTTCCTTTTTATGGCTGAGTAATATTCCATTGTATATATGTACCACATCTTTATCCACTCATCTGTCAATGGGCATTTAGGTTGCTTCCATGACCTGACTATTGTAAATAGTGCTGCAGTGAACATTGGGGTGCATGTGTCTTTTTGAATTATGGTTTTCTCTGGGTATATGCCCAGTAGTGGGATTGCTGGGTCATATGGTAATTCTGTTTTTACTTTTTGAAGGAACCTCCATACTGTTCTCTGTAGTGGCTGTATCAATTTACATTCCCACCAACAGTGCAAGAGGGTTCCCTTTTCTCCACACCCTCTCCAGCATTTGCTGTTTGTAGATTTTCTGATGATGCCCATTGTAACTGGTGTGAGGTGATACCTCATTGTAGTTTTGATTTGCATTTCTCTAATAATTAGTGATTTTGAACAGCTTTTCATGTGTTCCTTGGCCATCTGTATGTCCTCTTTGGAGAAATGTCTATTTAGGTCTTCTGCCCATTTTTGGATTGGGTGGTTTTTTTTTTTAATATGAGCTGCATGAGCTGTTTATATATTTTGGAGATTAATCCTTTGTTGATTTGTTTGCAAATATTTTTTCCCATTCTGAGGGTTGTCTTTTTGTCTTGTTTGTAGTTTCCTTTGCTTTGCAAAAGCTTTTAAGTTGCATTAGGTCCCATTTGTTTATTTTATTTAATTTTATTTATTTTTTTGCGGTACGCAGGCCTCTCACTGCTGTGGCCTCTCCTGTTGCGGAGCACAGGCTCTGGACACGCAGGCTCAGCGGCCATGGCTCACGGGTCCAGCTGCTTCGTGGCATGTGGGATCTTCCGAGACCGGGGCACGAACCTGTGTCCCCTGCATCGGCAGGCAGACTCTAAACCACTGCGCCACCAGGGAAGCCCCCATTTGTTTATTTTTGTTTTTATTTCCATTACTCTAGGAGGTGGATCAAAAAAGATCTTGCTGTGATTTATGTCAAAGAGTGTTCTTCCTATGTTTTCCTCTAAGAGTTTTATATTGTCCAGTCTTACATTTAGGTCTCTAATCCATTTTGAGTTTATTTTTGTGTGTGGTGTTAGGGAGTGTTCTAATTTCATTCTTTTTTTTTTTTTTTTTAACATCTTTATTGGGGTATAATTGCTTTACAATGGTGTGTTAGTTTCTGCTTTATAACAGAGTGAATCAGTTATACATATACATATGTTCCCATATCTCTTCCCTCTTTGTCTCCCTCCCTCCCACCCTCCCTATCCCACCCCTCCAGACAGCCACAAAGAACCGAGCCGGTTTCCCTGTGCCATGCGGCTGCTTCCCACTGGCTATCTACCTTACGTTTGTTAGTATATATATGTCCATGTCTCTCTCTCGCCCTATCACACCTCACCCTTCCCCCTCCCCATATCCTCAAGTCTGTTCTCCAGTAGGTCTGTGTCTTTATTCCTGTTTTACCCCTAGGTTCTTCATAACATTTTTTTTTCTTAAATTCCATATATATGTGTTAGCATATGGTATTTGTCCTTCTCTTTCTGACTTACTTCACTCTGTATGACAGACTCTAGATCTTTCCACTTAGATTTCTAATTTCATTCTTTTATGTATGTAGCTGTCCAGTTTTCCCAGCACCACTTATTGAAGAGACTGTCTTTTCTCCATTGAATACCCTTGCCTTCTTTGTCACAAATTAGTTGATCATAGGTGAGTGGGTTTATCTCTGTGCTTTCTATCCTGTTCCATTGATCTATATTTCTGTTTTTGTGCCAGTACCATATTGTCTTGATTACTGTAGCTTTGTAGTATAGTCTCAAGTCAGGGATTCTGATTCCTCCAGCTCCGTTTTTTTCCCTCAAGACTGCTTTGGCTATTCAGGGTCTTTTGTGTCTCCATACAAATTTTAAGATTTTTTGTTCTAGTTCTGTAAAAAAATGCCAATGGTAATTTGATAGGGATTGCATTGAACCTGTAGATTGCTTTGGGTAGTATAGTCATTTTCACAATGTTGACTCTTCCAATCCAAGAACATAGTATATCTCTCCATCTGTTGGTATTATCTTTAATTTCTTTCAACAGAGTCTTATAGTTTTCCGCCTACAGGTCTTTTGTCTCCCTAGGTAGGTTTATTCCTAGGTATTTTACTCTTTTTGTTGCAATGGTAAATGGGAGTGTTTCCTTAATTTCTCTTTCAGATTTTTCATCATTACTGTATAGGAATGCAAGAGATTTCTGTGCCTTAATTTTGTATCCTGCAGGTTTACCAAATTCACTGATTAGCTCTAGTAGTTTTCTGGTGGCATCATTAGGATTCTCTGTGTATAGTATCATGTCATCTGCAGACAGTGCCAGTTTTACTTCTTTTCCAATTTGTGTACCTTTTATTTCTTTTCCTTCTCTGATTGCCATGGCTAGGACTTCCAAAACTATGTTGAATAATAGTGGCTAGAGTGGACATCCTTGTCTTGTTCCTGATCTTAGAGGAAATGCTTTCAGTTTTTCACCATTGAGAATGATGTTTGCTGTGGGTTTTACATATATGGCCTTTATTATGTTGAGGTAGGTTGCCTCTCTGCCCACTTTCTGGAGATTTTTTTATCATAAATGGGTATTGAATTTTGTCAAAAGCTTTTTCTGCATCTGTTGAGATGATCATATGGTTTTTCTCCTTCAATTTGTGAATATGGTGTATCACATTGATTGATATGCGTATATTGAAGAATCCTTGCATCCCTGGGATAAATCCCACTTGATCATGGTGTATGATCCTTTTAATTGTTGTTGGATTCTGTTTGCTAGTATTTTGTTGAGGATTTTTGCATCTATATTCATCAGTGATACTGGTCTGTAATTTTCTTTTTTTGTAGTATCTTTCTCTGGTTTTGGTATCAGGGTGAAAGGGGCCTCATAGAATGAGTTTGGGAGTGTTCCTTCCTCTGCAATTTTTTGGAAGAGTTTGAGAAGGATAGGTGTTAGCTCTTCTCTAAATGTTTGATAGAATTCACTTGTGAAGCCATCTGGTCCTGGGCTTTTGTTTGTTGGAAGATTTTTAATCACAGTTTCAATTTCATTACTTGTGATTGGTCTGTTCATATTTTCTGTTTCTTCCTGATTCAGTCTTGGAAGGTTATACCTTTGTAAGAGTTTGTCCATTTCTTCCAGGTTGTCCATTTTATTGGCATAGAGTTGCTTTTAGTAGTCTCTTAGGATGCTTTGTATTTCAGCAGTGTCTATTGTAACTTCTCCTTTTTCATTTCTAATTTTATTGATTTGAGTCCTGTCCGTCTTTTTCTTTTCTTTTTAAAATTTATTTATTATTTATTTTTGGCTGTGTGGGGTCTTCATTTCTGTGTGAGGGCTTTCTCTAGTTGCGGCAAGTGGGGGCCACTCTTCATCGCGATGTGGGGGCCTCTCACTCTTGTGGCCTCTCTTGTTGCGGAGCACAGGCTCCAGATGCCCAGGCTCAGTAGTTGTGGCTCACGGGCCAAGTTGCTCCGTGGCATGTGGGATCTTCCCAGACCAGGGCTCGAACCTGTGTCCCCTGCATTGGCAGGCAGATTCTCAACCACTGCGCCACCAGGGAAACCCTGTCTTTTTCCTGATGAGTCTGGCTAATGGTTTATCAACTTTGTTTATCTTCTCAGAGAACCAGCTTTTAGTTTTATTGATCTTTGCTATTGTTTTCTTTGTTTCTATTTCATTTATTTCTGCTCTGATCTTTATGATTTCTTTCTTCTGCTAACTTTGGGTTTTGTTTGTTTTGTTTGTTCTTCTTTCTCTAGTTCATTTAGGTGTAAGGTTAGATTGTTTATTTGAGATTTTTCTTGCTTCTTGAGGTAGGCTTGTATAGCTATAAACTTCCCTCTTTGAACTGGCTTTGCTGCCTCCTTTAGGGTTTGGATCCTCATGTTTTTTTTTTTTTTTTTTTGCGGAGCACAGCCTCCGAATGTGCAGGCTCAGCGGCCATGGCTTACGGGTCTAGCCACTCCGCGGCATGTGGGATCTTCCCAGACTGGGGCACGAACCCGTGTCCCCTGCATCGGCAGGTGGACTCTCAACCACTGCGCCACCAGGGAAGCCCGGATCATCATGTTTTAATTACCATTTGTCTCTAGGTATTTTTTGATTTCCTCTTTGATTTCTTCAGTGATCTCTTGGTAATTTAGTAACGTATTGTTTAGCCTCCATGTGTTTGTGTTTTTTACGTTTTTTTCCCCTGTAATTGATTTCTTAATCTCATAGTGTTGTGGTCAGAAAAGATGCTTGATATGATTTCAGTTTTCTTAAAGTTACTGAGGCTTGATTTGTGACCCAAGATGTGATCTATCCTGGAGAATGTTCTGTGTGCACTTGAGAAGAAAGTGTAATCTTCTGTTTCTGGATGGAATGTCCTATAAATATCAATTAAATCTCTCTGGTCTGTTGTGTCATTTAAAGCTTGTGTGTCCTTATTAATTTTCCGTTTGGACGATCTGTCCATTGGTGTAAGTGAGGTGTTAAAGTCCCCCACTATTGTGTTACTGTTGATTTCCTCTTTTATAGGTGTTAGCAGTTGTGGATGATCTGTCCATTGGTGTAAGTGAGGTGTTAAAGTCCCCCACTATTATTGTGTTACTGTTGATTTCCTCTTTTATAGCTGTTAGCAGTTGCCTTATGTATTGAGGTGCTCCTATGTTGGGTGCCTATATATTTATAATTGTTATATCTTCTTCTTGGATTGATCTCTTGAGCATTATGTCCTTGTCTCTTGTAACATTCTTTATTTTAAAGTCTGTTTCATCTGATATGAGTATTGCTACTCCAGCTTTCTTTTGATTTCCATTTGCATGGAATATCTTTTTCCATCCCCTCACTTGCAGTCTGTATGTGTCCCTAGGTCTGAAGTGGGTCTCTTGTAGACAGCATATATATGGGTCTTGTTTTTGTATCCATTTAGCAAGCCTGTGTCTTTTGGTTGGAGCATTTAATCCATTCACGTTTAAGGTAGTTATCGATATGTATGTTCCTATTACCATTTTCGTAATTGTTTTGGGTTTGTTTTTGTAGGTCCTTTTCTTCTCTTGTGTTTCCCACTTAGAGAAGTTCCTTTAGCATTTGTTGTAGAGCTGGTTTGGTGGTGCTGAATTCTCTTAGCTTTTGCTTGTCTGTAAAACTTTTGATTTCTCCATCGAATCTGAATGAGATCCTTGCTGGGTAGAGTAATCTTGGTTGTAGGTTCTTCCCTTTCATCACTTTAAGTATATCATGCCACTCCCTTCTGGCTTGTAGAGTTTCTGCTGAGAAATCAGCTGTTAACCTTATGTTAACCTTATGGGAGTTCCCTTGTATGTTATTTGTCATTCTTCCCTTGCTGCTTTCAGTAATTTTTCTTTGTCTTCAACTTTTGCCAGTTTGATAACTATGTGTTTTGGCGTGTTTCTCCTTGGGTTTATCTGGTATGGGACTCTCTGCACTTCCTGGACTTGGGTGGCTCTTTCCTTTCCTGTGTTAGGGAAGTTTTCAACTATAATGTCTTCAAAGATTTTCTTGGGCCCTTTCTCTCTTCTCCTTCTGGGACCCCGATAATGTGAATGTTGTTGCATTTAATGTTGTCCCAGATGTTTCTTAGGCTGTCTTCATTTCTTTTCATTCTTTTTTCTTTATTCTGTTCCGCAGCAGTGAATTCCACTATTCTGTCTTCCAGGTCACTTATCCATCCTTCTGCCTCAGTTGTTCTGCTATTGATTCCTTCTAGTGTATTTTTCATTTCAGTTATTGTGTTGTTCATCTCTGTTTGTTTGTTCTTTAATTCTTCTAGGTCTTTGTTAAACATTTCTTGCATCTTCTCGATCTTTGCCTCCATTCTTTTTCCAAGGTCCTGGATCATCTTCACTACCATTATTCTGAATTCTTTTTCTGGAAGGTTGCCTATCTCCACTTCATTTAATTGTTTTTCTGTTGTCCAGTCTGGTTCCTTCATCTGGTACCTAGCCCTCTGCCTTTTCATCTTGTCTGTCTTTCTGTGAATGTGGTTTTTGTTCCACAGGCTGCAGGATTGTAGTTCTTCTTGCTTCTGCTGCCTGCCCTCTGGTGGATCTGGTTATCTGTTTTATACATAGTAGTGGGTATGTGTTAATCCCAAACTCCTTATTTATCCCTCCCCCAACCTTTCCTCTTTGGTAACCATAAATTTATTTTCTATGTCTGTGGGTCTGTTTCTGTTTTGTGAATAAGTTCATGTATATCTTTTTTTTTTTTTAGATTCCACATATAAGCAGTATCATATGGTATTTGTCTTTCTCTGTCTGGCTTACTTCACGTGCTGTGATAATCTCTAGGTCCATCCATGCTGCTGCAAATGGGATTATTTCATTCTTTTTATGGCTGAGTAGTATTCCATTGTATATGTATATGCACCACATCTTCCTTATGCATTCATCTGTCCATGGACATGTTGGTTGCTTCCATGTCTCAGCTATTATAAATAGTGCTGCTCTGAACATAGGGGTACATTGTATCTTTTCGACTTATAGTTTTCTCCAGTTATATGCTCAGGAGTGGGATTGCTGGATCATATGGTAATTCTATTTTTAGTTTTCAGAGGCACCTCCATACTGTTTTCCATAGTGGCTGCATCAATTTTAACATTCCCACCAACAGTGTAGGAAGGTTTGCTTTTCTCCACACCCTTTCCAGCATTTGTTATTTCTAGACTTTTTGATGATGGCCATTCTAACCGGAATGAGGTGATACCTCATTGTAGTTTTGATTTGCATTTCTCTAATAGTTAGCAATGTTGAGCGTTTTTTCCTTTGCCTATTGGCCATCTGTATTTCTAATAATTAGCAATGTTGAGCATTTTTTCCTTTGCCTATTGGCCATTTTGTGATTGGGTTGTTTGTTTTTTTGGTATTGAGCTATATGAGCTATTTGTTCATATTGGAAATTAATCCCTTGTCGGTTGCATTGTTTGCAAACATTTTCTCCCACTCTGTAGGTTGTCTTTTCATTTCATTTATG
Organism: Lipotes vexillifer; assembly: GCF_000442215.2. Taxonomy (NCBI): domain Eukaryota; kingdom Metazoa; phylum Chordata; class Mammalia; order Artiodactyla; family Lipotidae; genus Lipotes; species Lipotes vexillifer. The sequence goes on along the minus strand of NW_006783036.1, from coordinate 969,835 downwards.
GTTTCCTTTGCTGTTCAAAAGCTTTTAAGTTTAATTTTTAAGTTTTATTAGGTCCCATTTGTTTATTTTTGTTTTTATTTCCATTACTCTAGGAGATGGATCCAAAAAGATATTGCTTCAATTTATGTCAAAGAGTGTTCTGCCTATGTTTTCCTCTAGACGTTTTATAGTATCCAGTTTTACATTTAGGCCTTTAATCCATTTTGAGTTTATTTTTGTACATGGTGTTAGAGAATGTTCTAATTTCATTTTTTAATATGTAGCTGTCCAGTTTTCCCAGCTCCACTTATTGAAAAGACTGTCTTTTCTCCATTGTGTATTCTTACCTCCTTTGTCATAGATTACTAGACTATAGGTATGTGGGTTTATTTCTGGGCTTTCCATCCTGTTCCATTGATGTATATTTCTGTTTTCATGACAGCTCCATACTGTTTTGATTACTGTGGCTTTGTGGTATAATCTTAAGCCAGGCAGCCTGATTCCTCCAGCTCCATTTTTCTTTGTCAAGATTGCTTTGGCCATTTGGGGTCATTTATGTTTCCATACAAATTAAAAAATTTTTTGTTCTGTGATCATATGATCATCTCAATAGACGCAGAAAAAGCTTTTGATAATATTTAACATCCATTTATGATAAAAACTCTCCAGGAAGTGGGCATAGAGGGTACCTACCTCAACATAAGAAAGGCCATATGTGACAAACTCACAGCTAACATTATACTCAGTGGTGAAAAGCTGATAGTATTTCTTGTAAGATCAGGAACAAGACAAGGATGCCCACTCTCACCAGTTTTATTCAACGTAGGTTTTTTTTTTTTTTTTTTTTTTCTTTCCGGTACGCGGGCCTGTACAGGAGCAGGACCTGCTTGTGTATTTTGGAGAGTAATCCTTTGTCAAGTTGCTTCGTTGGCAAATATTTTCTCCCATTCTGAGGGTTGTCTTTTCGTCTTGTTTATGGTTTCCTTTGCTGTGCAACAGCTTTTAAGTTTCATTAGGTCCCATTTGTTTATTTTTTTAATTTCCATTTCTCTAGGAGGTGGGTCAAAAAGGATCTTGCTGTGACTTATGTCATAGAGTGTTCTGCCTATGTTTTTCTCTAAGAGTTTGATAGTGTCTGGCCTTATTACATTTAGGTCTTTAATCCATTTTGAGATAATTTCTGTGTATGGTGTTAGGGAATGTTCTGATTTCATTCTTTTACATGTAGCTGTCCAGTTTTCCCAGCACCACTTATTGAAGAGGCTGTCTTTTCTCCATTGTATATTCTTGGCTCCTTTATCAAAGATAAGGTGACCATATGTGTGTGGGTTTATCTCTGGACTTTCTATCCTGTTCCATTGATCTGTATTTCTCTTTTTGTACCAGTTCCATACTGTCTTGATTACTCTAGCTTTGTAGTATAGTCTGAAGTCTGGGAACCTGATTCCTCCAGCTCCATTTTTCTTTCTCAAGATTGCTTTGGCTATTCAGCGTCTTCTGTATTTCCATACAAATTGTGAAATTTTTTGTTCTAGTTCTGTGAAAAACGCCATTGGTTGATTGATAGGGATTGCAGTGAATCTGTAGACTGCTTTGGGTAGTATAGTCATTTTCACAATGTTGACTCTTCCAATCCAAGAACATGGTATATCTCTCCATCTGTTTGTATCGTCTTTCATTTCTTTCATCAGTGTCTTACAGTTTTCTGTCTACAGGTCTTTTCTCTCCTTAGGTAGGTTTATTCCTAGGTATTTTACTCTTTCTGTTGCAGTGGTAAATGGGAGTGTTTCTTTAGTTTCTCCTTCAGATTTTTCATCATTAGTGTATAGGAATGCAAGAGATTTCTGTGCCTTAATTTTGTATCCTGCAACTTTACCAAATTCATTGATTAGCTCTAATAGTTTTCTGGTAGCATCTTTAGGATTCTCTATGTATAGTATCATGTCATCTGCAAACAGTGACAGTTTTACCTCTTCTTTTCCGATTTGGATTCCTTTTATTTCTTTTTTCTTCTGTGACTGCCGTGGCTAAAACTTCCAAAACTGTTTTGAAAAATAGTGGTGAGAGTGGGCCACCCTGTCTTGTTCTGATCTTAGAGGAAATGGTTTCAGTTTTTCACCATTGAGAACGATGTTGGCTGTGGGTTTGTCATATATGGCCTGTATTATGTTGAGGTAGGTTCCCTGTATGCCTACTTTCTGGAGAGTTTTTAATCATAAATGGGTGTTGAATTTTATCGAAAGCTTTTTCTGCATCTGTTGAGATTATCATATGGTTTTTATCCTTCAGTTTGTTAATATGGTGTATCACATTGATTGATTTACGTATATTGAAGAATCCTTGCATTCCTGGGATAAACCCCACTTGATCATGGTGTATGATCCTTTTAATGTGCTGTTGGATTCTGTTTGCTAGTATTTTGTTGAGGATTTTTGCATCTATATTCATCAGTGATATTGTCCTGTAGTTTCCTTTTTTAATGACATCTTTGTCTGGTTTTGGTATCAGGGTGATGGTGGCCTCATAGAATGAGTTTGGGAGTGTTCCTCCCTCTGCTATATTTTGGAAGAGTTTGAGAAGGATGGGTGTTAGCTCTTCTCTAAATGTTTGATAGAATTAATCTGTGAAGCCATCTGGTCCTGGGCTTTTGTTTGTTGGAAGATTTTTAATCACAGTTTCAATTTCAGTGCTTGTGATTGGTCTGTTCATATTTTCTATTTCTTCCTGGTTTAGTCTCAGAAGTTTGTGCTTTTCTAAGAATTTGTCCATTTCTTCTAGGTTGTCCATTTCTTTGGCATATAGGTGCTTGTAGTAATCTCTCATCATGATCCTTTTTATTTCTGCAGTGTCAGTTGTTACTTCTCCTTTTTCATTCTAATTCTGTTGATTTGAGTCTTCTCTTTTTTTTTCTTGATGAGTCTGGCCAGTGGTTTATCAATTTTATTTATCTTCTCAAAAAAACAGCTTTTAGTTTTATTGATCTTTGCTATTGTTTCCTTCATTTCTTTTTCATTTATTTCTGAGCTGATCTTTATGATTTCTTTCCTTCTGCTAACTTTGGTTTTTTTTTGTTCTTGTTTGTCTAATTGCTTTAGGTGTAAGTTTAGGTTGTTTATTTGAGATGTTTCCTGTTTCTTGAGGTAGGATTGTATTGCTATAAACTTCCCTCTTAGAACTGCTCTTGCTGCGTCCCATAGGTTTTGGGTTGTCGTGGTTTCATTATCATTTGTTTCTAGGTATTTTTTGATATCCTCTTTGATTTCTTCAGTGATCTCTTGGTAATTTAGTAACGTATTGTTCAGCCTCCATGTGTTTGTATTTTTTATAGTTTTTTTCCTGTGATTGATATCTAGTCTCATAGCATTGTGGTCAGAAAAGATGCTTGATATGATTTCAATTTTCTTAAATTTACTGAGGCTTGATTTGTGACCCAAGATATGATCTATCCTGGAGAATGTTCGATGAGCACTTGAGAAGAAAGTGTATTCTGTTGTTTTGGGATGGAATGTCCTATAAATATCAATTAAGTCCATCTTGTCTAATGTGTCATTTAAAGCTTGTGTTTCCTTATTCATTTTCATTTTGTATGATCTGTCCATTGGTGAAAGAGGGGTGTTAAAGTCCCATACTGTTACAGCATTACTGTTGATTTCCCCTTTTATGGCTCTTAGCATTTGCCTTGTATTGAGATTGAAAGAGGGGTGTTAAAGTCCCATACTGTTACAGCATTACTGTTGATTTCCCCTTTTATGGCTCTTAGCATTTGCCTTATGTATTGAGATGCTCCTATGTTGGGTGCATAAATATTTACAATTGTTATATCTTCTTCTTGGATTGATCCCTTGATCATTATGTAGTGTCCTTCTTTGTCTCTTGTAATAGTCTTTATTTTAAAGTTTGTTTTGTCTGGGGCTTCCCTGGTGGCGCAGTGGTTGAGAGTCCGCCTGCCGATGCAGGGGACACAGGTTTGTGCCCTGGTCCGGGAGGATCCCACATGCCACGGAGCAGCTAGGTCCGTAAGCCATGGCCCCTGAGCCATGGCCACTGAGCCTGCGCATCCGGAGCCTGTGCTCCGCAACGGGAGAGGCCACAACAGTGAAAGACCCGTGTACCGCAAAAATAAAAAAATAAAAATAAAGTCTATTTTGTCTGATATGAGAATTGCTACTCCAGCTTTCTTTTGATTTCCATTTGCATGGAATATCTTTTTCCATCCCCTCACTTTCAGTCTGTATGTGTCCCTAGGTCTGATGTGGGTCTCTTGTAGATAGCATATGTACACGTCTTGTTGTTGTATGCATTCAGCCAGTCTGTGTCTTTTGGTTGGAGCATTTAATCCATTTACATTTAAGGTAATTATCGATATGTATGTTCCTATTACCATTTTCTTAATTGTTTTGGTTTTGTTGTTTTAGGTGTTTTCCTTCTCTTGTGTTTCCCACTTAGAGAAGTTCCTTTAGCATTTGTTGTAAAGCTGGTTTGGTGGTGCTGAATTCTCTTAGCTTTTGCTTGACTGTAAAGGTTTTAATTTCTCCATCGAATCTGAATGAGATCCTTGCTGGCTAGAGTAATCTTGGTTGTAGGTTTTTCCCTTTCATCACTTTAAATATGTCCTGCCATTCCCTTCTGGCTTGCAGAGTTTCTGCTGAAAGATAAGCTGTTAACCTTATGGGGATTCCCTTGTATGTTATTTGTTGCTTTTCCCTTGCTGCTTTAAATATTTTTTCTTTGTATTTAATTTTTGATAGTTTGATTAATATGTGTCTTGGTGTGTTTCTCCTTGGATTTATCCTGTATGGGACTCTGTGCTTCTTGGACTTGATCGACTGTTCCCTTTCCTATGTTAGGGAAGTTTTCAACTATAATCTCTTCAAATATTTTCATGGACCCTTTCTTTTTGTCTTCTTCTGGGACCCCTGTAATTCGAGTGTTGTTGTGTTTAATGTTGTCCCAGAGGTCTCTCAGACTGTCCTCAATTCTTTTCCTTCTCTTTTCTTTATTCTGCTCTGCGGTAGTTATTTCCACTGTTTCATCTTCTAAGTCGTTTACGCATTCTTCTGCCTCAGTTATTCTGCTGTTGATTCCTTCTAGAGAATTTTTAATTTCACTTATTTTGTTGTTCATCATTGTTTGCTCTTTAGTTCTTCTGTGTCCTTGCTAAACATTTCTTGTATTTTCTCCATCCTGTTTTCAAGATTTTGGATCATCTTTACTATCATTATTCTGAATTCTTTTTCAGGTAGACTGCCTATTTCCTCTTCATTTGTTTGGTCAGGTGGGTTTTTACCTTGCTCCTTCATCTGCTGCATAGTTCTCCATCTTCTCATTTTGTTTAACTTACTGTGTTGGGGTCTCTTTTTCTCAGGCTGCAGGTTCGTAGTTCCCATTGTTTTTGGTGTCTGCCCCCAGTGGGTGAGGTTGGTTCAGTGGCTTGTGTAGGCTTCCTGGTGGAGGGGACTGGTGCCTGTGTTCTGGTGGGTTGGGCTGGATCTTGTCTTCCCCGTGGGCAGGGCTGCATCCAGTGGTGTTTTGGTGGGGGGCGGGTATGTGAACTTAGTATGATTTTAAGCAGCCTCTCTGCTAATGGGTACGGTTGTGTTCCTGTCTTGCTGGTTGTTTGGCGTGGGGTGTCCAGCACTGGAGCTTGCTGGCCATTGGGTGGAGTTGGGTCTTAGCGTTGAGATGGAGATCTCTGGGAGAGCCCTCGCCAATTGACATTACCTGGGGCTGGGAGGTCTCTGATGGTCCAGTGTCCTGAACTTGGCTCTTCCACCTCAGAGGCTCAGGCCTGACACCAGGCCAGAGTACCAAGACCCTGTCAGCTACATGGCTCAGACAAAAAGGGAGAAAAAAGGAGAGAAAAAAACAATTAAAAATTATTAAAATAAAAAAATAATAATAAAAAAAAGAAAAAAGAAGAGAGCAACCAAGCCAGTAAACAAACCCACCAATGATAACAAGTGCTAAAAACTAAACTAAGATCAACATAAAATTCAGAAACAAATCAGTCACAGAGAGCAAACCCCAAGTCTACAGTTTCTCCCAAGTCCACTGCCTCAGTTTTGGGACGATTTGTTGTCTATTCAGGTATTCCACAGATGCAGGTACATCAAGTTGATTGTGGGGATTTAATCCACTGCTCCTGAGGCTGCTGGGAGAGATTTCCCTTTCTCTTCTTAGTTTGTACAGCTCCTGGGTTTCAGCTTTGGTTTTGGCCCCTCCTCTGCATGTAGGTTGCCCTCAGGCATCTGTTCCTGCCCAGACAGGAGGGCGTTAAAGCAGCGGCTGATTAGGGGACTATTGCTCACTCAGGCCAGGGGGAAATGAGGGGTAAGGTAGTCATAATTGTAATGCTGCAGGCCGCTGTGATGTGGCAACAGCCTGAGGCGCGCCGTGTGTTCTCCTGGGGAAGTTGTCCCTGGACCACGGGACCCTAGCAGTGACGGGCTGCGTAGACTCCCGGGGCAGGGGGTTGGGGGGTGGATAGTGAGCTGCGCTTTCATACAGGTTCTTTGGTGGCAGCAGCAGCAGCAGCGTTAGCGTTTCATGCCTGTTTCTGGGGTCCAAGCTGATAGCCGCGGCTCACGCCCGTCTCTGGAGCTTGCTTAGGCGGTGCTCTGCCTTCTGTGGGTAGACAGGGAAGGAATCCCCTCCCTTGCACACCCCAAAACAGTGGTCTCTTGCCTCTTAGGCAGGTCCAGACTTTTTCGCAGACTCCCTCCTGGCTAGCTGTTATACACTAACCCTCTCAGGCTGTCTTCACGCAGCCAACCCCAGTCCTCTCCCTGGGATCTGACCTCTGAAGCTCGAGCCTCATCTCCCAGCCCCCACCTGCCCCTGGGCAGGTGAGCAGGCAAGCCTCTCGGGCTGCTGAGTGCTGGTCGGCTCGGATCCTCTGTGCGCGAGTCTCTCCGCTTTGCCCTCCGCACCCTGTTGCTGCGCTCTCCCCCGTGGCTCCGAAGCTCCCCCCCGCCCCTCCCCGTCTCCGCCAGTGAGGCGTCTTCCTAGTGTCTGGAAGCCTTTCCTCCTTCACAGCTCCCTCCTAGAGGTGCAGGTCCCGTCCCTATTCTTTCTTCTGTCTCTGTTTTTTCTTTTTTCTTTTGCCCTACCCAGGTACATGGGGATTTTCTTGCCTTTTGGGAAGTCTGAGGTCTTCTGCCAGGGCTAAGTAGGTATTCTGTAGGAGTTGTTCCACATGTAGATGTATTTTTGATGTGGAAGGAAGGTGATCTGCATGTCTTACTCCTCTGCCATCTTGAAGGTCCCCAACAATTGATTTTTGTTTATTGATCTTATATTCTGCAACTTTGTTGAACTCATTTATTAGTTCTAGGAGGATTCCTTAGGGTTTCTGTATATAAGATCATGTCATCTATTGAATAAAGATAGTTTTATTTCTTCTTTTCCAATCTGGATGCCTTGTATTTCTTTTTCTTGCCTAACTGCCCTGGCTAGAACCTCCAGTACATTGTTGAAAAGAAGTGTCAAGTGTGGATGCCCTTGTCTTGTTACTGATCATAGGGGGAAAACATCCATCTTTCACTGTTAGATTATCATGTTTGCTGAGGGCTTTTTGTAGATGACCTTCATCAGGTTGAGAAAGTTCACTTCTATTTCTAGTTTGTTGAGTGTTCATTTTTTAAATTAATTACTTTATTTATTTATTTTTGGCTGCGTTGGGTCTTTGTTGCTGTGCATGGGCTTTCTCTAGTTGAAGCGAGCAGGGGCTATTCTTCGTTGGAGTCCGTGGGCTTCTCATTGTGGTAGCTTTTCTTGTTGTGGAGCATGGGCTCTGGATGCGCAGGCTTCAGTAGTTGTGGCTCGTGGGCTCTAGAGTGCAGGCTCAGTAGTTGTGGCACATGGGCTTAGTTCCTCTGAAGCATGTGGGGTCTTCCTGGACCAGGGCTCAAACCCGTGTCCCCTGCATTGGCAGGCGGATTCTTAACCACTGTGCCACCAGGGAAGTCCTGCTGAGTGTTTTTTAAATGAAAACATGTTAGATTTTGTTAGATGATTTTTGTCTATTGAGATAATCATGTGATTTTTGTCTTTATTGATTTTTTAGATGTTAAATCAACTTTGCATCCCTCAGATAAATCCCACTTGGTCATGGTGTATACTTCTTTTTATATGTTGCTGGATTTGGTTTACTTAGTATTTTGTTGAGGATTTTTACATTCATATCCTTAAGGTATTGGTCTGTAGTTTTCTTATGTCTGTCTGGTTTTGGTATCAGGGTAATACTGGCCTCGTAAAATGAGTTGGGAGATGCTCTGTTTTTTGGAAGAGTTTGTGAAGAATTGGTATTCTTTGAATGTTTTTTGGAATTCAGCTGTGAAGCCGTTGGGGTCTGGGCTTTCTTTATGGGTAGTTTTAAAATTAATAATTCAATCTTGTTGTTTTTATAGATCTATTCAGATTGTCTTTTTTTTCTTGGGTCAGTTTCAGTAGTTTATGTCTTTTTAGGACTAGTAGTAATGTCTTCTCTTTCATTTCTGATTGTAGTATATGGACTCGCTATTTTTCTTTTGGTCAAACTAGGTAGATTTGTCAATTTGTTGATCTTTTCAAAGAGCTAGGTTTTTGTTTTTCTGTTTTTTTTCTTTTTCTATTTCATTGATTTCCACTCTAATCTTTATTTTTTTCTTGGAACAGTCAAGAAACAACAATCCATGCTGTGCCTGGGAACAGTAACCGCAAAGAAAGAGGAGGGGGTGAGAGGGGTAAACTAGTAACTGCAGCTCCGTGGCTCTTTGTCCCCTGTTTGTTCTTGTCACGGTCTTACTGCTGAACTGAAGGGGCTGATTTCCTTGTTTCTTGTCTGTCTCTCTAGCTAGAATGTAAGCTCCAAAGAGTGGGGACCTTGTCTGTCTTTCTGCTGTGCCTGCCGGCATGGAGGAGGGCCTGGCACAGGGGAGGGGCTCAAGGGTTTGGGGAGGAATGAAAGTTCTGACTTCACACAACTTAAATATGTTGATAGCAGCAGGGAGGCGAGAGGACAGTTTGAGATCTTGGTCTATAAAAATGCTTTCTAATAGTAGTTTGGATTCTTTAGAGTTTAAGTTTTGTTTGTAGTAGTTTTTCTAAATGTTTTGTATTTTGAGGTTCTGGATTACAGTAACTGAATTTCAAAGAAGACTTTTTCGGGTAGTGAGTTTTTATGGGAGAAAGTAGTCAAGAGGCTTGGGGTCCCTTGGGTGATCCTGGAGCTTTGGACAGTGTCTCACGTCCTGGGGCCTCTGTGTTTTCTTAGATAAAAGAAGGAAAATTATACTCAATGACCTAGATGTAAGAACCTTTCTGGGTCAGAAGCCATAATATGAGGATTCTGGAAAAACAATGGCTACTTAGCCTTGATTAATATTTGTGCACTTCACATTTTAACAGGACCAAGACCTGGTCGGGCACCCCATTTGTGTCAGAGCGGAGCAGTGTGTTGGTGTTTTTGCCAGGTGAGTGTCATTCTTTCGTGATCTAGAATCTGCGCTGGATGGAGACTAGTTTGTGTCTCGCACACATATTGTGAAAAATGGTATTTGTAGTGCGTTTTTATTCTTTTGAGACTCTGGGAATGTGAATAAATGTGATTTTCGGTTTGATGTCTTACTATAACCTTTGTGTTGCTAAAAACGTTGATAATGAACAGTTTAACTTTTTGAGGGCAGTCTGACCCCCTTCAGAAAAAATTGGCTATGTTAAATTTGCTCTTTCATATATATGGTTATAAATGTGAAGTAATTGTCATCGATCTGTATTTAAAGCTTATTTAATAATAATATCATTATTGTAATACCATGAAAATCATCAAGGTAGCCCTTGAGTTCCTTTTTCTTCAGTATTTGACAAAATAATCTCTTAAGATACTTAAAGATTAATTTTTGTTAAATTGTACTTTTTCAAAATGATGATTTTGATTTTTTAATCAAGTGGTATAGCTTGATGAAACCTTATGACAATAATTCATGTATTTTTTGTTGTTGGAAGGTAATATGTAGAACATATGAGTATTTGTGCTAATTGTGGTGGAGAACAAAAAGCATGAATAAAAGTAACATTTTACTTTGGAATGCAACATGAGAGTTTAAAACTTTGATCATGTTTTGCTTAGGTTGATACGGATTAGTTTTATATCCAGAAGACAAGCATTAGCTGACAGTGGTATGGAGTTGCATTTGTCCCAATAAATATTTGTCAGTGATTGCTGTGTGCATAATATTGTATCAAGGAAGAAATGACCAGAGTCAGGGCAGTACTATCTTAAGAACACCTGATGTGAAATAAATGCTTTCTAACTGCTAAACATTGCCTGAATAAAATATGTATAAATGATATTTTACAGTTTAGTTTGTTGTTTTTCTTTTATGTGTTTATGTGAGTTCATTTGACAGTACATTTGTTTCATTAATTGATCTTTGGGGAATGGTTCTGTGTTAGTGTTTTTAGGGCTACTGTAACAAAGTGCTATAAACTGGAAGGCTTAGAACAAGAGAAGTTTATTCTTTCACTCTGCTGGAGACTAGAAGTTCAAAATCAAGGTGTCAGCAGGGCCCTGCTCCCTCTGAGGCTCTGGGTAGAATCCTTCCTTGACTCTTGCCAGCTTCTCTTGGCCGTCAGTCTTTGGCCCTCCTTGGCTTGTGGTTGCAATACTTCTATCTCTGCCTTGATCGTTACATGGTGTTTTCTGTGCGGGTGTTTTCTTACGAGGACACCAGTCCTATTGGAATAAAGGCCTATTTTTCTCCACTGTGACCTCATCTTAACTAATTATATCGGCAATCATGCTTTATTTACAAATATGAACCTTATGAAAAAAATTTAAAACATCTCTGTGACCAAGACTTTTTAAATATTATTTTTTGGTTGTAAAATTTTGCATAATCAAAGTAGGACATTTGGAAAACCAGTGGGGGGAAGAGAGGAATGTAAAATTACTTATCTTATATGGCCAGCACTCACAGGCAGTCATTGCTGTGGAAAGGAAAACATAGAAAGAATATGTTTTTTCTCATTTTTGAGTTAGTGGTAGTCAGTGTCATTATGCATTTTTCACTTGTAATTCTGATATATTTAGGTGAAGAGGATAAAAACGTCAGATAAAATGAATTGGTAGAGCCGTATTTATAAAAGATGTCATCTTAATTTAAAGGTTGTTTTCTAGAAATAAATGCAAATCTTTTTTTCCCCCTCCACTTTTTTTCTTCCCTAGGTCTGGGTGAAATAAACTATATGCATGAACTTCTCACAAACATGGTTCATAAAAGGTGTGTTTAAAATGATACTGCTGTATTTTCAGTTGTAAAGCATTGTATTGTTTCTAGCTTAAATAATTTTAATGATCTCAGTGAGTAGTTATTCATTTTCATATATATCTAGTCTTTATGGATATTTTATTTCATTTACTTCTTTCTTAGGTTACAGGTCTATCCACTCCATTCAAGTGTGACTTTGGAAGAACAGAATAACGTGTTTTTAAGTCCAGTGCCTGGGTACAGAAAGGTAGGACAGCTGGGAGACCAGTAATGAGCACTTAGGTACATTTTCCTTCATTAGAGACTCTGCTAATGAGAAGTGCTGACATTCCAGCTGGTTGTACGATATGTTCTGTAGCTGGTGGTTAGTCACCTAAACAAGCACTTGCCTGATGAGCCAAGTATGTTATTTCATTTTGTCTTTATTTTATAAATCAGTTGGCTAAGGTTTTTTATTTCCTCAGCCTCAGGACTTTGTTTCTAGTGGATTTCAGTGCCTCTTACCCCCAGCAGTTCTCAAACTGTGGGACTGTTCTCTTGTCCCTGGCACTGCTCTGGAGATTTTGGTTAGAACCCACGTTCTTAGTCCTGGTTTAAGAGTATTTCTTTAATTTTCTTCTTTATGTGTGAATGATGGGATTGTCTTATCACAACCCTTCTAGTGCTGCTTGAGATCATCAGGGACCCCAGACATGCAGCCTAGCCCCCTTGATTCCAGTGAGAAGGTTCTGCATCTCTAGGGGCAGCCTAGACCTTGCATGGCAACTCAGGGCCCTTATGTCCTGCAGACCTTCCTGGGAACTTTAGCCTGGTTGTGCTCTGTGCCCCTGGGTAATTCCAAGACCCCCTGAAGCTATCCTGTCTGAGGTCAGGGAGAGCTGTCTTTGCCCTGTTTCTTGCCTGCTAATGCTTATGTGAACCTTCTGTGTTGCACGGGCCTGGTTTTCTGTACATCAGGGGCTTCCGCTGGACCCCTGGAATGATTCCACCAGGAAAAGGCTGTACCTTAACATTGAGGTGTAGGGGTTAAGAGCATGCGTGGGGAGTTGGACAGATGACATGGGTCTCTGTCCCCTGTAGATGTGTGCCTCTGAGCACATCGCTTCTTGGTCTTAATTTTACTGTTGGAAAGTAGAGTTGATAACATTCACCTTGCAGAGCTGTTAGGAAGGTTAATTATAATAATATATGTCCGTACTTAAATCGTGGTAGTGCTGCAGTGCCTGACACAAAGTAGGTGTCCAATGATTGGATGCTGGTACTACAGGTAATAGCTAATATTTATTGAGCACTTGGCTCACGCCTGGAGCAGTTCTAAGCATTTCACGTTTATTAACTCAAGTAATAGGGAAGATATTATTGTTATCGCCATTTTATAGATGAGAAAACTGAGGTTAAGTAGTCCAGGGTCCTACGCTGGGGTGGAGCAGAGCTGGGGTTCAGAGCAGGTTTGGCTGCTGAGCCCGCACTGCACTGACTCTTCCTCGTGCCCCGCCCCCAGGGCCCTTGACTAACGGTGACTTCTGTGTAAAATAGAAAACATGGCTAATTTCAAAATTTGAGCCCAGTACCTAATGATTTCCTGTATGTAGTGAGCATGTCAGATTCTTTTTTTGATGTTTGATAGGTCATTCTGTCCACCAACATTGCGGAGAGTTCTGTCACGGTTCCAGACGTCAAATATGGTGAGATCCTGCTGTTTTCCTCACAAAGTAAACCATAGTATTTGTAGCCTGTGTGTCCCTCAGGAGTTGTTCTTCCCCGTCTCTTCCCCTGTTCTGGAGGAGAGAATGTAGGACAGTGGGTTCCGAAGTTCCTCCTGTACTTCTCTCTCCCTCGCCCTCCTCTGAGCTCACGTGTCTGTTCAGCCGGGCAGCCTCTGCGGCATGGCTACTGACACACACAGGAAGCGATCGGGGGCGTCCCCGGGGCGCCGTGGGCAGTAGGAGAGCTTTGGGGCTGCCCCTGCTGGACATAGTGACTGGAGGGAGGGGCCCGAGTCTGCCCCGTTGCTGCAGGTCGTCGAGAAAGACACTACGTCAGCTCGGGGTGAGGCCACTCGTAGTCTGGTCTCCCACGTGTGTGTCCTTGATGACGCTGTGAGGTTCCGTTAATTCACGTTCGGGAGCGTGACGCTTGCCGGGCGCTGTTCTCGGTGGTGGGCAGGCGTACGGGGCGAGTGAGGCGTGTTGTCTTCTGGTGGGAGAGCCAAGCGGTTAGCAGGGGAAAAAATAGGTGCAATTGTCGAGGTAG
>NW_006783036.1:955550-956334 GCF_000442215.2 Lipotes vexillifer | reverse complement strand
AATAAATCAGAGAAAGGGGTTACAGTTAATTGGGTAAATGACCTTTTAGATGGGGCGATGTGGGAACACCTCTGTGAGGACAGTGATAGCTGAGGAAGGCGTGATTTGGGTGAGGAGTGAGCATGGAAAGAGGCAGGACAGCGTGAGGAGCAGCTGCGAGGAGCAGCAAGGTGGCCAGTGTGGCTGGGACAGGTCAGCCGGCGCCACGGCAGCGCTCTGTCTGGGCCAGCAGCCGTCCATGTGCTGCGGGGACAGTGCACAAACAGGCGAGGCTCCGTTCTCCTGACACATGGGGGGCGGGTGTTGACATGCAGGCGATCAGTTAGACAAACAGCCACGTGCCGCCAGGTAGACTGCGGCATGTCCAGAGGAAGAGGTGGAGGAGTGGGGCAGGGGTCAGGGAGGGGCAGCCGGAGCCGTGGGGGCAGCGGCCAGTGGGGGCATCTGCGGGAAGGGCGTTTCTGTAGAAGGGACAGGAGGCGCCAAGTCCCTGAAGGAGCGCGGGACAGCCGGGAGGCCGGGGAAGCTGGACGGGGCGAGGTCAGGGGGGTCACGGGCACCAGGGCACCAGGCGCGGAGGCCACCAGGGCATCGGAGACTCCAGCTTTTCCCGAGGGAGCCGGGGATGTCAGCGACTTGTGAGGGAAGAACGACGGCGCGTCAGGTCCGCTCGACAGCCTGTGGGGGGCATGGTGGGGGAGACGGAGACGAGGCCGAGGAGAGGGCGGGGGGGGTGTCGGGGGCCTTAGGGGGGATGCTCGGGGGGCAGAGGGAGAGGCGGGCG
>NW_006783036.1:954304-955304 GCF_000442215.2 Lipotes vexillifer | reverse complement strand
GCTCCGGAGGTGGTTTCTGTGACGGGCGGGCGGAGAGCCGGGGCAGCGGCCGGAGCGCTGGCGGGCCGGGAGAAGGTGTGTGCCGGGCGGCGCGGGGCCCAGAGGCGCAGAGGACGTGTGGGAGCCGGCCGTGGGGGAGGGGCGAGGCACCTGGTGGGCGGCTTGGCCCCCATCCTGGGGAGGAGGCCGATGTGGGCGGAGGGGTGCTGCCGAGGGGGCGCAGGGTCCTCTGATGGCCTCTGCGTTACCCGTGAGCCCGAGGCCAGGCCTCAGCTGAAAGCGAGCAGGACAGGAAGTGCCGGAGGTGTGAGGAGGCTGGATGGACGGGGCAGCCTGAGTCCCGAGGGCCGCTGGCGACCGGGAGCTTAAAGGGCGCCGTCAGCCTACAGCCCGTTTTGTTTCTCCTCTTCCCTCTGCCGCCACTTGGGCTGCACGATGTAGGTGGAGAGCTGTGATCAGCAGGCCTGGGGTCGAGTCAGCTGAGCAGAGCAGGGTGACAGGAGGCCAGGGGGTCAAGGCAGATGTGTGGGGCGGTCACAGTGGGGGCTGGGAGCCCGTGGCTTGGTCAGGAGGGAAGGGGACATTAGGCGGAGGGGCGGGGACAGTTAGCAGCAGGCCCTGACGTGCACAGATGGCAGGTCCGTTTGTAGGGATTAAGGACTGCTGGGGTAGGGTTACAGGATGGGGGCGGGAGGGGAGGAAAGCGGTCTGGTGCCAGGGAAAGATGCTTGCGATTGAGATTGAGGGGAGGGGGTCAGGTAGGGCGGTGGGAAGGAGATGCTGAGACAGGTGGGAGATGGGGTCTCGAAGCCGAGGGCCTCGGCGCTTCCAGCACCGTTTTTCTGGGAATGGAGATCCGCAAACGCTATGGGCTATGGCGGGAGGAGTGTTCAAGAGCCCTGGGGAGCCAGCAAGGAGGGCTTGGTGGTGGCGGCGCAGTCAGGGAGCAGGAGGTTGCGAGGGGGAAGCGGCGCTGCGGAGCGGGCCGAGGCGGGGGGGG
>NW_006783036.1:946886-954294 GCF_000442215.2 Lipotes vexillifer | reverse complement strand
AGGAGCCAGCGCCGCCCTGCCAGCTGCCTGCTCTCCTCCCAGGGGCTGGGAGCGCGGCACGGAGATGCGGGGCGGCTGTCCCCCGCCCGCCAGCGCACACATGGGATTGGGACCTGGCAGTCCCCCACTTTACCTGTGCTTCTGCGCAGCCTTGTGAGGCTGGCCTGTCGCTGCAGCCCGCATAGGCTCGTATTATGGCGTGTGGGCTCTCACAGGCATATGTTCTTTCTGCCCAGACTCCCAGGACTTAGAAGTAAGAATGGCACCGCGGCCTCCCCGTCCTAGGCAGTCGGGAATGGCCGGTGCATTTCCAGAGGCTTCTGTGTGTACACTAATTCTAAAGGCTGTGTGTTTCATAAATTGTCTTATCGCTATGCACTGTGATTGTTACACAGTTATGTTTTGCTAGCCTGGTATTTACATTCTCTTTTTTAAATGACAGTTATAGATTTTTGTTTGACTAGAACTCTGGTTTGTGATGAAGATACGAATTACCAGAGCCTGCGATTGAGTTGGGCCTCTAAAACCAGTTGTGATCAGAGAAAAGGTAAGGCATTTGTGTTCCAGCACAATAATAGGAGTTGGTGGCGCATTCGGGTGTCTTCCTGAATTTTTTTGCTTTTTGTACGTTTAGTCTTATTCAGAGATTTCCTTTATTGGAACCGGTTTTAAGTTCTAAGCAACAGCATTTCATACTGTCAGGCTCTCTGTTCAAATCCACGATCCTCCTGAAGTAGGTAAGTCCACTGAAGTAGGTAAGAGCCTTTGCACATACTGGTTGAGCATCCTGTCATCTTTCACAGTGACTAGTTATGGAAGCCTTGCGGGTCACTTGTTAATTGCTGCTAGTCCTTCCTCTGACTTCTCTCGAAGTTTTCATCCTTCTGGGATGATTTTTTCCCGAGCTGAGCCGGCTCCACGGAGGGGCCAGCCTTTTCTGTGAGTGCACATGGTATATTGCTGGGGAGACGAGGGTGTGGAGTCGTTTGTCGGGGCCAGGGTGTCGGGGGGTGGGGGGGGGCTTTGGCCACAGTGGCCGTGCAGTTGCCTGCGGGGAGTGGCCCCAGGGCACAGCCTTCTCGCCATGGACTGAGACGTAGCTTGTGCTTTCTGAGAGAGCCTTCAGGGAGGACAGCTGAAGGACTGCTCCAAGAATACCTGTTGGGTTGGGTCATAAAGCCCTGCCAGCTGCCTGCTCTCCTCCCAGGGGCTGGGAGCGCGGCACGGAGATGCGGGGCGGCTGTCCCCCGCCCGCCAGCGCACACATGGGATTGGGACCTGGCAGTCCCCCACTTTACCTGTGCTTCTGCGCAGCCTTGTGAGGCTGGCCTGTCGCTGCAGCCCGCATAGGCTCGTATTATGGCGTGTGGGCTCTCACAGGCATATGTTCTTTCTGCCCAGACTCCCAGGACTTAGAAGTAAGAATGGCACCGCGGCCTCCCCGTCCTAGGCAGTCGGGAATGGCCGGTGCATTTCCAGAGGCTTCTGTGTGTACACTAATTCTAAAGGCTGTGTGTTTCATAAATTGTCTTATCGCTATGCACTGTGATTGTTACACAGTTATGTTTTGCTAGCCTGGTATTTACATTCTCTTTTTTAAATGACAGTTATAGATTTTTGTTTGACTAGAACTCTGGTTTGTGATGAAGATACGAATTACCAGAGCCTGCGATTGAGTTGGGCCTCTAAAACCAGTTGTGATCAGAGAAAAGGTAAGGCATTTGTGTTCCAGCACAATAATAGGAGTTGGTGGCGCATTCGGGTGTCTTCCTGAATTTTTTTGCTTTTTGTACGTTTAGTCTTATTCAGAGATTTCCTTTATTGGAACCGGTTTTAAGTTCTAAGCAACAGCATTTCATACTGTCAGGCTCTCTGTTCAAATCCACGATCCTCCTGAAGTAGGTAAGTCCACTGAAGTAGGTAAGAGCCTTTGCACATACTGGTTGAGCATCCTGTCATCTTTCACAGTGACTAGTTATGGAAGCCTTGCGGGTCACTTGTTAATTGCTGCTAGTCCTTCCTCTGACTTCTCTCGAAGTTTTCATCCTTCTGGGATGATTTTTTCCCGAGCTGAGCCGGCTCCACGGAGGGGCCAGCCTTTTCTGTGAGTGCACATGGTATATTGCTGGGGAGACGAGGGTGTGGAGTCGTTTGTCGGGGCCAGGGTGTCGGGGGGTGGGGGGGGGCTTTGGCCACAGTGGCCGTGCAGTTGCCTGCGGGGAGTGGCCCCAGGGCACAGCCTTCTCGCCATGGACTGAGACGTAGCTTGTGCTTTCTGAGAGAGCCTTCAGGGAGGACAGCTGAAGGACTGCTCCAAGAATACCTGTTGGGTTGGGTCATAAAGCTACCACATCAAAAAACAGAATAGAGGCCACATTTACTGAATGCTCGCCACAGGCCAGGCGCGAGTCTAAGGGTTTTCCGTGTACTTACGCATTTACCCCTCATTCCCCCAGTGAGGTGGTGCGCTGTTAACACCCTGACTTCTCAGTGATGCAGCCGACACACAGAAGGAATAGCCTGCTCGGGTTACCCTGGGAAGTGCTGGGACCGAGACTAGGACCCAGACGTATGGCTACAGCCTGCAACTTTAACCATGTTGTCGTGTTACCTCTCTTGAAATGACTTGCCTGGAGAGGGATTAAGAGAGAATGATTAAGGGACTTCTCTGGTGGCGCAGTGGTTAAGAATCCGCCTGCCAGTGCAAGGGACATGGGTTCGAGCTCTGATCCCACAGGCCACGGAACAACCAAACTCATGTACCACAACTACTGAGCCTGCGCTCTAGAGCCCGTGAGCCACAGCTGCTGGGCCCGCATGCCACAACTACTGAAGCCTGCACGCCTAGAGCCCGTGCTTCGCAACAAGAGAAGCCGCCACAATGAGAAACCCGCGCACCACAACGAAGAGTAGCCCCCGCTCGCTGCAACTAAAACCCACGCGCAGCAATGAATACCCAACACAGCCAAAAAAATCAATCAATTAATTAATTAATTTTAAAAAAAGAATGATTAAGGAGTCACTGAAATACGGTCATAGAGAGCTTCTCATCACCTTGGGAAAACCTTATGTACTGTTGTAATCATCTCAACCCCCACCCCCGCCAAAAAAAACCCAGAAGATAAAACTATGCTTAGAAGAAGTGATTAGAAATATTGTTGGCCAAAAAGTTCGTTTGGTTTTTGCCATAAGGTGTAATGGAAAAAAGCCAACCCAATAGATATACAAAAATGTTTAAAGTGATTATTTTTGGGTCAGTCTTGAGATTATAGGAATTGTATCCTTTGTCTTTTTGTATGTTCAAAATTTCTATGATTAGAAAATTTTTCCCATACAGGAAGTTGCAAAAAATAGTACATAGAGTCCCTTGAACCCTAGCCCCAGCATCTCAGCTTGTTAGTGGTGACACCTCCTACCTCGGTGCAGCGTCAGCCCAGGCAGCTGATGTCAGCACAGGGCTGGACCATGGACCCTAGTCAGTTGCCCAGGTTCACACCGTGCAGGCTTCTCTCCAGTTGATCCCATGTGTAGCCACCGCCATGGTCAGGACACAGAACTGTTCCAGCTGCCTTGAAGGAGCTGCCTGGTGCTGCATCTCTAGTCACACTGTCCCCTGCCACTCTCTCCTGACCTCGAACCCCTTCTTCATAGCCATAGCTGTGGCCTTTCAAGGACATTATTTAGGTGGAATCATACCGCATGTAACCTTTTAAGATTGGCTTTCTTCACTTGCTGTAGTGTCCTTAAGCTCCATCCAAGTTGCTGCATGTGTCAAAAGTTTCCTTTTTATTGCTGAATAATATTCCATTGTATTTTGAAAATTAGTAAAGGGAAATCTCTCTAAAATGGAGGGGGAGGTCAGAAGAGGGCGCTCTTGTGTGGTACCACCTGAAGTACCACTGGAGCTCAGTTACAGGAAGAATTGTCAACTTCAGGCACCAACAAGAACCAGCAACAGGAAAGAAGCATCAGTTATAGGCCCCAACAAGAAAAACTGCACCTTGCATCTCCCACAAGAAGTCATCTGCCCCAGCAACTCGGCCAGTGAGAAACCGTCCCCACCCTGAACTCTCACTATTCTCCAGTGGACTTGTGTTCAAAATAACCCCTCCCAGCTTCCTCCTTTTTCTCTATAAAATAGTGTTCCTCTTCTTTATATGGGACTTGCCTATGGTTTTTGCTATAGCTTGCTTGTCCCAAATTGCAATTCTCTATTTCTGAATAAACCCATTTTGCTGGTAAAATTACTGTTTTTATTTATTTATTTATTTATTATTTATTTATTTGGCTGCGCCGGGTCTTAGTTGCGGCACTTGGGATCTTCTACTTGGGGCACGCAGGATCTAGGTCCCTGACCAGGGATCGAACCCAGGCCCCCTGCATTGGGAGCGTGGAGTCTTAACCACTGGACCACCAGGGAAGTCCCAATTACTATTTTATTTTTAAGGTCAACAGTACCATTCACCTGTTGGAGGGACATTTGAGCTGTTTGTAGTTCTTGGCGATTACAAATAAAGCTACTGTGAATATTGATGTACAAGTTTTTGTGTGGACATAAAATTGCATTTCTCTGGGATAAAAGCCCAGGAGTGCAATTACTGGGTGGTATGGTAAGTATATGTTTACTTTTATAAGAAACTGCCCCAAACTATCTCCTTGGTGGTTGTACCATTTTACAGTTGTACCAGCAATGTGTGAGATCTGTTTTTTTCACATCCTTGCCAGCATTTGGTATACCACTATTTTTTATTTTAGCCATTCTAAAAGGTACATAATAATATCTCATTGCAATTCTAATTTGCATTTCCTTAATGCTAATGAGGTTAAATGTCTTTTCTTATGCTTATTTGTCTTCTGTATCTCTTCAGTGAAATGTCTGTTCAAGTCTTTGGCCCATTTTCTAACTGGATTGTTTGTATTTTTATTGTTGAATTTTGGGAGTTCTTTATATTATATATGCTAGATATAGTCCTTTATTAGGTAGGTGGTTTCCAAATATTTCACCCGGTCTATATTTTGTCTTTTAATCCTCTTAACAGGGTATTTCATAGAGAAAAAGTTTTAAATTTTGGTGTGGTCTAATTTATCAATTTCTCATTTTATGGATCATATGCCTCTGGTGTCATGTGTAAAACTCTTCACCTAGCCCTAGGTTGCAAAGATTTTTTTCCTGTGTTTTCTTCTAGACATTTCGTAGATATGTTTTGCATTTGTATCTGTGATCCATTTGAATTAACTTTTGTAGATGGTGTGAGGTTTGCTTATGGATGCCCAGTTGTTCCTGCACCACTGTTCTCCCATTGAAGGCTTCTGTACTTTTGTGAAACATCGCTTGGGTGTACTTTTCTGGGTGTATTTCTGATTCTTCATTACGTTCTCTTATCTGTGTGTTTTTCTCTCTACCAATACCACGCTGTCTTGATCACCGTATAGTAAGACTTATCACGAAACAGATGGATTCCTCCCACTTTATTCTTCATTTTCAGAATTGTTTTAGCTATTCTACTTTGCCTTTCCATATAGACTTTGGAATAATCTTGTCTATATTCACACACAAAAAAGCCTCCTGTGATTTTGCTAGGAATTGTGTTAACCTGTGCATCAGTTTGTGGAGAACTGATATATTTGCTGTGATGAAGCTGCGTATCCCTGAACATAGTGTGTCTCCCTTTATTTAGGTTGTCTTTGATTTGTTTAATCAGCATTTTGTTATTTTCAGCATACAGATCCCTGTATATGTTTTGCTAGATTTACACCTAAGTATTCAGTTTAATTTGGAGGGATTATAATGATTGTGATAGCGTTTTTTAATTCCGGTTTTCACATGTTCATTTCTAGTGTATAGAAATGTGATTGATTTTTGTGTGTTGGTATTGTGCCCTGTGACTTGCTGATTTCACCAATTAGTTCTAGGAGTTGATTTTGGTTTTGTCATTACCTTGGGATTTTCCATTTAGACAGTCCTGTCATTTGAAGATACCGTGGGTAGATGGTGGCGGAGGCAGCAGTCTGGACTCTGCACTCAGTCTCCTGTGGCAGGACAGGTGGGTGGGGGCAGAAGGGGACGGGGGTCCAGGCTCCACAGGTGGGGAAGGAAAGCTCCTCCCTGGGCTGCCCTGTTTTTTAAAAGCTGAGTATTTGTGAAGGATCCCCCCTCCCCACCTGTCTCCTCTCTCTCAGATTTTATTATGTTTGGGGATAAAGGAGTTTCCATTGCACAAGCAATACCATCACAAGAGAGCAGTCGTTTGTAGGATGGTCTCCGTGGTCCAGGCCTGGTTTTGAGCTGTTTGCATGTGATCACTCATTTCATATGAAGCCATTGTCTTGAAGGACGCCTTTGCAGAGGTGTTGGGATGGGTAACAACCAGCCGTTTCACTGGGGCTTCTCTCGCCAGCTTGATTACTTTCGTTTGGTGACCTCTGTATTTTTACCAGTATGAACTATGCATTTGCAGGAGATGTGTGGTATTTAAAATGTTTTGATTGCCATTGTATTTTGGGGCCAAGGTGGTTCCCTTTAGAAATATGCATTGGATTTTCCACTATACGTCACTTCTAACACTTTTCCACTATACGTCACTTCTAACACTTATTCTGAACTTTTTACCAAACTGACGTGGTTTGGTAGAAGGTAACGGAAGTTTTTCTTAATATTTAATGGTTATTCTTAAATATATCTTTATGCTAGTGTTGAAGTAATTAATGTCAGAGTTTGAATGCTTCTCCTTTGTAGGCCGTGCTGGGCGAGTGTCTAAAGGATACTGTTACAGACTCATATACAAGGATTTCTGGGACAGCTCCATCCCCGACCATGTCATTCCTGAGATGTTGGTAATAAACTTTGGTCATCTTTATGACATAGTTTGTTTTTTGTAGACAGTTTTGCTGAATAGTTTAATATAATTTTGAGTGTCGTATGATTTTGATCCCAGAAAACTCACTTCTGATCAAACTCGTCTTTAATCACAGAACTGGCTTCTATTCACTAAGCACCAGTGAGGGACTTCACACCCATGTCACGTTTCTGGCCCTGTAGGAGGGCTGTCCACAGACGCTGCTGCTGTGTACTTATTTATTTATTTAGTTAGTTAGTTAGTTATTTTGCGGTACGCGGGCCTCTCACTGCTGTGGCCTCTCCTGTTGCGGAGCACAGGCTCCGGCCGCGCAGGCTCAGCGGCCATGGCTCACGGGCCCAGCCGCTCCGCGGCATGTGGGATCCTCCCGGACCGGGGCACGAACCCGTGTCCCCTGCATCGGCAGGCGGACTCTACACCACTGCGCCACCAGCGAAGCCCTGCTGTGTGCTTTTATAGTTCGTGCTGTGGAACTGGCTTCTGTCTTTCCTCTCCTGCCTCTCTCTCCTTTCTCTCCCTCTCTCCCCGCTTCCTCTCCTTTCTTTCTTCCT
>NW_006783036.1:890956-946859 GCF_000442215.2 Lipotes vexillifer | reverse complement strand
TTTCCCTTTTCCATCTTCCCTTCTTTATCTCTCTCTGTCTCTCCTCCTCTTCCCCCATCTCTTCATCTCCCATCTCTCTCTCCGTCTCCCAGCCCTCTTTCTCTGTTTTCCCTTCTTCTTTTTCTCTCCTTCTCTCTCTAAAGTACTAGTCATGTGAATAGGTTAATTGATTTACTTATTTTTACTGTTTCTGAATTTAAATTTTGTTCTTTTCAGCGTTGTCCATTAGGAAGCACAATATTGAAAGTGAAATTACTTGATATGGGTGAACCGAGGGCTCTGCTGGCAACAGCCCTTTCTCCACCTAGCCTGAGTGACATTGAACGCACCATCCTTCTGCTAAAGGAGGTGGGACCATCTGATACTTGTTCGTGTTAGGAAAAGCTAAGATTTTTTGGGTGAATTTTAGAAGTTTCATACTGTGGATAGCTTTAAGGTATTTTGACAGTTGTAAATAATCAGCATTTGCTTGGGAAAGCATGTCGTGACTAATTTTTGATTCCAGATTTTATATATGTTGTTCAGACCAGCTTTGTTAGTTGTCTGAAGGTGAAGCTCCTACTCTCTCACCCCGCCCGCCCCGTGGGGGATTGCTGTTTGTTGGCGGGGCTGAGAAGCGCTGGATAGGAGATGGCAGCCGTAGAGCTCTGCTCTCCTGCCCTGGCTCTGTGAGCCTCCTCCCCACTTCCGCTCTAGTTCTGCTCTTCACCCTCATGCTAGCCTCTCCTCTTCCTGTTGCTGGAAGCCCTGCTCTGCTCCTGTGCATTCTCTGACTCCTCCGACGCACGCTCCGCTCTCGCTGCGTGCAGTGCCCAGTGCCCCGGCCTGGGCGCCTCCACCTGTTGGGGCTGTGGACATTCTGCCTCGGACCCTCAAAGCTGGGGCTGCCTCTGATACCTTGGGTACCTGCTTGGGCGTCCGT
Organism: Lipotes vexillifer; assembly: GCF_000442215.2. Classification (NCBI taxonomy): domain Eukaryota; kingdom Metazoa; phylum Chordata; class Mammalia; order Artiodactyla; family Lipotidae; genus Lipotes; species Lipotes vexillifer. The sequence goes on along the minus strand of NW_006783036.1, from coordinate 945,937 downwards.
AAAATACACTTAGTCAAGTTGAGGACGTCATTTTCTGTGCACAGTCTGTACGTTTTGGCTGTGAGTGACCACGCGACGTGGTGGTTGGAGGTTTGGTTTAGTGCTGTGTGTGCCATGTTCATTAAATCTGGGACTTAAGTAGACTTTTGTGGGGGTAGCTTGAGCATCACCTCCCAGCATTAAAAAATAATAAAATGTGTTCTGAGTATCAAAAAATGAATTAGAAAACTTTAGTATCAATCTTTCATAAGTTGACTTAGGTATCTTTTAGAACCTTGTTCACCAAAATTTGGTCGTTTCCTGTTTTAAACTCCCTGCCTTAAGGAAGAAAAGAGTGTGAATAAATCAGTGCTTGCTAATTGCACTAATTTATTTTATAAAGGTTGGAGCACTTGCGGTGAGTGGGCAGAGAGGAGATGAAAACCCCCATGATGGTGAATTGACCTTCTTAGGAAGAGTTTTAGCCCAACTTCCTGTTAATCAGCAACTTGGTAAACTCATAGTCCTCGGACATGTGTTTGGATGTCTAGACGAGTGTCTTATTATAGGTGAGTGTGGGAGCTGAGAAGCGGGAATGGAGGGTAATGTAAGGCTACTCCAACAGTCTTATCTTTTCTTTGTTTTTTCTCTTGTTAGCGGCATCTCTTTCTTTGAAGAATTTTTTTGCGATGCCTTTTAGGCAGCATCTTGATGGATATAGGTATTTAACATTCATATTTGTGTTTTTTTGTGTGTGTTTGTTTTTGTTTTCGTTTTTGCGGTATGCGGGCCTCTCATTGTTGTGGCCTCTCCCGTTGCGGAGCACAGGCTCCGGACGCGCAGGCCTGGTGGCCGTGGCTCACGGGCCCAGCCGCTCCACGGCATGTGGGATCTTCCTGGACCGGGGCACGAACCCGTGTCCCCTGCATCGGCAGGCGGACTCTCAACCACTGCGCCACCAGGGAAGCCCCAACATTCATATTTTTAAAAGTCACTGTGTTTTTAATGGTGTCAAGTGACACTGTTTGTTGTCTGTTTACAGGAACAAAGTGGATTTCTGTGGCAACAGTAAGAGTGACTGTGCTGCGCTTGTTGAAGCGTTCAGGGTAAGTTTTCCCAGTGTGAGCTGTGAAGGCGGCTGCCACCGCTTGTCAGCACATGCCGTCTCCACCAGAAGCGCTGTGAGGGTTGCTGATGTCCATTAGTAAGCAAAGCGTGTTGGGAGATGGGGACTTCCCTGGCGGTCCAGTGGTTAGGACTGCACGCTTCCACTGCAGGGGGCGCAGGTGCCATCCCCAGTCAGGGAGCTGAGATCCTGTAAGCCTCGCGGCACAGACACACACAAAAAAATTGTGTTGGGAGGAGTAGATGAAGGTGGGAGTCCAATTCTATGAAGGAGATTGGAAAAATTAAATTTGTAAATTTTCTGTGGTCAGAACGTGTTGAAATTGGACTGACTTTATTCGCTAACCGAATTTTTTTATTTTGAAACTCTGGATCATTTGTTTTTAGGCTTGGCAGACTTGCAGACAAAGAGGAGAGCTGCGGCGTCCGAAGGTCGGTGAGCGGTTTCTTTGTGGGTGGCTGCCCGTGTCGTGGAAGCTTCCCGAGCCTTCTCTAGCTCAGCCTCAGCGCTGTGTGTGAACCGGCAGTGTTCAGCCTGAGCGGAGGTCACTGTGGATGGTCCTTAGGGCCCGCAGGCCAGGGCAGCTCCTGGGCCCACCTTCAGCTGTAGTCACTTCCCCAGAGGCAGCCGTGCTGCCTGTCGCCCACCCCTGGGTAGTAGTGACCCTTCCTGTGTCAGGAGCCCCTTAGCTGCCAGTACTAAATACCTGTGGGACATGCCTCGGCGTGTTGGCTCAAGACTAAGAAACCCGAAGCTTTTCCTTCTGCTGTTTTCAGCAAAGTTTTAGATAATGGGCTTGAAAAAAACCAACCTGTTAGCCTTCATTTTTTTGGGTGGGCGTGGTTGCGTGTTGTTGTTCTCCTTCTAAACCGACTAGGTTCAAAAGATTGTTGATAGGTCTGTGTGTTTAAATTTGCCATGCATAGATGTATCCTTAAAATAACTACATGAGTTACTCGTGAAAGTCACCTTTTACAGAGTCAGCCATATTATTTTTCTTGTTGGTATATATTCTTTTTGGTGTATACTTTTAGCTGAGATATATGTATTACAGTAGCCAAATTAGCTCTAATTTGTTACATTAATATTGAATATTATCCTTTTATGTATTTAAAGGATGAACTTGACTGGGGACGGTTAAATTACATTCAAATCAAGAGAATTCGAGAGGTAAGTTATAAATTCTTTGAATGCAAGTAAAGATGACTTATCAAATGTTTATCAAGTACCAGCAATACCCAGGGTAGCAGAGAGTATTCCAAGAAGTGCATCCTCATTTCCAGCTTTGGTAGAATTTGTGTGTTCCATTCACGGTTACAGTTGACTACAGCTGAAGGACACAGATTAAGGTCAGCAAAGGTAAGAGGCAGGTGGGGAGGAGCCAGGAGAGACCAGGTGCCAGCTTGCAGCTGTCCTCTCCTGGTGGAGTCTTCTGGGCAGCACGATGTGTGACAGCCCACGTGAAGCGCTGCAGGCCAGGGGGCCTGTCCCGAGCCTTGGCGTCCAAGCTTTTATTGAGGGTTGGTTACGTAAGTGTGGGGTGCCCACATGGCTGACGAGCTTACTGATACTGTACGTCCCCACCATACAGAAGTCACATTGCTACCATGAACTGTTTGTTGTGTCCAAGGCCTCAGGTAAACAAAGTCACTCTTACAAGGCAGGATATTCCAAGGGCCTGGAGGTGACCTGCCAGGAGCCAAACCTTTCTTTGCAATGTCCAGGGTGTGGACAACCGGGCCTGCTGACTTAATCCTTTACTGCACAGTTTGCAAGACAATCTTTTGTCTTTTTTGTTTGTTTGTTTGTTTTTGTTGTTTTTTTCTTAATCTGTTTCATTTTTATTTTCAGAGAACTTACTCTTGGTTTGATTTGTCAGTTTTACTGTGCAGGTGTTTTGAGGGAAGGGGAAAGGTGGAGGATTTCAAAGGATTGATTTTTCATTTTTTCCATTAATTTAGTTTTTCTGTGGCTCTTGGTTTAAGTTTTCAGTCTTACTGAGATGAGAATTTATTAATACTTTCAATCTTTCTAATTAAAGGTATTTAAAGCTGTGAATTTTCTTATGAGCACAGTTTGGGGCACATCTCATTGATTTGTGACATGTAGGGATCTCATTGTTATCCCTGTCTGTAACTTATTTTAGTGTTGGTTTCCTCCTTGATTCAGAGTTTTTAGAAGAATATTTGAGTTTACGGGTAGAAAGAAATATTTTTAGGTATTTTGTTTTTTTGTTAATATTTTTGTTTTTATTGCATTTTGATCAGAGAAAGTGACTTGCATAATTTTTAGTTGAGTTTTAATTAGAGAAGTTGTATGTATCGGTACTACAGCCTTACAGAAGATTTTTTTTTTTAATAAAATTATTTCTTATTTATTTATTTTTGTCTGCATTGGGTCTTTGTTGCTGCACGCGGGCTTTCTCTAGTTGCGGTGAGCGGGGGCTACTCTTCATTGAGGTGGCTTCTCTTTGTTGCGGGGCTCGGGCTCTAGGTGCGCGGGCTCAGTAGTTGTGGCACACGGGCTCTAGAGCGCAGGTTCAGTAGATGTGGCGCACGGGCTTAGTTGCCCCGTGGCATGTGGGATCTTCCCAGACCAGGGCTCGAACCCGCATCTCCTGCGATGGCAGGGAGCTTCTTAATCACTGCACCACCAGGGAAGTCCCCTCTTAGCTTGTGTTTAATCACAAAAGAAGTATACGTTTATGGCAGAGGTTTCGGAAGTGTTTAAAGGACTTAAAGCAAAGGCTGTGATCATGGTCTCCTATTCCTCTGACACATGTAGATGACTGTGTTTGTGTATTTGCAGTGGTTTCCTGTGTGGGCTTGTGTGCTTATAAACTGGGATCATGAAGCATATACAGCTTTGTATCCTGGTATTTTCTGTTAATATTGTATTGAGCATCCTTTCCATTCTTTATTAATTAATCTTTAATAAGATGGTTCTTTAAATGAGTTTTTAAATTTTTTCATTTATTTTTTTGGCTGCATTGGGTCTTCGTTGCAGTGCGCGGGCTTCTCATTGCGGTGGCTTCTCTTGTTGCAGAGCACAGGCTCTAGAGCATGCGGGCTTCAGTAGATGTGGTGCGTGGGCTCAGTAGTTGCTGCTTGCAGGCTCAGTAGTTGTGGCACGCGGGCTTAGTTGCTCCACAGCATGTGGGATCTTCCCAGAGCAGGGCTCGAACCCGTGTCCCCTGCACTGGCAGGTGGATTCTTAACCACTGTGCCACCAGGGAAGTCCTAATAATATGGTTCTTAATAGCTGCAGTGTTTCATCCCATAGACATACTCATGCTTTCCCCATTATGTACTACTTTTCTAGTGCATTCGCTATTCTGAATAATATAATCACTTGGAGACATCATCTCCCAATGTGTTTTTTTTAGGTGGCTGAATTATATGAAGAATTGAAGACTAGAATCTCACAGTTCAACATGTATGTTGATTCCCGGCGGCCTGTCATGGACCAAGAGTATGCATATAAGCAGCGATTCATCCTGCAGGTACTCTGGAGTTTCCTGGATGTCTCTTCCTGGTTCTTTCTGCTTATTAGGTCTTGTGGTTTTGACAGTGCTTATTTCCTCCCTTTTTTTTTTTTTTTTTTAATGATTTGGAAAGCTTACAGTTATTAATTAGAAATCTGATGGCTTTTTAAAAAATTCATCTAATTTATTTTTGGCTGTGTTGGGTCTTTGTTGCTGCACGCTGGCTTTCTCTAGTTGTGGTGAGCGGGGGCTACACTTCGTTGCGGTGCGCGGGCTTCTCATTGCGGTGGCTCCTCTTGTTGCGGAGCACAGGCTCTAGGCGCACGGGCTTCAGTAGTTATGGCTCGTGGGCTCAGTATCTGTGGCTTGCGGGCTCTAGAGCACAGGCTCAGTAGTTGTGACGCACGGGCTTAGTTGCTCCACGGCGTGTGTGATCTTCCCGGACCAGGGCTCGAACCGGTGTCCCCTGCATTGGCAGGTGGATTCTCAACCACTGCGCCAGCAGGGAAGCCCTAGTTCCCCTTTCTGATACAAATCATGCCTCACAGGAGATTTTAGGTCCATAGTGTTCATACTGTGTTTGGGCACCAAGAAGAACTCTGGTCTTATACCTAGTTTAGGTTTTCCATGTCACTGAGTTGATGATCCAGACCCATTTCTAATCTCTGGAGTAGTGTTTCTAAAGACTGCTAAATGTTATTACTGCTTCTGCTAAATGTTATTACTGATCCTTTTGTTTTGGCTTTTAAGAAAGTAAAAATGCTCTTAATATTATTATGTGGCTCTTCCCTTGCACTGAAAAATTATTTTAACTTTGGAGGCCATGATCAAATTAGCTTGTTGGATGGAACCTTCTAGGCATTGTGTAGAGGGAAGTGTGTCCTAGAAAGGTGGCCAGTGCTTCTGATGTAGGGGCTCAGAGGAGGAGTACCTCTTGCATGTGTCAGTGTGTTGGCTGACGCATACAGAATTGGGTTCTAGGTGGATCCTGTACAAAACTGGGGGATGCTGGGAAATGGAGTGTTTCTCTGGATGTAAAATTACTTGAAGTTTAGGAGAGACTCTTCCATGGGTGTATGTTTCATATAGTATATTTTTATTGAAGAAGGGACTCTTCGCAGCATGCTTTTAGAAGTGAATATTCGATGCAAGCCTGCTGCTCTAAATCTAAGTGTCTTAATTGTAATTTTATCTAAATATTTGGGAAAGGGCCTGACCCATAGAAGTAAGTATGTCAGGGAAAATGTAGAAAAACTTGGCTAACCCCTGGGGCTCTGTGTGTACAATCATTTGTATCCTTGTTCAACTCACCACTGTTTTCTAAACCTCATTCTGAGAAGTACTCAGGCTCCTTGGAGGAAAGACCATGTAGAAAGTGTTTCGGTTATGGGGAAGTAACCAGAATTGTGACTTTCTGCTTGATTGGTTTAAAGGTCCAGTGTTTTTTGTTTTTGTTTTTTTTTAACATTAAGCTCATCTTTTATATTGTAGATGATATTCTGGGATGAGGTTAGTATATTGGTGAGATAAAGTGATAAAATAATGCTGTTACTTCATGAAAATAAGTTTCTCTTCCAGGTTGTATTGGCAGGTGCTTTTTATCCAAATTACTTTACTTTTGGACACCCCGACGAAGAGATGGCAGTGAGGGAGCTGGCGGGCAAAGACCCAAAGACAACCATTGTGGTAGGTGGAGAGATAGGCAGCCTTCTCTGGGGTGGAGGCCCGGTGCTCAGTTTTCAGATGAGCTTCATTCCAATGTGGCAAACACGGAACATTTTATTTCCCCACTTGCCTTTATTTTTTTAAAAGTACTAAGTGGATTTTTGTTCCCTAAAGTGAATTTCATGGCTTGTCTGACCTTTTCACATGCATCCACTAGTTCCTCAGTCTCGCTTCCTGTTTTGCAGACCTGGCCTTAAAAAAGAAAGCCTTGCAGAGTCAGGTATTCATGGCTGACCTTGACTCTGCTCATGTCCCATTTTGAAGGATTTAAGATACTTCTCCATAAATTTAAGAACATTTAGTTAATTGACAGCTCCATTTTACACAACGTAAAGAGTTATTTGGTTGGCACCTTTGTACTGTGACTTAAACTCTGATCCCCATTCATGCTTAATAGAATCGCCTAGAGAGTGTTTATTTTGAAATTCAGATTTGAGGCCCCGTGGCACAGAATCTGAACTAGAAAGTGTGGCCTGGAAATTAGTGTTTAACATGAGCTTTGGGCAAATCTGATGGTCAGTCCCAGGCACTGACTATCAGATCAACATTTGTGGACCCTTTGTTTAAACCTGAGCACAGGATCACTTCAGGGTAGGCAACTGGAATAAAGCATTTGGGAATCGGGCTTTTAGCAGACCCTGGGTTCCATTACCGGCCTATATCTAATAAAAAGGGGGTATAGAGCATGTGGCAGAGTTCCTGGCCTAAAGTAGACATGCCATCATTACCAGCTCTTACTCCTCTTGTTGTTTCCATCACACTGTTAGTGAAGAAGTAAGAGTTCACAAGGGAGAGGGTCTCTGCAGAGCATTGGAGAGGAGCTGGTGCTCACACTGGGGACGGAGAGGCAGCTGAGATGCAGTTTGTACCTGGGGGCGGGTTTTACCTGAAGGGGCCGTTGTCATTAGATCCTTTTTGATCTCAAGGAGGTGTGGCTGGGCCTCTGCTCTTACTGACCGTCATCGTGGACCAAGCCTTCTGGTTGGCTTCCTCTCACGCCTTGGTGGTACTCCCTCCTGACCTGTGCACCAGGGGAGGGACCCCACAGCACATTTCCTCAGACGTGGGCTGTGCTTGCCTCCTTCAGCCACCAGGCAGCCTGTTCACTTTGCACTCTGGGGGCCAAAAAGTTACCTGCTGTGTGCGTTATAAAAGCTAAGTGTGGCTAGTGTTTACGTAGCGCTTATCACCTGAGAGGGCCTCTGTCCAGTGCTTTTTACTCCTTCTCTGAGCTTCACATTGGCTCTCTGAGTCAGGACTTATTGTCCCCCTTAATTAGTGATGTGGCTGTTGGGTCCTAGGGTGGCTCCATAACTTTTTGCCTGCAGAACCCTGACAAGCCAGGACTTGAGCTCAGACCTGAGTCCGAGCTCGGAACACAGATTGCCCTGATGGGAGGGAGAAAGCACTCGGACAGGGAGGGGTTGCTGCAGCCTCTTTCCTGTTAGTGCAGCCTGCGGGGCGAGGACGCACCCCCTCCTCCACCAAGTGGTGCATTTCCCTTTAACATTTAAGTTCCTGCTGTTGCCTATATAGAAATCCTATGTTTTAAAAAGATGTATTTAGTCAATTTGGTTATTTTAAGGTAAAAATGAAAAATAAGTCTTTTCTGTATCAGACTTTTGGACTCTTTTAACAGGAGAAGAATTAGCCTTTGTTTAACATGTATTATTAAAACTTACTATAATTTAGAAGTCATTAGTCCTTAAATACCCTGCTGTCGGGTCTTCGTCTTGTGCTTAAAGACAGCGTGCTCTGTTTTTGTGAACATTATTACTGTGAGCTTTGTGTTTGCTCCTGTTAATGCAGTGTGGTGTTTTACAGCTGAAGCATGTTCCTCCCTATGGATTTCTCTACTATAAACAACTGCAGTCTCTCTTTAGACAGTGCGGCCAAGTCAGATCCATCATGTTTGATGGTGCAAAGTAAGTGGTGTATTTTTGTAATCCACCGCAATTACGAAAGAACCACGAGATTTTATGTTTACAGGGGCTGATTCTTTCAACTTGGGGGTGTGTGGAAATGGGTCGTCAGACGGGCTGCTGAGGACACAGCTCTTAAAGCGCAGCTGTGGTTTATCTTGTTGTCAGGAGCAATTCATCTTCTCTTTCAACCACGTTCCTCCTAAAGGACGTCTGGTGCCGAGAAGGTTCAGTAGCGTGATGAGGTTCAGGGCTGGCGTGATGAGGTTCAGGGTTGGCACTCTGGAAGTGCCCTGCACTCGGGCGTGTCCATCTGAGATTTCACAGTAAGTTGCCTGCCGCCAGAGATGCCTGCAGGAGAGTTTATCTGCTTATAGTTATTTAGAACTTACATGTTCTAAATATTTTTGGAAGACAAATATTGCAAAACTCAGTTACATTTGGCCTAATTTAATTGCAGATAAGGAATAAGTGGTGTGTTTTGGAGTATCACTTTGAGTTTTCATTTCTAAGAGAGAATGCTTATGCACAGAAAAGGCTATTACGGTTTTTAAATTGATTTTTAACTTTTAAAATTGGGGGCTTTCCTGGTGGTGCAGTGGTTGAGAGTCCGCCTGCTGATGCAGGGGACGTGGGTTCGTGCCCCGGTCCAGGAGGATCCCACATGCCACGGAGCGGCTGGGCCCGTGAGCCACAGCGGCTGAGCCTGCGCGTCCGGAGCCTGTGCTCTGCAACGGGAGAGGCCACAACAGTGAGAGGCCCGCGTACCGCAAAAAAAAAAAAATTGGAAAAAATTTTCTCGTGTCCTACACATTTTATTTAATTTACAAAGTTTTGTAAATCTAGTAAATAAGAAATACTTTTAGTTTTTCTCTGATTAATGTCCAATAACTCAAGTTGAGCATATTCATTCTGCTTAAATTTTGGATTAATTGCCTCACACATTTTAAGTTCCATTCCTGTGATTAATATATTGATTTTCTTTGTAAGCATGTAAATGCCTCACATGGCAAATATATAACCCTAATAAGTAACGTCTTTCTAGGTGCTTCTAACAACTGTTACAGGTTTAATTAAACTTACAGTGTCTCACGTTTTCTTAAATATTCTAATATAAATCAGCAGTCAAATTCTTAATCACATATACAAAACTACTTACTTAAAATTGGATTCTCGTAGCTAAACCATCTTTCTTGAATATGGAAAGTCCACTTGCCTTACTGAGACTCCAGTTCTGTGTGTGTGGGTGCTCTTTGTACTGATTTGGATGGTGCAGTCTGGGCTCTCACTAAGCTTGCAGCGGCCTCTTTCCTTAATCCTTACTGCTGGATTGCATTTGGTGTTCATTTCTTCTTCTTTCTGTCAGGGTTATCTATATAGGTATTCTACCTGTATTTTACTCGATTCGTCATAGGTTTCTGGTGTTTAGTCATAATACCAACGTCATACCAATTACTTGGGGATGTAACAGTGTTCTTCTGGTTATACCAGTTCTGTGCATCAGATATTAAAGGCAGAGAATGACATAAAATAGTTACTGAGTCAAGACTGTCCTCCCCCTTGGGATCCAGCAGGGCCTGCTGTGTGCAGGACCAAGGGCACTGGAGCACAGGTCATACGTGGGCGCACGGTTTCCTCCTGTGAGACATTTTCAAATTAGTGGTCGGCGTGGAGAGTAAAATCAGTTCCACAGATGTTTGCCCATCGTGAAGTGTCCTGGGAGAGGCCTGGGGTGTTGGAAGAAGATATGGTATCTGAGGCTGGGAGCAGGAGCAGTGACATTCACCTGGGCCTTCCTCTGGAGGAGTTGGAGGGGCCTGGAGGGGAGGCAGCCCTGGCAGGTGGGGCAGGAGCCCAGTGTGAGCAGAGCTGTGGTTTGGGAAAGCGTAGGGTGTGTGCCAGGCACAGCCAGAGCCCTCTTGCTGGGAGCTGGTTTTGTGTCAGATTGGGTCTGAAGAGTGGGCGTCAGGCGCTGTCTTTCCGATGGTATTTGTAGCCAGCTGACGAGTATGAACGTCAGTAGTGGGTATTTAGAGAGCCCTGGGTGTTCTGACTAGAACTGTGTTTTGTAGAACTTAATTGGGGAGTGATGAAGAGGAGATGAAGCCGTCCAGCATAAACTTGGCAGTCGTCCAAGCCGAGGTGACTTTTGACATGAAAAGGAGGCAGCGGATGGGAGGGAAGAGCTCTTGGATTCGGCTGTTGATGGCCCGTGGAGGACCAAGACGAGAGAGGAGCCAGTGAGGGCCAGGACTTCAGCCGGGGGGAGTGGACAGGAGGGCAGGGCTGGGGGCTGAGGGGGGCGCGGGGAATGTCACGGGTTTGGCTCTCTCCACGTGTTGAGTTGAAAATACTCAGGGAAGACAAGGGTCTTGGAAATGTGCTCTAGAGTATTTGAAAGAAATTATTTCTAAGGAAAGACTTAGGCTCCTTCTAGAGAAAGATGGCAGAAATGGAAATGAATAAAGGGAGCTGAGGACAGGAGGAGACTGCACGTGCTCACTTGTGAGCTCACCCAGGGTCGGTGGAGGAGGGTTGAAAGGGAGCCGAGGGCAGGGGGACAGTGCGGTGGAGACAGGAGGCTGCAGAGAGGCCAGAGGACGGGACGGGATGGGACGCGACAGGCTGCTCTTCATCAGCTCAGGGTCCTTCTGGGTCACCCCAAATCACACATTTCCATGACAGTAGTTGAAGCAGTCATAAGTCTGTTTTTCTGAGTACGATGTTTTGCTCCGGGAGATTTTGACGTGCATGTACAAACCAATGTGAACGTGAAGATTTTTTTCCTTTTTACAGGAAGTGTCTGGCAGGCCCCTTACTGCATGTTTTTTTTTTTTTTTAATTATTTTTGGCTCCGTTGGGTCTTCGTTGCTGCGTGCGGGCTTTCTCTAGTTGCAGCGAGCGCAGGCTACTCTTCGTTGCGGTGCGTGGGCTTCCCATTGCCGTGGCCTCTCCTGTTGTGGAGCCCGGGCTCTAGGTGCGCGGGTTTCAGTAGTTGTGGCACACGGGCTCAGTAGTTGTGGCTCACGGGCTCTAGAGCGCAGGCTCAGTAGTCGTGGTGCACGGGCTTAGTTGCTCTGCGGCATGTGGAATCTTCCCGGACCAGGGCTCAAACCCGTGTCCCCTGCATTGGCAGGCAGATTCTTAACCACTGTGCCACCAGGGAAGTCCCCTTACTGCATGTTTGATTCTTATTCCCCCAGAGGGAGGGATGTGATAATAGTACACTGCGATGTGGGTGGGTCGTAAGGTGGGGCATGCCTCAACATTACTGGGTGATAAACTAGATGGTTTTTTGGAGGGAGATCAGAAAGATCACTGAATTACTCAGTTGTGTGCTTTTCTCTGTCTGATTTTTATTTTACAATAAAATAGAAGAAAACAAAAACCCGAATCTGTCACTTTGTTCTAATGGTGAGAATTAAGATTTCTTAGGCGAAAATTCCTTTTGAACGTAATCTTTATTCTGCATTATACTGAGTAATACATGAGGATGATACTTGGTTTTTAATTTAATGGTATGTCATTGTAACTTTTATTTCTCTTAAGTGAATAATTTTCCCTTAAATACGTCTTCTTGATTAATTATTGAAGGAAGAGTTGCTGGTATTTTGAAGAGAGGTGTTACTGAAAATCTCTATCTTAACTTGAGAGAAATTAACATGCCTCATAAACTTATTTTTTTATTTACATTTGTGGGACAGAGCCTTTGTGGAGTTTTCACGCAATCCAACAGAGAGGTTTAAAACTCTTCCTGCAGTGTATATGGCCATTAAGATGTCTCAGCTGAAAGTTTCCCTTGAACTCAGTGTTCATTCTGCAGAGGAGATTGAAGGGAAGGTGCAAGGAGGGGCTGTTTCCAAGCTCAGGAATACAAGGTATTTTCAGAAGAGAGGCGGGCACACCTCTGTCCACCTGCTTTCACATTCTCAATATTATTTTTAAACAACTGTTTAACCTTGCTTAAGTTCACACTAAAAGCACTGGCGTGGTAGCCTGGTTTCATCATCTCCTAGCTGTGTGTGCTTGGGCACTTTACTTGACCTCTCTGAACCTCAGTGTTTTCATCTGTTTAATAGCTATGTTACCTATTGTATAAGGCTGTTTGGAGGATTGGGTAGAACCATTTGTGTCATTTTCAGTTTAAATCAAAGGGATTGACCCTAATGTTAGTTTCCTTTCTTCCTCCTTACAGTTACTGCCTTTCTCTTCCTAAGCAGAGGAGAGTCTCCCTTGCCCTTAGCAGAGCCAGCAGTGGGACAAGACGCAGGCGCAGTTGGGAGCAGCCTGCCACTTGCCAGCGCAGGCCACCTGTCCCTGTTGAGCAGAGTTGCGGGGCTGGGCTGCCTGCACGGGTCTGCTCAGCCCCCAGGCAGCTGCTGTGCAGTTCGCAGGCTGGCTTCTCTTGGACCAAATTAAATCGCCCTTCAGTGTTTCTGACAGATTACTTTGCCTTTCAGTCATATTCACACGGTGCCGTATGTAGGAATTCTCCCGCATCTTTTCTTGTTTGTAATCTTTTTAACCCCATGAGGAATTTGACAGGGATTTGAGGAATTGTTGAGGTAGGGAAGTATGTTCCATTGAGTTTCATCCAGTGTGGGATGGTTTGATTCTGCGAGTTTGGGAGTTGAGTGGGTTCAGTCTGTAATAACGTGGAGTAGGCCTGTCTTGCTGGGTAACTTAGCCTGAGTCACTCTTATTTAATAAGTGGGTTGGAAAATTGGGAAGAGAGGTGGATCAGATCTCTTATAATTCTTCCTCTTCATTTAAGAATAAAATTATTAGGAAAGGAAACTTTTTATCAATTTATATTTCATCTCTTGGAATTTTAGCATTTATTGTATTAGTGCTTCAAGGGATGAATGATAATTCTTCGGTTTATTAGAAAATCATGTATGTGTTTGCTAACAACATTAAATAGGCTTGGATTCTTGTAGTTTTCTAAAAGTCAGAGTCACTCACCTCCGAAACCACAAGTTAGGAAACATTGCAGGTCCTAGATTTAGAATTTATATCCTTAAAAGTAGATATTCCGTAACAGTCTTGACCTTTAGAATATATTCCTGAAGGGTAGTATGTAATTACTGGGGTACACACCCTCCCCCAGGGCAGCTCAGGAAGCCATCAGAAACTCACATTTCAGATAAGATTGACTTCGTTTGTCATCTCTGGCTTTAGGTATTTTATTAAAATGTTCTTTTCTTATAGAAACAGTGGAATAGTTGAACCAGTAACTTCATATATGTAAACATATTTTCTTTGTAATACTTTTATTGCCTTTTAAAATAAATTGTGTTAAATAGGGTGAATGTGGACTTCCAGAAGCAGACAGTTGATCCTGTGCAAGTCTCATTTAACACGTTAGACAGATCCCAGATGATTACAGATCTCCTCTTAACAATTGATGTTACAGAGGTAAGAATGGTGTGATCCAATCATTAGAGCTTTTCTGTCTTCTTAATCTAGAGCTGTCATGTTGTATACATGAGATAGTGGATGTGTAGAGACACTTGCCCACAGCCTGTGTACCTTAGTCATCTACACTGGACCCTTGAACAATGTGGGGCTAATCCATGGGTAACTCACTGTCGGCCCTCCGTATCCGTGGTCCCACCGCATCCTCAGATTCGACCAGCCACGGACCATGCAGGCCTGTAGTCTTTACTGTTGAAAAGTATCTGGGTAAGCGGACCCTCGCAGAGCAAACCTGCCTTGTTTAAGGGTTGCCTGTAGCAAATCTGGGTGAGCTTGAATTACTCTCACTTGCTGAATTGAAATGTGGCTGTAACACAAATGTGTAAACACAAATATTCATTCTAGAGTCAAAGTTTAATTTTTAAAATGTTAGTACATTTAAAAATCAGTTCTGGCGACAAGATACATGTAAAAATGTTAATTGGCATAGTGCTATTCGCTCGTGTAATTCAGTTCACATCCACAAAACTAGCATTGGCACCATTATTCATTGGGGTATAGTTTTTACTTCTTCAAAATAAAATTTCAGTTAAAATGCATCGGGCTTCCTGGTAAATCCGTAGTTACCCTTCACTGGGAGACTTCCCATAGAAACCTGGATGCCAGGAGACCGGAGAGCTCCAGCAGTGCGGCCCTGGCCGTCTTGCAGCGGCAGCAGACGAGGACATCCACTCTCCCGTCCCCCCACTGCTCTTCCAGGGGCTGTGCGTTCACCCCACACCTGCCACCCAGAGGGCACCTGGGGGCCCTGGGGTCTGGTAAGGGATGGAACAGCCCTGTTCTCACGTGCCCCCCAGAGCCTACAGTGCTTGTGTGCCTGCAAGTCTTGTGCCTCCAGACAGCGTTCCTCACCTCGCTCAACCCGGGCACCCCCTCCCCTGTAGAATACTTAGGGACCGGGGAATCTGGCTTGTGACATGTAGTAGGGCAGTATGCCAGGGCTGCAGTTTGAGAGTCTGTGCCTCTTGACAGAAATCTTCTCTAGAGTTCATCTCTGCTCTTCCTCCTCCTTTTTAGGTGGTTGAAGTGGGACACTTTTGGGGATATAGGATTGATGAAAAAAGCTCAGAGATTCTGAAAAAGCTTACTGCTGAAATCAGCCGTCTGAAGTTGGTGCCCTTGCCCGTTCACCCACATCCAGACTTGGTCTGTCTGGCTCCTTTTGCTGATTTTGATAAAGAAAGCTACTTTAGAGCACAAATCCTTTATGTTTCTGGAAATTCTGCTGAGGTATGTTTTTCTGTAACAAATCACTGAAAGGGAAATGAAACAGACTTATAGCAGTTGATAGAAAGTCCTTTCTAATCTCAAGTGGAAATTAAATATAAACTAATTACAGTTAGAAAAGTGGTCTAGTAGAAAAGTTACTTCCCTCAGTGACGTGAGGATTTAAGCCCCAGTCCCTAGGAATCCTGTGATGACAGAGCTGGGATGGATGGTCGCGTGGCCATGGTTGGTGGCACACAGTGTTTGCCTGGGCCTGTACTAACTGAGGCACTTTCCTCACCCTCTAGGTGTTCTTTGTAGACTATGGAAACAGAGCACACGTAGCTCTGGACGTCTTAATGGAGATTCCCTGTCAGTTTCTTGAGCTTCCCTTTCAGGTAAGGTCGAGACGTTCCTGTGGTCTGACAGCGTAAAGCTAGAAGGATTCTGGAGGCCATGTGGTTGCCCCTCAGCTTATGGACAGGGCCAAGGCCTAGAGGGCTGGCACTCGTGTTGTCCTGCTCTCCGAATTTGGTTTCTGCTTTTTCCCAAAAATATATTGCTGTAGATATTTTTTGCTAGTACTGCTTTTGGAGCAAGTTAAAATATATGGAGTGTTTCATACTTAGCAAAAATAGTAGTTTTAATTCAGCAGTAATTTCTAATGCTTTCCCACATGCACTTTCTAAAAGTTATTCTAAACTTTTTTTGTTGTCGAAAAGGAAAACCAAGTTTTTTTTTACCTATGAAATCCTCACTTACCCTGAAACTCTCTTCAGTAGGATTTGTAGGAGATCACTGGTGAGGATCCCTGCACCAGGGTCACTTTTCATTGGTATTTGGGGTGAGTGTCTCGCACATTTATAAAGTGGCTCAGCTGTGCGCTTCTGTCCCGTAGGCTTTGGAGTTTAAGATTTGCAAGATGCGCCCATCTGCGAGGTGTCTGGTGTGTGGCGAGCACTGGAGCGGCGGGGCCAGCCGGCGCTTCTCCTCGCTGGTCAGTGGCCGCGCCCTCCTCGTGAAGGTCTTCTCCGTGGTGCACAGCGTCCTACACGTGGACGCCTACCTCTCCTCGGCGCTGCAGGACGCTGTCAACGTGCGAGACGTCCTCGTCAAGGAGGGCTATGCCGAGCTGGCCGAGGAGCCCTATGAGTCCAAGGTGTGCGCTTCCATCCTCCTTTTAGGAGCGAGTGTGTGTGTGCAGAGGGTGGGGGAGTGAGAGAGAAGGGGGGCCCTTTTCCTCTCTCAGGATATTGGGGGGTGAAGAGCTGGACAGTGTTCAGTGTGGTGAGGTCTGTGGTGCCCTCGTAAATGTCTTCTAGTTTCTTTGAGACCAAATTATGGTGGTCAGGTGCTGTTCTTGTTGGTTTCTGATTATGGAGCTGTTTTTTTTTCTTGGAATGAAGATTAGATGTGAAAATGTTCTCTGTTTGGGGATTTTTAAAAAAATGGATTCCAAGATTTATCTCCTTAAGGAAAGTAATTATATAAAATATTAGTTTCAAGTATTTTGAACATTTCAAAATGTCTTTCAGCTGTTTCTTTCAAAATCAGTTCTGAAGCTATTTTTCTTGATCTGAAGGTTTGAGATGCCACATTGAGGCTCATGTTGAAGGTGGTTTGTTTTTCCTTCTGTAATTTCTTCTGGGGGTGAGGTGCTGAGTTGGGCAAGGGACAAACAAGCAGGAAAACATCACTGTAGAGCTGGCTGGGTTGTGTTTCCATGTGGGAAAACACTTCCGGGGATCCTGGTAATATTCCCAATATGAAACTGACATTTTTTTTTTTTTGCGGTACGCGGGCCTCTCACTGTTGTGGCCTCGCCCATTGTGGAGCACAGGCTCCGGACGCGCACGCCCAGTGGCCATGGCTCACGGGCCCAGCCGCTCCGTGGCATGTGGGATCCTCCCGGACCAGGGCACGAACCCGTGTCCCCTGCATCGGCAGGCGGACTCTCAACCCCTGCGCCACCGGGGAAGCCTGAAACTGACATTTTGTATACAAAAAATTATTTTTCTCACTCTTTTCAGTTCTTTGATGGCTGAAAGGTAGTAAAGGCTAATGAATTGAGCCTAATTTAATGCATTCTGTTTTATTTCTTTTGTTTGAATTTCAAAATATACTTGAGAAAATTATCTTTTGACACCTTAATAATCTAAAGATCACCTAAGAATAAGGTCATGCCTATGAAGTACTTTGATTAACTTGGAATAAAGTGCTTTTAGTACTGGTTTTCCTTTTAGCAAAATGAACTTTTCTTATTTTGTTCAGCAAAGCCATGAAGTTCTCAAGGGTCTCTTTTCCAAGTCAGCAGAATATGTGACAGACATGTCCGTGCCATCCCCCTTGAAAGACGACAAAAAGTATCTGATCCGGATTTTGTTAGAGAGCTTTTCTTCCAATAAACTGGGTAACCCAAACTGCAAGGTAATTTATAGGAGTTATTTTAAAATACAGTTAAAATTTTTAAAAATCATTCTACATTTATAAGCTGAATTGTAGCTAGTAGTCATGATGGTTTTTTCTTTACTGTTTTTTTAATTAATTTATTTTTGGCTGTGTTGGGTTTTCGTTGCTGTGCGCGGGCTTTGTCTAGTTGCGGCGAGAGGGGGCTGCTCTTCGTTGCAGTGCGCGGG
This sequence comes from Lipotes vexillifer, assembly GCF_000442215.2. NCBI lineage: Eukaryota > Metazoa > Chordata > Mammalia > Artiodactyla > Lipotidae > Lipotes > Lipotes vexillifer. Next base: position 928,381 of record NW_006783036.1, on the reverse strand, counting down.
CGTCTCATTGCTGTGGCTTCTCGTTCTGGAGCACGGGCTCTAGGCACGTGGGCTTCAGTAGCTGTGGCTCGCGGGCTCTAGAGCGCAGGCTCAGTAGTTGAGGTGCACGAGCTTAGTTGTTCCGCGGCATGTGGGGTCTTCCCGGACCAGGGTTCGAACCTGTGTCCCCTGCATTGGCAGGGGGGGTCTTAAACCACTGTGCCACCAGGGAAGCCCCATGACTAGTTCTTTTTTAAAACTAACCTTTCCAAAGGCGATGTTTAGTGAAGAAAATTCACAGCCTGAAAGTTGAGGATTATGTTTTATTCGGCAGCCTTTCTGAGGACTTGAAGCCTGGGAGGCAGCCTCTCAGGTAGCTCTGAGGGACTGCTCCGAAGAGGTGAAGGAGAAGCCAGGATGTATAGGAATTTTGCAACAAAAACCAGGCAGTCGGACGGCAGGCAACAGTTTTCAGTCACAGCGACCAGTGCTTGTCTGTCAGAGCAAGGGGAAGCACAGTGTGTGGGCTTTTGAGAACCAGTGTCAAGGCTTAGCTTCGTCCCTTGGAGGTGCTCTAGTCGCTTGGCCAGTTTGGAGGAGGGCTGACAGGGACTCACTCTTACACTGCCCCAGCCTTTGGCTGTGTGGTCGTAGACCTGCTTATTTAACTGGAATAGTCTGCTGCCATGTAAAGAATACTTTCACTGGAGTATTTGGCAGTGTTTCCTTTTTTTGCCCAAAGTATGTGTATGTATTTATATATGTAGAGAGAGGAAGGTTAGCGAAACCATGGAAGGAATCAGTTGCATCCCAGAAAAATACCTCCTTTAAGGCATTTTTCTCCCATTAAATCTTGAAGATGTTATGACTGACGAAGGTGTAGCTTTTTTCTTTTTTAAAACTATGAGCTGGCTTTTGGATTTTTTAAATGTATGTGAAGTGACATTTTACTTACTGGTAACATCTTGGATATTTTATGTGTACAGGCAATACTTCATGGGCCTTTTAACCCTTATGAACTGAAGTGTCAGAGTCTGACCAGAATATCCAAGTTCAGGTATGATTAACTTAAGTTTCCCATGAAGTTTTTTTTCTCTGGTCCTCTTTTTACAGAGCTCATCAGAAACTAACTTTTTTTATACCTGACCTGTAGGAATGTGTTACTTTTTCTGACTCCTTCCAGCTTCTCCACTAGCTCCAAATCTGCGGTTCCCGTTCTCTCTTATGTGAAAGCCATTCTGTATAAGACATGTTGGAGTATCTTTCATCAAAACCTTTGTTTTTTCTGTTCTTATGTAATTGTTATACATTCAGCAGGTCTGTGAGTGCCCCCTGTGTCCTGGGAGCAGTTGGGGAGAACAGTAGTGAACAAACACAGTTGGTGTCCTCCCCCAGATTATGGGTCCAGTGGGCAGAGGGTAGGACAGAGAAAGCCACTTATTTCAAGATAGGTTGATGAGCGTCTTGTTAGGGGCCATGGAACATTACGAAGGCATCTAAGAGGGGCCCCTGTCCACAGTCGGAAGGCCGTCGAGATTTTCCAGGGAAATCTGAGACCTGAAGCCTGCAGAGGAGTTAGACCAGGAGAAGTCCAGCTGTCAGGGCAGGCAGGGCGAGGGCTGGGTGGTGAGGGTCCCAGCAGCAGGCATATGGGCCTTGGGTCACCTCTGAGGAAGTGGAGGGAAAGTGCAGGGGCTGCAGAGCCTCACGAGCCACGTGGGAAGCCTCACTGTGCACTTTATTTTTTAATATTTTTATAAATTTATTTATTTATTTATTTATTTTGGGGTATGTTGGGTCTTCGTTTCTGTGCCAGGGCTTCCTCTAGTTGCAGCGACCGGGGGCCACTCTTCATAGTGGTGCGCGAGCCTGTCACTGTCACGGCCTCTCTTGTTGCGGAGCACAGGCTCCAGATACACAGGTCCGGTAGTTGTGGCTCACGGGCTCCAGAGCGCAGGCTCAGTAGTTGTGGTGCATGGGCTTAGTTGCTCTGCAGCATGTGGGATCTTCCCAGACCAGGGCTCGAACCCGTGTCCCCTGCATTGGCAGGCAGACTCTCAACCACCGTGCCACCAGGGAAGCCCTGTGTGCACTTTTTTTTTTTGCGGTACGCGGGCCTCTCACTCTTGTGGCCTCTCCCGTTGCGGAGCACAGGCTCCGGACGCGCAGGCCTAGCGGCCATGGCTCTCGGGCCCAGCCGCTCCGCGGCATGTGAGATCTTCCCGCACCGGGGCACGAACCCGTGTCCCCTGCATCGGCAGGCGGACTCTCAACCACTGCGCCACCAGCGAAGCCCCCCTGTGTGCACTTTAAATGGTCACTTCGGCTACAGGGTAGACCCTGGCTTCTCAAAGTCTCCTCCAGGGCCAGCAGCAGACGCATCCCCAAGAGCTTGTTAGAGATGCAGGGCTCAGCCCCCCCGCCAGACCTTTCGAACCTGCATTTTCACAAGCTGTCCAAGTGCTCTGTGAGCACTTTAAAGTGTGCAGAGCCCCAGCATGAAGGATGCTCAGGTAGGCGCAGACCTCTGAGGCTGCTCACACTGTGCTCCAGAGCAGGACCACCGTGGACCGTGCCGAGTCCACGATAGGAGGTGCAGAAGTGGGCAGCTTTGTGAGAGCTTTCGGTGTGGACCCAACAGGCCAGTGCCTGATTAGAGTTGGTGATGGGGGAGGAGCGGGAGTGAAGGGTGCCCTGCTGGGCTCCGCTGAGAGGTGGAAGGGGGCAGGTGGCCACGGCATGGAGGTCTGGGGTGCAGGTAGAGGTTCGGGCAGCGTCAGCACGTGGGTCCAGGGATGGCTGGGATCACACGAGGGGTGGAAGAGCGAAGGGGGTGGAGGACCAGCCCCAGGGCTCCAGCGTGAGGAGGCTCAGTGCAGACTGGGCCGTGCTGTGTTGCGCTTGTTGGGCCTGTGTTTGCGTGTTGGACTGTCTTTGAAATGTGTTCCTCGTGGGTTTGGCATCACTCACTGCCTCTCTGGTGGAGGAGCAGCCGTCTCCCGACAGCTCTCCTTTCAGGCGTGTTCGGATTGACAAGGAGAGCATCAACTCTGTCATCATCAGCGACAGCCCCGAGGACCTCCACCAGAGGATGCTGGTTGCAGCTTCCCTTTCGGTTAACGCCACCGGTGAGTGAAGGCCTGCTGTCCCTGCGGTGTTCCTCTTCTCTTTTTCCCCTTGACTCCAGTTCCCGGAACAGTTTGTCTTATAATCAGTGAACAGCCTCACGCCTGTGTGCCATGTTTTAGACTATTTCCTGAGTGCATTTGGCTGGTGGGAGTTTAAGAACTGGAGCATCATCACCTTTCCCGCTGTGCAGGGATGCGTGGATTGATTCCTTGATCATCCATTCATTCCACTGTGCTTGGCCACGAAGGAGAGCAAATCCAAGAGCTTGGCCCAGGGACAAACCCGGTAGCCTAAGGAGGAGAAAGGAAAGGCAAGAGTAACCAGACAGGACGGGTCCCCAGACGGGGTCAAAGCTTGAGCCTTAGGATAAAGGGTTCCTCTTGGGGTGCTGTGGGGAACGACACCAGGGAGCACTTCTCTGCTGGGGCACATCTGTGGGGACAGACCCAACACAGGGAGGGAGGCCTGAGGACAAGGAGGAGTTGTGGGGAGGGAAGGTGGCACACTCATTACGATGCGCCCAGCGCTGCCCTTGGCTGTGACCGTCCGCAGGGTCCACCATGCTGCTGAGGGAGACCTCGCTGATGCCGCACATCCCCGGCCTTCCTGCGCTCCTCAGCATGCTGTTTGCACCAGTCATGGAGCTCAGGTATGGGGTTCTCCCTTGTCTTGTCCCCAGGCTTTGGTAAGATGCGAACCCAGTGGGAGAAATGGGGCCCCTCCCTCCTTTTGTAGAGAAAGCGCTGATGGAAAAGTGTCCTTGGCAGGTCTGGAGGCCGGCCGCGCCTCCCCCAGCTTCAGTGTGATTGAGGGAGGCGTTATGGTTATTTGCGGAGCTACCCTGAGACTCAGTTTAGAAAGAAGCTCAGAGAGCTGACAAGGACATGCAGCCTCACACAGGAGCGTGACTTGAAGTGGGGCAAAGGGGATCAAAGTGGAGGTGGAGTTGAGGCCCAGCATCAGCACCGCGCTGATGGACGTCCTGTTGTTAATGGGCTGTGGTTGTGACACCAAGTCTCCTGGCACTGGTTGTCAGTGGGAAACCGTGCCCGTCCCACTCGCGATGGTGCCACGAGGTAAGACTGCAGCGGTGGCTCTTTCTCGTGCCAAGATCAGACAGGAACTCCTAGAGGCTTTAGTAAAGAGAAGTGTGTCAGTGAGCAGGGCTCGCTTTTTTATTTTTTAATTAATTAATTAATTAATTTTGGGCTGCATTGGGTCTTCATTGCTGCGCGCGGGCTTTCTCTAGTTGCAGCGAGTGGGGGCTACTCTTGGTTGCAGTGCATGGGCTGCTCATTGTGGTGGCTTCTTGTTGTGGAGCATGGGCTCTAGGCACGCGGGCTTCAGTAATTGTGGCATGTAGGCTCAGTAGTTGTGGCTCACGGGCTCTAGAGCGCAGGCTTCAGTAGTTGTGACACATGGGCTCAGTTGTGGCTGGCGGGCTCTAGAGCGCCAGCTCAGTAGTTGTGGCGCACGGGCTTAGTTGCTCCACAGCAAGTGGGATCTTCCCGGACCAGGGCTCGAACCTGTGTCCCCTGCATTGGCAGCCGGATTCTTAACCACTGCGCCACCAGGGAAGCCCCTCAACATTTTCTAATAACCTGTAAGGGAAAGGAGTCTGAAGAGGGATACACACACACACACACACACACACACACACACACACACACACACACACACACACACACAGATTGCTGTGCTGCACCTCTGAGACTAACGCAATATTGTAAATCCGCTATACTTCAATAAGTAAATAAACATATATATACTATCTATATATAGAAAATAAACTCAGGCTGCCCATTCAAAAAAAACAAAAACAAAAACCCAGCGGCTTAACAATTTTGAAATATTAACTTTCCTCAAAACTTTTCATTTAGACTTGATCGAGATGGCAAATGCTATACTGGAGTCCTCTGTGGTTTGGGGTGGAATCCAACTACAGGGGCCCCTCTCCTGCCGGAGCATGACGTGGAGCTCGCATTTGACGTGCAGTTCAGCGTGGAGGATATCATAGAGGTAAGGCTGCTGAGGTCATCATAGAGTGGCAGCTGCTTCTCGCTCTCGTTTTGCTGGTACAGCCGTTTAGCAATAGGAGCTGTGTCTGACGCCGTGCTTAAAATGCAGGCGCACACCTCTGGTCCTGGAGGTGCTCGCTCTCCCTTGACCTGCCTGTTTTACTTTTCTGTGCGAAGTTGCTTCCTGACAGGTGGTGCTCTCTGGATTCTCATTAGGTGCCTCCCGGCACAGTAAGCCTTCCTGGGCAGTAGAACTGAACAGCAGGCAGCAAGACTGCCGTGCGTGTCTACCCAGGCCTCACCCCAAGTCAGCACCAGCTGGACATCCTTGCTAGTTCCTGTTGGGGACTGAGGAAAGTCCTGCCCCACTCGGTCCTTTCCACACACACGGTGGGGGGCTTGCTGGGCTGACCCTTGGGTGCAAACTCGACTCTGCAGCGGAAGTACCTATGCTGGTCTGGGACCAGATCAGTGCACAAGTTAAGGCTGACCATTTAGAGACTTGGGTGACAAAGTAATTTTATAGCTTTTGAATTTAATAATGAAAAATTTGGGCTTATGTTTTATATGCTTTTGTTTTTGTATTTCATTGTTGAAGTAACTCTGTTCTCTTGCATTTTACAAAATGAGAAGCAAAGCTGGTCTTTCAGGACAGCTAGTTTGGAAGCAGTCCTCCAGACTGCTAGAAGTTCCGTGGAGTCGCTGAGGTTGGCATAGCTGTGCAGGAGGGGGTGGGGTGGGGGAGGGGCGCTGGGCGAGGCCTGCGGGCTGGTCCTTTCTCCAGGGGGCATGTGGCTTTGTTGATTGAACTTGACTGCTCTTTCATAAAAGGGGCTTTGGGGCTTAAAAGTGCTCCTTAGATCATAGACCTAGTCGTGAAATGTGCAGCTGTAAAACTTCTAGAAGTAAATACAGGAGAAAATCTATATGACCTTGGGTTTGGCAATGAGTTTGTAGATGCAATGAAGCATAATCTGAAAGAAAAAATTGATAATTTGGACTTTATCAAATTAAAACCTGCTCTGCAGAAGACCCTGTTAAGAGGATGAAAAGACAAGCTACACACGAGGAGGAAATATTTGCAAATATGTATCTAAGGAAGGACTTTTGTTCATAATGTGTATTGAACTCTTAAAACTCAATAAAATAAGCAACTAAATTAAATATGGAAACCAGTGAAAAGGTATTCAACATCATATGTCATTAGGAAAATGCAAGTTAAGATGTCAGTGACGTACCTCTGCAGACCTATTAGAATGGCTAAAATCCAAAAAACTGAAAATACCCAGTGCTGGCAAGGATGTAGAGCAACAGGAACACTGTTACTGCTGGTGGGAGGGCAGAGGGGGGCTAGTGTTTTGTGGAGGATAAGGTTCTTCAAAGTTGAACATACACCGACCGTAAGAGCCCGGAGTCCTACTTTTAAGTATTTATCAAAGAGATTTGAAAACTTACATCCACATAAGACCTGTTTGTGAATATGGATTGCAGCATTCATAATAGCTAAAAACTGGAAGCAGTCAAGATGTCCTTCAGCAGGGGAATGGACAAACTGTGGCATAGCCATACAGTGGAGTACTCTTCAGCAATAAAAGGGAGTGAGCAGTTGATTCATGCAACAACATGAGTGAATTTTAAATGCATGTTATTAAGTGAGAGAAGCCAAGACTCAGGGGCTACAGATGGTATGATTCTATTTGTATGACATTCTGGAAAAGGCCAGACTGTAGGGACAGAAAACAGATTCGTGGTTCCTGGAGGTGGAGGAGTGATGGACCACAAAGGATACCACAGGGACTGGAGAGTGAAGGAGCTGCCCTGTGTGTGCTGCGGGGGTAGATGCATGGCTCTGTGTGCTTGTCAAAACCCTTAGTCTGACTACCAGATGTAAAATAGATAGCTAGTGGGAAGCAGCCGCGTAGCACAGGGAGATCAGCTCGGTGACTTGTGACCACCTAGAGGGGTGGGATAGGGAGGGTGGGAGGGAGACGCAAGAGGGGGGGATATAGGGTTGTATGTATGTATATAGCTGATTCACTTTGTTATACAGCAGAAACTAACACAACATTGTAAAGCAATTGTACTCCAATAAAGATGTTAAAAAAAACAACAACAAAAAAACCCCCAAAAAATCCCATAGTCTGGGGCTTCTCTGTTGGTGTAGTGGTTAAGACTCCACGCTCCCAGTGCAGGGGGCCCGGGTTCAATCCTTGGTCAGGGAATTAGATCCCACGTGCATGCTGCAGCTAAGAGTTCGCCTGCCACAACTAAGGAGCCCATGTGCTGCAACTAAGGAGTCCACCTGCTGCAGCTAAGACCTGGTGCAACCAAATAAATAAGTAAAAAAATAGTTTTTCCCATTTTGCAAGATGGCGGGTGAAAAGGCTGAGAAGCCAGATACTAAGGAGAAAAAACCTGCAGCCAAGAAGGCTGATGCTGGTGGCAAAGGTTAAAAAGGTGAAGCAGATGAAGCAGGGGAAGCCCCGCTGCAGCCGAAACCCTGTCCTGGTTAGAGGAATGGGCAGATATTCCCGATCGGCTATGTATTCCAGAAAGGCCTTGTATGAGAGGAAGTATTCAGCAGCTAAATCCAAGGTTGAAAAGAAAAAGAAGGTGAAGCTTCTTGCTACTGTCACAAAACCAGTTGGTGGTGACAAGAATGGTGGTACCCGGGTGGTTAAACTTCACAAAATGCCTAGGTATTATCCTACTGAAGATGCGCCTTGAAAGCTGTTGAGTCACTGCAAAAAACCCTTCAGTAAGCATGTGAGAAAACTGCGTGCTGGCATCACTCCTGGGACCATTCTGATCTGCCTCACTGGGCGCCACAGAGGCAAGAGGGTCATTTTCCTGAAGCAGCTGAGCAGTGGCTTGCTACTTGTGACCGGGCCTCTGTCCCTCAATCACGTTCCTCTGCGGAGAACACACAAGAAATTTGTCATTGCCACTTCCACCAAAATTGATATCAGTGGTGTGAAAATCCCAGAACATCTCACTGATGCTTACTTCAAGAAGAAGAAACTGCGTAAGCCCAGGCACCAGGAAGGTGAGATCTTCGACACAGAGAGAGAGAAATACGAGATTACAGAGCAGCGGAAGGTTGATCAGAAAGCTGTGGACTCACAAATTCTGCGAAGAATCAAAGCTGTTCCTCAGCTCCAGGACTACCTCCTCTCTGTGTTCGCTCTTACAAACGGAATTTATCCGTTTTATTTATTTAGTGTTCTAAATAAAACTTCTAGTATTTATTTATTTAGTGTTCTAAACTTCTTACAAAGAACCTAATTAAATAATTGGGTCCAAAAAAAAAAATAAGTAAAAAAATAAATATTAAAAAAAAAAACATAGTCCGTGCCCCGTGAAAGAGTGGAACTCTGATATATGCAGTACACACACACACACACACACACACACACACACACACACACACACACACACACCCCCCAACCCCGACTAGGATTTGGGGGATAATTGCATTGAAGGGGGTGAGGGGAAAAGGAGCTTTGGAAAACACTTTTGACTGGAAATGGTAAGGCTACTGTCTTCTACTTGGTAAAGTTGTTTCTCATGGAGTGCAAGTTAATTCTGAAACTGTGTGTTACTGGGGTTGAGCAACAGAGTAAACGGATGCAGGAGCCAGGTTTCTTATTACTGAACTTAGAGATAGACTTAGAAAGGAAGGCTAGAGCACACCCTGTGTGACAGGGTGACTGAGAGGCATGGTTCAGTAGGAATTCATGTTTAACTTACTGCATGCAAGTAAATTACGTGTGTATACATGATTTCGTATGCGTGCACCAATAACCTAGCTCTCTGAGCGCAAGAAATGATGACACCCCAGTAGCCGTGAACAAACCCAGGGCCCAGGTTGCGGCTTTCTGATAGGATTTTCCAATAAAAGGAACCAGGGCTCCTTGGAGAAATGGGCAGAGGAAACACAGGATGAGCCTGGAGCTTCTTGTAGAGCCAGGAAGTAAAGAAGCACTCAAGAAACAAAAGTATGCAGCCTGTCACAGGGACGTGGGAGGCCAGTGGCCAAGGTTGGAACAGAGCAACAAAATAAATCATGGGGTATTGGGTTATAACTCACAGTGTCCAAAGGGTGTAAACAAGTGATTGAATAAACAAATGGGGACGAGGAGACAAATCTTCCACTCAGGAGAATTCCCAGCAGTGCCCAGGAGGTGGAGCTTAAACCTCCCCTGTTCCCTCCTCCCCGCTTTGAGAGTGGACTAGACTTAGTGACTGGCTTCCACTGAGCCTGGCAGACGCTGCCTCGGCTAAGTGGCCAAGGCCAGCATCACCAGTGATCTGTCCTGGCGATGGCACACACGTCCTGACGGGACGGGATGAGAAGGGCCCCCACCTCTGTGGGGTTCTCCCCAGAACTCACCACCCCAACCTAATCATGAGAAAGGCGTCACATAAGCCCAGACTAGGGGGCATCTCACAAAATACCTGACCAGAAATCAGAACTGTCAAGGTCTCAAAAAACAGGAAAAGGCTAAGAAACTGCCCTGGACCAAAGGAGACCGGGGAGACGTGACAACAGGTGCAGTGTGGTGCCCTGGATTGGGTCCGGGGATAGAAAGAGGACGTGAGTGGAAAAGGTGGTCAAATCCACATGGAGCCTGGACTCCAGTTAATAGTGACGTGCCCAGGTCAGCCTCTCAGTAGTGACAGATGGACTGCAGGTGGAAGGCGTTCGCGTCCGGGAGGGGTGCATGGAACGTCTGTTCTGTCTTCGCTGCTCTTCTTAAATTTCAGATTACTCAAAGCAGAAAGTTCATTAAACACTATGGCACAGGCTGGAACAAAATATGGCACATTGTTGCTCTGGGGGCACTCCTCAGGCTTCTGTGGGAACGTTGCAAACAGGGCGACAGCAGGGGCCGAGAGGGGCGGAAAGGGTGAAGGGGTCAGGTACATGGTGACCGATGGTAACTGGACTTACTGTGCAGTGTATACAAGCACCGAATTATTCTGCAACTAACATACTGTCATGTACCAATTGAACTTCAATTGAAAAAACACACACAAGGGACTTCCCTGGTGGTCCAGTGGTTAAGACTCCTCCTTCCAATGCAGGGGACGTGGGTTCAATCCCTGGTCAGTGAACTAAGATCCCACATGCCACGGGGCAACTAAGCCCATGTGCTGTAGAGCCCGTGCACCACAACTAGAGAGAAGCCCGTGCTGCAGCAAAAGACCCCACGTGCCTCAACTAAGACCTGATGCAGCCAAATAAATAAATATTAAAAAAAAAAAAGGAAGAAAAGACACACACAAAGTGAGAGGAACATATGGTCCTCCCTCGGTATCTGTGGGAGATTGGTTCCAAGACCCCCCTCAGATACCAAAATCTGCAGAAGCTCAAGTCCCGTATATAAAATGGTGTAGTATTTGCATATAACCTGTGCACACCACCCATATACTTTAGATGATCTCTGGATTACTTATAATACCTAATACAATGTAAACCCTATGTAAATAGTTGCCAGTGTATGGCAAATTCAGGTTTTGATTTTTGGAACTTCATGGAATTTTTTTTTTCCTGAATGTTTTTGATCCAAGGTTGGTTGAATCCACAGATACAGAGGGCTTACTGTGTATGTGATACAAGTAGATTTTGAACAGTGTAACCCCATGGGTTAAACTATTAAATTTTAGAATAGAAGTTTAAAAAGTGTGCTTTTGCACTGAAAAGTCTGAACCTTCCTTGCTGTTTTTTTTTGTTATTGCTTCTTAAATTATTGATAGTGGTTGTTGGTGTTATTTGTGTCATTTTGATAATTTCTTCCAGAAACCATACTGATGATAATCTTGAAAATATGAAATCTGAATGCTTATGAATTATTTAAATGTGGAGTCGAATTCAATTATAGAAGAACCATATGAGTACGTTGCCATTTATTTACAGATTAATATTCTCAGAGCCGCTATTAACAAGCTAGTGTGTGATGGACCAAATGGATCGATGTGCCTTGGGCCAGAAAGAATCACACAGTTGCAGGATAATGCTCGGCAGAAACTTTTAGGGTGAGTTCTGTGATGACAAGTTTTCTTTCTTAGCTGTCTAGATTGTGAACGCCTTGAATTGTTTATGAGACGTGATAGACTGATCCTCTGATGCGGGGCAGCAGCTAGAGGTGCCAGACGGAGGCACCAGCCACCTGTGTCCTGATTGTCAGCCAGGAGCCAGGCAGCAAGTAGGGGCGGCTTGAGAATGTGATAAAGAGACCCTTTCAAATGGCACACGCAGCTCGGAGGGAAACCACAGTGGGCACCTCAGGGGCAAAGGGAGGGAGGGGGCCTGGGCTGTAGAGGCTGAGAGGCTGTGTGGAGAGGACCAACTTACAGGAGTGGGCCCCGCTGTCGCGCTTCCCTCTCCCCCTCTGACACTTGCTGGGCTCCCCGTTGGCCAAACCCAGTCCGAATCCCTAGGACAGGGGCTCTCGTTGGTGCAGCCCGTGAGCCCAGGTCAGCCTGGACAGCTCAGAGGAGGCTGAGAAGGGAGGACAGACATGGGGGAGGAGCAAACAGAAGGCTCCCAGCACATCCAGTCCTGCGTGAGAACAGGGAGCAGTGGACACCTTTCAGAAAGGTGTTAGATAAACAGAGCTGCCTTAGCCATTGTGATAAAGGCTGAAAATATTTTTACGTGAACTTTGTGTTGAAGTTTAACATACATACAGTGCACAGGTCATCTCAGTGTGTTTGCACGCAGTGAATGTGCCATGTGACCAGCAGCTGAGGGAAACCGTGTTATAAAACATAAGAAGTGCTCATAAAGCTAAAAGAAATCACCCAAAATGCATATGGGAAGGAGCGACAGGTCACCAAGTTGGCAGATGCTCCCTGTTCTTACACAGCTCTGCTCCCAACAGCACAGGACGCCTTCTTGCCAGGAAGGACCAGTCACCTGGTGCTCCTTTGCCTCTCCTTATCCCCTCTCTCTCCACCCCGGACGAGGGTGGCCATGTCCTGACTTGCTGTGCTCTGGGTAGGTGGGGGTTAGGGTAGCAGTTCAGTGGTTTTAGTAAGTCAGCAAGTGGTGCTAACCATCACCACAGCTCAGCTTTACGACAGTTCTGTCATCCCCAAAAGTTCGCTTATAAATACCTTAGAACAGTTGTGGTGATAGTCATACAAATCTATAAATTTACTAAAATTATTAAATTGTGTACTTAAAATTAATTAGTTCATGGTACGTACCTCAATAAAGCTGTTTTTAGAAACACAAGTTCTTAACGTTTGTCAGCAACTCCTGTTCCTACCCCCACTCGGGACAACCACTGAGCTGCTCTTGGTCTCCATAGATTTGCCTTCTCTGAAAATTTTATATAAATGGCATAATGTTTTTTTTTTTTTAAATCTGGCTTCTTTCATTGAGCATAATATTTTTGAGGTTCATCCGTGTTGTAACATGTTTGTTCTTTTTAACAACTGAATAATACTCCACTGTTCGTGTATGCCACATTTCCTTTATCCATCCATTCACCAGTTGATGAAATGTTTGCATTGTTTGCAGTAATTGGCTGTTATGAATAATGCTACTATGGAAAGTCATGTAAAGTCTTTTGAGTGAACATATATTTTCTTCTCTCTTGGGTAGATATCTAGGAGTAGAATTGGTAGGTTGAATAGTAAGTTTACGTTAATTTTTTAAGAAATGGACAAACTGTTTTCCAAAGTGACTCGCATATTACATTCCCACCAGCAACATATGGCAGTTCCAGTCTCCTCACATCCTTGCCTGCACCTGGCATTGTCAGTGTATTTTTTGTTGTACTTAATCTAGTGGAGTTATGGTAGTATCTTATTATGGTTTTAATTTGCATTTCCTTAATAACTAATGATATAAAAGATCTTTTTATATCCTTATTAACCATTCATACACCTTTTCTGGTGAACTATCTTCAGATCTTTTCCCTGTTTTGTAATTGATTTGATTGTCATCTTATTGAGTTGTAGAAATTCTTTATAAATGCTGGCTAAAAGTCTCTTCCGAATATGCAATTTGCAGATACTTTCCCCATTGCATAGCTTGTCTTTTCATTTTCTTAATGGCATATCCTAAAGAACACATGTTTTTAATTTTGATGGTGTCCACTTTAGCTTTTTTAAAAACTATTTTATGGTTTGTGCTTTTGGTGTTACATCTGAAAAATCTTTGCTAAACCCAAGGTCACAGAAGAGCTTTCTTTCTCCTCTGTTTTCCTCTAATTCTTATATTTACTTATGGTACTAAGGTCTTTGATCCATTTTGAGATGATATTTGTATATGGTGTGACGTGTAAGAGTCTTAAAGTTCATTTTTTCACACATGAACATCCAGTTGTTACAACATCATTTGCTGAAGAACTGTCTTTTCCCCCTCTGAATTGCCTTGGCACCTGTCAAAAATCAGTTGGCCATAAATGTAAAGGTTTATTTTTGAACTTCCTGTTTTGTTCTGTTGATTTATGTCTGTCTTTAATAGTAATTCTTGAAATTGGGTAGTGTTAGTCCTCATATTTTGTTTTTCTTTTTCAAAGTTGTTTTTTTTACTCTTTTAGATCCTTTTACTTTCCATATAAAATTTAAGATCAGCTTGTCCATTTCTACACCAAACCTTGCAGGGGTTGTGATGGGGTTGTATTGAATCTGTAGATCAGTTTGAGGAGAGTTGCCATCTTAACGGTATTGAGTTGTCCAATGCACTGAGCTGGAATGTCTGTTAGATATCCTTTAATTTCTCTTAACACTTTTGATGGTTTTCAAGTGTGCAGTATTTTGTTAAATTACTTCTATTTTAGTCTTTTTGATGCTATTGTGAGTTTAAATTGTTTTCTTTAGTGTTCATTGTTCATTGCTAGAAACGAACAATTGATTTTTTTTTTTTTTTTTTTTTTGCTGTACACGGGTCTCTCGTTGTTGTGGCCTCTCCCGTTGCGGAGCACAGGCTCCGGATGCGCAGGCTCAGCGGCCATGGCTCACGGGCCCAGCCGCTCTGCGGCATGTGGGATCTTCCTGGATCGGGGCACGAACCCGTGTCCCCTGCATCGGCAGGCGACTCTCAACCACTGCGCCACCAGGGAAGCTCGATTTTTATATATTGATCTTTTATCCTGTGATCTTCTTAAACCTGTTTGTTAGTGCCAGTAGTTTTTGTAGATTCTTTAGGATTTCCTACATACAGGATCATATCTATGAATAAAGACAGTTTTACTGCTTCCTTTCCAATCTGTACGCTCTTAATTTCTTTTTCCTGTTTTATTATACTGGCTAGAACCCTCTTTATTGAGCTGAATAGAAGTGGTGAGAACATACATCTTTGCCTTGTTCCCAATTTCGGGGAGAAAGCATCGTTTTTCACTACTAAGTATGTTAGCTGCAGGTTAGCTGCAGGGTTTTTGTAGAGGCTCTTTATCAGGCTGAAGGAGTTCCTTTCTATTCCTAGTTTGCTGAGAGCTTTCATCAGGAAAGAATGTCACATTTTGCAAAATGCCTTTTCTGTGTCTGTGAGATAATCATGTTTTTTTTTCTTTGATTTGTATGGTATATTACATTAATTGCTTTTTGGTTGTTAAAACTAGCCTGCATTCCTGGGATGAATTCCACATAGTGTGTAATTCTTTTTATAAATTTGTTTTATTTTTATTTATTTTTTAAATCTATTTTTATTTTTGGCTGTGTTGAGTCTTCGTTGTTGCGCACGGACTTTCTCTAGTTGCAGCAAGCGGGGGCTACTCTTTGTTGCAGTGTGCGGGCTTCTCACTGCGGTGGCTTCTCTTGTTGCGGAGCTCTAGGCATGCAGGCTCAGTAGCTGTGGCTCGCAGGCTCAGTAGTTGTGGCACAGGAGCCTAGTTGCTCTGCGGCATATGGGATCTTCCCGGACCAGGGCTCAAACCCGTGTCCCCTGCATTGGCAGGCGGATTCTTAACCACTGCGCCATGAGGGAAGTCCCTATAAACTTGTTTTATGGCAAACAAGTTAAAGGTTTTTAATAGGTTTTTGCTAAAGATTTTTCATCTGTGTTATGAGGGTTATTGGTTTCACGAGATATCACAAGTTTTCTTGTGATATCTTTGTCTGATTTGGTATCAGAGTAGCACTGGCTTCATAGAATGAGTTAGGAGGTGTTTCCTGCTATTTTCTGAAAGAGTTTGTATAAGATTGATATTTCTTTAAATATTTGATAGAAATTACTAATGAAATCATTTGAGCTTGGACTTGGCTTTGTGGGGAGATTTTAAATTACTAATTTCTTGTGTTTTAGGTCTGTTCAGATTTTCTCTTCTTAAGTCAGTTTAGCTTAGCTAAAGTTTATTAATTCTGTTGACCCCTTTAAAGAACTAACTGTTGGTTTTGTTGATTTTTTTCCCCCCCTAGTGTTTATCTTTTTTCTGTTTCATTGATGTCCACTCTCATAATGATTATTCCCTTACTTCTGATTGCTTTGGGTTTAGCATGCTCTTTTTCTAGTTTCATAACTTATGAGCTTAATTATTGTTCTGAGACCTTCTTTTCTGTTACAGACGTTTAAAGCTATACATTTCTCTCCATTACTGTTTTTGCTGCGTCCCATACTTCTTGATTTGTTGTATTTTGATTTTTATTCTTTGTAAAATATTCTCTAGTTTCCCTTGTGATTTCTTCTTTGATGGGTTGTTTAGAAGTATATTGTTTAATTTTCAAGTATTTTGGGATTTTTCAACTTTTTAAAATGTTGTTGATATATAATTTATTTCTGTGTAGGTATTATACATACTTGGAATGATTTCAGTCTTTCACAATTTCTCTTAAAATTTATCGAGACTTCTTTTATGGCCTGACATACAGTCTTTCCTGGAAAATGGTCCATGTTCACTTGAGAAGAATGCACGTCTGTTGTTGGGTGGGGTGTTTTGTAGATGTTGGGTAGATTGAGTTGGTGTTCTAGCACTCACTGTCTTTGTTGGTTTTCTCTCTAGTTCTGTGAATGTTGAAACTGGGATATTAAAATTTCTAACTAATTATTGAGTTATTTCTTTTTTCAGGTCTGTCAGCTTTTCTTTTATGTCCTTTGGGGCTCTGCTAGACACATTTATGTTTATAATTTTTGTATCTTTCTGATGTATTAGCCCTTTTGTCATTATGAAATCTCTCTTTTTATTCTAGTAATATTTCTTGTTTTAAAGTCTATTTTGTCTGATATTAATATAGCTACTCTGGCTTGGTTTTGTTACTGTTTGCATGGCATATCTTTTCCTATCCTTTTACTTATAACCTATTTGCATCTTTGAATTTTTAAAAATGATTTTTCTGCCCTATTCCTGCTTTCCTCTCCTTTGGGACTCCCATTTTACATGTGTTTGTGTACAATTGATGTTGTCCCACTGGTCTCTGAGGCTCTGGTCATTTTTCTTCAGTCCTTTTTCTCTCTGTTGTTCAGATTAGTTAACTTCTATTGATCTATCCTTAAGTTTACTGATTCTTTATTTGTCCATCTCACACCTGCAGATTTTGGTCTCCTACGTAAGGAATTTTCCATTTTAGTTATTGTACCTTTCAACTCTAAAATTCCTCTTTGGTTCTGTGTATGGTTTTAAATTTTTATTGAGATTACCTTTGAGTCATTACCATCATATTTTCCTTTATTTCTTTAAACATAGTTTGCTTTAATTCTTTGTATATACTTGCAGTGACATCTTTAAAGTCTTACCTGCTAAAACCACATCTGAGTCCACTCAGTCAGCTTCTGTTGGCTGTTCTTTTTTTTATTCCTAAGTGTGGGTCACACATTCCTGTTTCTTCACAAAATATCTCATAATTTTTGCTGAAAATTGGGCATTTTAGATAATGTAGTATATTAATATAGGGTTTTGATTACTCCCTGCAGAATTCTGCAGAATCAAGTTTCCCCACCATGTTGTAAGGCCACTAATGCCTGTTTTTTTAATTCTTCTTTTTATTTTTCAGCCTGGCTCGTTAGGGGTCATCCTTGTGTCTGCATTGCTTAGTGCTCAGCCAATGATTAGTGAGAAGTTGTGCTTAAATACCTAAGTCGTTAAGGCTTCTGCCCTCTGCCGGTGGGTCTCTGTGTGGGTCAGATAGTGCATCCAAAGTTCAGGCAGTTTTGAAATCTGGCTTTTATTTCTTGCCAGGGCTTTCCTGTGCGTGCATGCCACCTTCCAGTCGGCCAGGGCTGTGTGGCAGGCCAGGGGCCTTCGTAGGTCTCCGCTGCACGTGTGTGTGCAGCTTCTCCGTCAGCTAGGGAATGTGTGGTGAGCCCGACTAGCCTCTGTGGCACTTGTTTCCAGGATCTCCCTCTTGCATTTCTGGATTGTCAGCTGGTCTGCTGCTGGCCCCAAGCAGGACCAGGGCCGAAGGCTCCCAGAGCTGTTGGCTTTCTCCACTTATTTCCTACTGAGGCTGCCATTTTTACTGACAGTGCTGCCTGGCATGAGGGTTTTTACCCTCTGCTCCAAATCAAGTAAATTCAGTCTGGCAGTGAAGATGCCTGTTTTCACCCTGGGAACACTAGCGTGCCAGGTTGAGCTGGTGGAGTGGGCGTGAGTGGTGGGTGGGAGTAGCCCCAGGCATGAATTCCACAGACTCCACTGTTGTTACCTGGAGTTCAGCAGTTTTTCATGAATGAATGCTTCTGAATTTGCTTTTGGTTAATATCCAGAGTCTTCAGGCATGTTTTTTGGACGATTTTGTCTAGTTTTATAGTTGTTTGGGGGTGGTGCAAGAATATTTGCAGACTTCTTTACATTCTTATTGCTAGAATTCTCTATCTCTGCCTTTTTAAGCTGATGACATTTCCAACTTGTCATGGCTGCTTAAGAATAAATGGTATAAAAGATCCTCTTACATTTCCTAGAACTTGACTCAGTAACCCAGGCGATGTGTGGTAACGGAGCAGCTCCACTGGTTACTAGGGGAACACAGAAAACAAGGGTCAGTCTTATAGACCCACGCTGCTCCATTTTTTTGGTTTGTTTTTGAATGTATAGGGGGTTAAAATATTCTCTGATCATAATTACATAAATTTTGACCTTTAAGAAACTTATTTGACTTACAATTCTCAGGGAAAGTACATAGGATTTAAATCTCGTTTTAAAAATCACAGTAGTGTTTTCAATTACTAATGTATAATTAAGGTGACTTAAACTCTCTTTTTTTAAATTTTAGTTTGTTCTGTCCATTGAAACCAAGAGAGAAGATTGTTCCTAAGTGGCATGAAAAGCCATATGAGTGGAATCAGGTGAGTGAGAAATAGGTGGCCATGTGAGCAGCCTACCACCAGGATTGATGGGAACAGAACTCTTGGTGGATTCAGGGGCTCCAACAGGGTTGGTGGAGGATGCCCGGGGAGCAGAGGGAGCCTGGCGGCAAAGTACATGGTTCTTTGTTTAACAGGGCAGGGTCACAGGCCACACAGGCTGTTTCTGGATAGTATATGTAATGTCTTGGTAAAAAATTAGACCTCAGGCTAATTATCCTTTAAGTTTGGATAAAACAGGTATGAATGTTTGGATTAGCTTTTAGGGTGCATTGGTTGTTGTTGGAGTGGCTTGGAGACATCCACCTTCTCACTGTGCCCTCACATGGCAGAGAGAGTGGTGTCTCTTCTTATAAGGGCATTAATCCCATCCTAATCCCATCATGGAAGCCCCACCGTCATGACCTCATGTAACCTGAATAACCTCGCAAAGGCCTCATCTCCAGATATCATCACATTGGGGATTTGGAAGACACAATTCAGTCCATAGCAGTTGTGAAGTAGGGCACGGCCCATATGGGGCACCTTGACGTTTCCTGTCTGTAAGATTTAGAGTAAAATCAGGAAAGGAACTCAGGGAGGAATTTGAAGCTTTAATCCTAGGGCCAAGGATGTCTTTATAAATAAACCAGCTGGGGCACTAGTTCCTCATCCCCTTGGCAGTGGAAGTAGGCTACCACCCCTGGAGATGGTGTTTTCCCACTGTGAGTCTGGAAGTTACTTCTGCTGCAGAATGTTCCTTCTCTCCATGTGCTCCATGACTGGTTTCCCCCGTTAGAGCCCTGAGGACCAGTCCCTGGAGCCAGCTCCATCATGTGCACATAGCTGTGCCCCAGCCACCTCTCCTACAGCCTCCACGGGGGTGTTTGAAGCTAATAGCAGGGCTTAATTTGAAAGCAGAATTTCATTCTGAGGTTGATGTGGTTTAGAAAACTTACATGCTTTAATGCCTCTGTTCACGTTTACTGTTCACAATTACATAGGAAGGAATGTATGGGAGATTTTGGGGTAAAGATTGCCATATGCTTAGGATGAATTTAAAGATGAAATAGCAGATATACAGTATTTATTGTTGTGAGAATAGAGAAGCATTCTGTAAATATTTTTGGAAAATTAAAAGAGTAGTTTCTGCCATCTTATGTGTCTATGTATATGTGTGTGTATAATTTTATTTGTTTTACTTTATGTCTATAAAAGTCCCATTGCAGAGCCTGACTGTTCCTTTTGCCCCGATAGGTTGATCTGAAGCTGGTGATGGAGCAGGCGGACCGGGAGAGCAGCAGAGGGAAGAACACCTTTCTGTACCAGCTGCACAAACTGATTGTCCTCAGTTCCTAGACGGGACACAGGCTGTACCCAGCCCTCCTGGGGGCCACGGAGGCCTGTTAAAGGCTCCACCTGCAGGCTGCCTCCTCTGTGCACTCTGTCTGAAAGGCCTTCTCGGTCCCAGTTCCTTTCCTCTTCGGGTGGTGGCTGGAGAGTGGTATTTCTGTTCAAGTGAAAGATTGGGAAAAGTCTAGTCTTTTCTAGAAACAGAAGATCACTCTATTAATAAACATTTTGAGAAAAATTATTCTGAAAGAAGGCTTCAGTTGGAAAAAGAGCTGTATTTTGCTTTCAATTTACTAAGGTAAATATAAGTGGCTAATTTTTCATGTAAGGTTCTAGAACATGCTTGTATGTTCTATTTTGTTACAGTGATTTAAACCTGGGGCACAGGAGAAACCAGGGCTCCCAGTGTACCACAAGGGGAAAGCTGTATTTTTTTCAAAACCATGTGGCATTTTCTAATTTTTTTCCATGAAGGAAAATACCTAATTTTGGTAAAACTACTTCAGTTTTGTATATTTTAGGTTTCTACTTAAGTTAAATTCTTAGTCCACATTTTGGAAATTAGAGAGATTACCTGGTCACTAGTATATCTATGTTAAAACAATAAAAACATTAGACTAAGTTTGTTTCTGACAGTTATTAGTCAGAAGAGATTAAAAGGTATTTCATTCTGAAAAAAATCCAAATTTCTAAAACTGATAAAAGAATATAGACTTCTTTTTAAAAGTCAACTTTTGTCAGACAGGGTTTCACCAGAAAAGCAGAGCCACTGTAAATGCAGCAGTAGATGAGATCTGAGTTAGCTCTTACACAAATGAGATCTGAGTTAGCTCTTACACGAGTGTGACAGAAGCTGGAGTGAAGGTCTGGAAGGGCCAGTGGGCGGATTGGAGAAATGGTCCACCTGAGCCGGCTGCTTACAGGCAGACAGTTTGAGGCTTGTGAGAGCACACATATTTGGTCAGCAACGTGGGGTCATGACCAGGAGCTCATGTAGAGAACTCGAAAACCACCCCGTCTAGGGGAGCTTCTGTAAAGTGGGGGCCCGGGCAAGTGCTGTGCTGGCAGCCAGGAAGCCCACTGGATGCTGAGTGTGCTGGCAGCAGCGGCTGCGCCTGACCCGACCGTCTGAGCACATGGCCCCCACTTCACCTGTGCCCCAGTCTTGCTCAGCTGCTTCTGAGGCAGCTCAGAGCAGAAGCGTTCCAGTGGGGGGTTTCTGGGGAATGTGCTTCCCACCTTACGCAGGAGGTGGTGCTACCAAGCTAGCAACACACCATCCTTTGTTCAACTTTAAGGTTAAGATTTCACCTGCCTTGTGAAAATAAGCAGGGTATTTTGACCCTGCTGTTTGCTCTTTGCTTTTCCAGGTGGGAGTAGTTAGCCCATGTCTGCAGTGAGCACATTGTGGGGTTAGCAGTGCAGGAGGACAGACCTAAGCTGATGAGTACCCATTCTGCTTGTTAGCTTTTGAATAAAAGTTCTGTGAATGGTTAAAAAATTAAATAGTACCAAAAGGCTTGTTTAAAAAAAAAAAAAAGAAATACAGTTTTTTGATTTCTCTGGTTCTCACCCTCAAAGAAAACCGTTCTAACTCTTACCTGTGTTTTTTGGAATTGCCTCCATCTTGATAAGTACTTTATTAAGTAAATTATGCTTTTTCATGATTTCCGCTTTAGTCATTAATTAATTGCTGCTATAATAGATGAAGATTGAGCTCTTTCCATCATTCTGTACCTTATTTTCCCCATCCCCCGTACAGTCACGTCAATATTGCTGGTTAAATCAGTCATCAGTCTTTATAACATTAACTTTGTAAATATTATTTTCTGCAAAACCAGGTAGTGTATTTGATGGCATCTCCTTCCACATCACTTTAATTTAGAGGGTAATTGCCTTGCTTTTCATGTGCATAATTCTCTAGTCACATATTTTTAAACAGTTGTTTATTTTTAAAAAGTTATGTATTACTTGCTAAGTAAGTAACTTTATTTAAAAAGTTACTTAGGGGCTTGCCTGGTGGCGCAGTGGCTGAGAGTCCGCCTGCTGATGCAGGGGGCACGGGTTCATGCACCAGTCCGAGAGGGTCCCACGTGCTGCGGAGCAGCTGGCCCGTGAGCCATGGCCGCTGGTCCTGCGTGTCCGGACCCTGTGCTCCACAGTGGGAGAGGCCGATGATGCTAAGTGAAAGAAACTGGTCACAAAAGGCCATGCATGTTGTATGATTCCATCTATATTAAATGTCCAGAAGAGACAAAACCATAAAAAGTAAGTAGATCAAAAAAAAAAAAAAAAAGTAAGTAATACATATCCATGATGTGAAATAAAAAGGTTTAAAGGGCAGGTAGGAAAAGTCTGTCTTCCCATCCCACCAGCACCGAGCTCTCCTCTGAGGCGGCTGTGGTTTCTTCATTTGCACAGTCCTTCAGCGGTGTTAATTAAGCACATACTGTGCCCCAGGCACTGGGGCAGGTGCTTACGGACACTGACACCCTCATGGAGCTGACCTCAGAGTGTGTATAGGCAAAGGATGGGCAACCAGGCAGGCAGTGGTAAGAGCTGTGAAGTCAGTTGAAGGGACTGAAGGGATGGGGCAGAAGGTGCCTGCTGTCTTTAAAGGGCCCAGTGGTAAATGTCCTAGGCTTTGTGGGCCACGTGGTGTCTGTGCTGCTCGTCCACTCTGCAATTGTAGCTCAGAAGTTGTCGTAGGTGATACTTAAACAAATGAGTGGGGCTGCATTCCAGAAAAACTTTATTTATAAAAACAAGTGTCAGACCATGGTTGTGGTTTACTGACCCTGCAGTAGAGGGCAGGGGCAGGTGCAGGGCAGTGACACTGTCCCCTAGACAGCGGTCAGGGAAAGCCTTTGTGATGGGGGGACAGCAAGTAGAGATCCCATCTGGGGATATCTGGGAAAAAGGTGTTCTGGGCAGAGGAAAATGTGCCCAGGCCCTGAGGAGGGAGCACATGCTTGGTATATTTGGAGAGCCAGCCAGGAGGCTGGGGGCAAGGATGGCTAGGAGGGGACATTGGACAGAAGCCAGGTCTGGGACCGTGGGGCAGAGCCCAGCTTTTATTCTGAGTGAGGTGGCGGGCTCAAAGAGGGGCTTGAGCAGTAGTATCGTGCCTCAACTGATTTTCTGAGAAAGACCATCTTGGCTGCTGCATGGGGCACAGGGTGAGACCACTGCAGGTAAGGCCCAGGGAGAGACACTGGTGCTGAGAGCAGGTGGCCGGACTGGGGTGTGTTCCACAGGGGAAGGGACACGAGGGAAGAGGGTTGGATTTGAAAAATCAGAGAGGAAGAACGTTCTCGGGACACCAGTGTAGTGGGCTGAACTTCCCCTCAAAGCTGTGTCCACATCTTAACCCCTGAGACTCTCTGTAAATGTGATCTTACTTGGAGAAAGGATCTAATTAGGTAAGTTAAGGATGCTGAGATGAGAAGATCATCCTGGATTTAGGGTAGGCCCTAAAGCCGATAATCAGCATCCTTATAAAGGACACATAGAGGACCCAGAGGGAAGAGGCCATGTGAAGATGGAGGCAGAGATTGGAGCAATGTGGTCATGAGGCAAGGACCACCCGGAGCCACCAGAGGCTGGAAGAGGCAGGGGGAACCTCCCCTAGAGCTGTGGGAAGAGTGGAGCCCCGCTGGCCCCTTGCTCTCAGACTCCTGGCCTCCAGAGCTGTAGAGAATCCACTTCTGTCGTGTCAAGCCCCCCAGTGTGTTACAGCAGTCACAGAAAGCTAAAAAATGGACATAACCGTCATCTTTATAAGATCTAACACGGGAAAAAATGGCTCCAAAGAAATCCCACAGTGACAGGAGCTCTGACTAATACAACTGTAGATAGAACACACCTCCCCAGACATTCTCTGTTTAGAAAATTGAGCAGGGAATTATACAGGGTTAGTGAAATTCATTACAGAAAATACTTTTTTCAGTGAAAATTTTCATTGTTGATAAAATGCTAATTAATGTGTTTTAGATTCACAAACACTTTGTCAGAATGGTGTCAGAATGGCAGGCGAATGCCTTGTAGCTGAAGCTTCCTGCCTGATGTCTAGTTGCTGCCCCTTCTCCCGTCCTCCGCCCTGTGGCATGCATGTCACCTCAGTGCTCAGATGCCTCTGGTCCTGCCTGAATGTGCCTTTGGCTGTCGTGTCACCACACAACCTTGCAGCCTGGGTCCCAGTGCCACGGGGCTATTTCTCATCATTTCCTGAGCATTGCATGTACTTGGATATTCTGTCTGTGCACAGTGTTCCTTCCGCTTGGACTGACTTCTGCCCCTGCTTGCCCCTGGTGAATTCCTCCTCTGCCTCTGTACACCCCCAGCGGTGCCCCTTGTACTGCAAAGCTGTCCGTAAGTCTCTGGACAGAATTAAGTATCCCGTTTCCTGGGTGGTCCAAGCATCTGCTTATGCTACCAGAATTAAGTGGTTCATTTATTCCACAAGCATTTTGGGATTGCCTTTTGAGGGGTTAGGGTTAAATGACCCGGCTCCTTAGTAAATGCTAAGAGAGGGGTTTCACATTATATGTCTCTTAAGGGTAGAATCTATTAATTTCTGAATCTGAAATACCTGACACCTACTTGGTATTCAAATACGGTTTGAGTAGAACCCACCACAGCCTGGGGAGGGAGTGAGGCATCGGCATAGTGTCAGGAGGGGAGGGGCTGAGGGGTGGCCCTGTGTTGAGAGGAGCAGGAGGGCCGCGGGTGGGGTGAAAGCCATGGGCACACACCAAGACGGTGCTCCTGCCTGTCCAGGCTTCTCCGGCAGGGAAACCCGGTGGCTCTGGCCAGTGCATGTGCCTCAAGGCAGCTGGCAAAGCCATCTCCTGTCACGGGGCTTATTGCCATGGAGATGTCAAAGTGCTGTGTTCAGATGTAAGAGCGACTAGCTAAATGTGAAGTGGATTAGTGAATCACAGCAGTTCTGACTTAGAAGTGCACAAGGAGATTATCAACGTAAATAGTTTTAGGAAGAGGCAGCTTTCCGAACAGGTGAATACCTGCTGGCGCCAGGCACAGGGCGCTAGAGATAAAAGTGAAGGCGGCTTCCTGCCCGCAAGAGCTCATGCTTCAGTGAGGAGACAGCGTTCAGGAGGAGCGCGGTCTGTGTTGTCACGGGGCAGCCGGGGCCACAGGGCGCTCTTGTCGGGGGCGGGCCTTAGCCTGGTGCAGGTGGGCGTGGGGGGAGTCTCCCCGAGCTCGGCATCTCTGCTGAGCTTTGAGGGCAGGTGGAGAGTCTGGCGACGAAACTGGTTGGGGCCCGGAGGGGCAGCTGTGTGAGGACGCTGGAAGGCCTGCACAGTCGGGAGACTGAGGGGTTCTGCAAGGTTCCGGAAGGCTCAGGTGTAGGGTCGAAGGCAGGCAAGCTAGCCCGAGGGGAGACTGAAGGGGTGGGGAGCAGCTGTTTTTCTGTCTGCCCTGCAGTACCTCCCCGACCGTGTCCTGAGAACTGACACTGGACGCCCCTTCTGAGCACTGCCTCTCCTCCCAGGCCAGCTGTGTGGCGGGCCCCATAGTGATCCAGAAGTGGGCACCTGCCTTCACTGGACCACTGTGCCCGTCAGGTTTTTAAACTGGAGATCAGGGCGTCCGGCCACTCTCGAGTGGCTGAAGCGAGGAGGCCTGAAGCTCTGGAGCTCCCTTCTGTGGGGAGAAGGCCAGCCTGCTGCCTGAGTGGTGGCTGAAGCCGTCATGTCCAGAGAAGCAGGGACGGGAGGGGCGGGGGAGCTTGAAGGACGTTTGAGTCCTTTGTTCTGGCCTCTGTCCTGCCCCTGGGGTCCATGACACCATCCAGAAGTCTAATAATAAACTCTGCTTGACAGGTAGAGGCTGGTTAAGGTTGGGGTTTTGTCTGAGACAATGCCAGCAGACAGTGGAGTGTGGGTTTTTATAATGAAGGCAGTGCCTGCCAGCGAGGGGTGTTAAGCAGAGCAGTGGCATGATAACGTCTGAACTTCAGATAATTCCGGCTTCAGGGTGATGAATAGACGGAATGAATAGGAGCAGAAAATGAGACCAAAGACTGGGAGAACAGCTGCTCGGGCAGGAGGAGGGGACCTTCCAGGACCGAGGCAGGCAGTGGAGCTGGGGAGAGAGAGAAGAATGGGTTTTCAGACCCCTGAAGGAGGTAGGCTTGATGTATAACTGAGTGATGAACAGTCCTCTGGGGTGACCTTTAGGGTTTAATTTAGATAATTGGGTCAATGGTGACATCTTTTGCCAGGAATATAAAGAACAGGTTTGGTGGAATGGGGAAGATTGTGGATTTGAGCCTGAATCACCCACGGGTAGTTGAGCAAAGATGTATAAGAAGCCGTGAGGTGTCTGGAGGTCAGGAGAGGCATCTGGGTGGAGGGAAGCGTCTTGGATGGAGCAATTTACAGGTGGTCACTGAACTATTTTATTTTTTCTCTTAGAATTTAATTTCCAAAACACGTCTGCAACTCCATCATGCGTCACCATCTTGGTGGCCACCAGCATCTCTGATCCAGTAACTTTCTGACCCAGTCTCTCCGTGGCTTCTGTTTTTCCTCCCCTTCTGCCCATTCTTCCTTTTAGAAGTAGGGATCCGATCATAAAAGTCAGTGTTCCACAGGCCTCCTGGGCCATGGTTAGCGCGTTGGGGAGATGGGGGAAGAAAATATCTTGGCGTGGGAAGTACTTGGACGCTGGTCTTCACGTGATGGCCATGGTCACAAGGGCCATGGAAGGGAGGGAGCCCTGAATGGGGACTTCCAAACAAGCAAGGGGAGAGATGCAGTGGCTGCAACCTGGGCAGACCAGGAAACTGGGGAGGGAGTGGTCAGAGGCAGTCCCTTCGTGATGAGTAATAAACATGAAGGTGAAGGGAACAGAATCAAGTATGTTAGTTATTACGTGGACTGAATTTTCCCACCAGAGGACAGGCGCCTAAATAGAGCTGAGAAATAAACAAAACCCAGCTCTACACTACACAGCTAACACAGCTTTAAATGTTTTAAGAGAACACACTTAAAGTGGTGAAAGTTGAAAATAAAGACGAGAAAAAAAAAAAAAAAAAAAAAAAAAAGGGCAAAGATACCAGATAAATGAGAACAAAAAGCAGAATGTGCAGTTAATATCAGACTAGGTGATGTTTAAGGTCAAGTGTGTTGAATTAAGAGGAATGTTATGTAATGTCAAAGGCACGACTAATGGTGTGTTAGGAGCACGTGTGCACCAAGCAGCATAGTGATGAAGAGCGTGAACAGAAAGTTTCTGGAAATGCTGGGAGGACTGCGTGCAAATACAGTGCTAATGGGTGATCTTGGCACACCTGGGTTCACTCCTGAGCATTCTAATTGACCAATTAGGATACAGAAATTAAGTCATACAGTCAATAAAGCTGATATAATATGTATGTAGAATCCAGCATCCCTCACATTTCAAGTATCCTCTCCCTTAGGTTTGTGAAATGTTTACAAAAATAGATCATGTACGTGACTACAAAGAAACACTTTTTTTTAAATCAGAGAATTTAAAGGCCACATTTTTTTTGGTTATAATCCATTAAAGTTGGACATAAATAATAAAAAGTTGTCCCCCTCCTTTCCAACTTTTAACTGCTTGGAAATTAGAAAAAGAAGATGCACATATATAACTCTTGGATCAAAAGAAGAAATTAAAAGAAAAATGACAAACTGCCAAGAATGCAATGAAAAGATGCTCTATGCTGAAATGTGTACGATTCTCAGGCTAAAAGAAAAAGGAACTAAGTATTCTTAAGAAATTAGACAAAGAAAAGCAATTGCTGGGACTTCCCTGCTGGTCCAGTGGGTAAGACTCTGTGCTCCCAGTGCAGGGTGCCTAGGTTTGATCCCTGATCGGGGAACTAGATCCCACATGCCGCACCTAAGAGTTTGCATGCCACAACTAAAGATCCTGCATGCCACAATGAAGACCCGTTGCAGCCAAAATAAATAAAATATTTTAAAAAAATTTTTTTAATTGCTCAGAAGAGAAATATAGTAAAGATATAAAATCAGGAAATAGAAATTAATCAGGATAAATGAGTCCAAAAGCTGGTTTCATAAAAATAGATAAGCCCTTCACAAGTCTGACTAAAAGAAGAAATAAGAACGGGAGCAAAAGAGGCTAAATGGAGTAAAATTCCACCACTGAAAAAGGGTCTGGCATCAGCTTGGCTCACAGCCTGCAGAGAACAGGTGACCCAAATGCTGACTAATCTCTCTCAAGCCACCTTCAGTTCATCTGAAGACGCTGGCGCGTGACTTTAATGTCACTACACACAGAGCCCGCTTACGAATACAGACAGAAAAAACTAAATTATCACTAAACGGAATCCAGTGATGTTAAAAAAAAAAAACAAAACTGACAAAGCAGGGCCTATTCCAGGAACGTAAGAGCAGTTTCATGTCAAGAACCATCAATCAAGTCCCACATAAATACAGGAGGAAAAGTGTGTGGTTCTGTTCAATGGATGCTGAAAAGGCATTTCATGAAATTTAGCATCCATTGCTAAGTCAAAAGAAAACAAGGAAGTAAAGTAGAAACAGCAGAGAGTTGCAGGCAGCTCTTGCTTGCACAGCAGGTGCGGCGGCGAAAATGCAGACAGTCCGCGAAGCTGTCCTGTGAGATGCTTGGTCAGAGCAGTAGAACACTGTCTGCTTCAAATACAGAGAATAATGAAAAGAATAGTCAACCTAGTGCATATCGTACACTGTAATTTAAAAGATTAGAAACACTGAGAATTAAAGTGAAAAAAGAGTGGTTGGCCCCGCTCCCTCGGCGTCCTCCTCCCCGTTGCCCCAGGTCCCGGGCCGCGCACCTCCAGCCCCAGAGCAGCCACAGGGCCTGCGTCCCCGGCAGCCTCTCTTCTAGGGGCGTTAGGGTCCACTCCGCTTTCACTGCCAGTGTTAGCAGCGCTTTTCGTATCTTTGCTGCACTTTTCACCTTTATTGGCCGATTTCCTCTTTCAAGTTTCCGTTTTTGTAAGACATCACTTGAGTTTGTCCCTGGTGAGGCAAGGAGGCGACGCCACTACAGACTTTGCAGTTTGTGTGTGAGTGAAATAACACACTCGGTGATCAGGGACCGACAGACTTCGGGAGAAACGCAGTGTGGACAGAGGAGCTCAGTGCACGCCCGGCTCATCCCGGGCGCAGTTGCTCCCTGTCACCACGCTGCGGGGACTGGGGTCTAAACCGAGTTGTTGGGAAGCTGGTGCTCCTGAAAAGGAATGAAAGCCCAAAATCCACAGTAAGTGTTCTCTTCAGTGGCAAAGCATTGAGACCATTCCGTTAAAATTAGGAACTGGACAGGGATGTCTCCTGTCCCTATTGTTTAAAACGACTTGAAGGGGCTTCCCTGATGGCGCAGTGGTTAAGAATCCGCCGGCCAATGCAGGAGACATGGGTTTGTGCCCTGGTCCGGGAAGATCCCACATGCTTCGGGGCAACTAAACCCGTGCACTGCAACTACTGAAGCCAGTGCGCCTAGAGCCCGTGCTCCGCAACAAGAGAAGCCCCTGCTCTCCGCAACTAGAGAAAGCCCACGTGCAGCAACGAGGACCCAACACAGCCAAAAATAAAAACAAATAAATAAATTTATTAAAAATTAAAAAAAAAATAAAACGACTTGAAGGTTCTAGCAAAGGCAATAAACCTAGAAAAATGGAATAACTGATACATTAGACATAGATAAAGCTCTTTTTTGCTGGTATGATGTATAATCTGTGTGTTGGGGTCCCTAAGACCTCCTCCAGCTTTGGTGATTCACTAGCAGGACTTACAGCTAAGAGTTATGACAGCAAAGGGATACGAAGTAAAATCAGCAAAGGAAGTAGGCACATGGGCAAAGTCCATGAAAACAGCAGGTGCAAACTTCCAAGAGTCCTCTCCCAGGGAAGTCACACACCGTTAATTTGTCCGGCAATGAGCTGTGACAGCCTGTGTGAAGTGCTGTCCACCAGGAATCTCCTCGGAGTCTCTGTGCCCAGGGGTCGGTCGCCTTGGAGGCTGGTCGCCTAGGCCCCCTCTGCCCCACATGAGCTGCAATGCCACTCTCCCAGTTTAGCATAAACCTCAGCGTTTATGCAAAGAGTTTAGGCTCGGTGAGTCACCCTCATCAGTCAGAGAACAGCGGGAACCCTCCTGAAATCTAAGCTCCCAGATGCCAGGCAAAGGCCAGCTCTGCGAGCAGGCCCTTCCAGGAGTCCAGTATCGTTCCTGCTGTGTGAGCTCTGCAACAACAAGATCCTTTGGTAAGGCTTCTGGATACACGCTAGGGATACAAAAGTCATTAGCTTCCATGGCGATGAGAGCCTAGAAGGCCTTCCATGTACATCCTGAAAAAATATGCTTCAGAATAAAGGTGGAGGATCTATATACCCTCATGAAGAAAACTGAGATCGTACTGAAAGACAGAAACAAGATCTGAACAGATGAAAAAGCATACTTGGGAAGATTTTACATCATGAAAGATGTCGTTAATATGCAAATATAGTACAATTCCAGTAAGAATCCCAATGAGGTATCTTTTTGGATTTGGATGAAAATATCTTAAAATTGTATGTGGATGGGTAAATGCCCAAGGATAGAATACTGCTTGAGGTATGGGGAGCCCCTTATTAACCTAGATGGGAAAACCAGAAGCTATACAAGGAGATACAAACATATTTGATTAACGCTGAAAAACGTTGTATGGCAAAAGACACCATAACCAATCAACGGGTAGAATGGGAAATATTTGTGATGTGGATGACAAAGGGCTAATATATACTATGCAAAAACCTTAAAAAAAAAAACCCGTCAGGAAGGAGCAACAATCAAACAGAAAAACAACAATTATATGAACAGAAGGTCTAGAGAAGAGCAAACCTTAATGGCCAGAAACATGAAAATGCTCAAATTCCTTAGGAGTAAGGGAAATAGAAACAAGCGAGCTTTATACCCACAGACTGGTGGGCAAGAATTTTTAAAGTGCTGTATCATACAGCTGCAGCTATTCCCTGACGTTGACGGGTAGTCACCACTTCTCTTCTGCCTTACACTGTACAGCTGTCCTGACATATCAAAGTTAAAGGAGAGGCCTGTTTTCAATTTTCACAGATGTTGCCAGATTGATTTCCAAAGAAGCTAAAACACTTCATATTTTACCAGCAATATATACATTTTTCCCTTCCACCTCCACATCAGCAACTTTTAAAATGATACAGCACTTTTAAAAAGATCCGGCCGCTGCCGTTCGGGAATAGTTGCAGCTGTATGAAGAGTGAGCTGAGAATTAGAGCTGCTCCCTGAAGGGATTCCACAAGGAAGGGCGAGTGGGAACAGAGAGGTGCGGAAATGTGCATATTATCTCATTCTAAAAATAAGTAACCACGTTACATGTACACGTGTGTGTATTTGTGCTTATGCTTGTCTGGAAGGGACTAAGAGCAGAGAAACAAATAAATAAATAAATTTATTAAAAAACAAATAAATAAATTTATTAAAAATTAAAAAAAAATAAAACGACTTGAAGGTTCTAGCAAATGCAATAAACCTAGAAAAATGGAATAACTGATACATTAGACATAGATAAAGCTCTTTTTTGCTGGTATGAGCAAAAAAAAGAGCAGAGAAAAATGTGGAAGGCTACATTCTAGATAATGACCTCTGTCATCTGGGATGGGATGGGCCCTTTTAGATTTCTTCCTGCTGCTCTCCTGGAACACAGACCTGATGGCTGGTGCTTCAGCAGCCATCTTCAACCTTGAGATGACCTTGATAGTGGAAACCACCCATATACAATGGCAGAATCTGGGTTCCTGTCAACCACAGCCATCCCACTAGCCCTGGACTGCCTACCTCTAGACTTCTTTTATGTGAGAGGGAAATTAACTTTTTAAACTCTCTGTTATTTTTGGTCTGTGTTACAAGCAGCCGAACATAGCTCCTGTTTGATACAATATATACTTTAAAAAAAGAACTTAAAAAGTAAAATAATACACGTTCAGTCAACAAAGTGCTCAGTTACAGGAGGAGTATTAAAAATCGCAAGAAGAGACCAAGGCAAATGGATATCATCTAGATTCAGTGCAGTCATGGATATTTGCTTCCAGGCTATACATTCTGACTTGGCTGAATTCAAAGTAACTCTTGACCACCTGCTTCCCACTCTGAAAAGTCCAGGCTTCCTTTTAGAAGCATAGACATTATCCAAATTGCCAGAATCCAAGTGAGTAAAGCATCTTCTACTAAGCACCTTCTCTCTCCACCATGAAGTTACTCTGTACATTAAGGAATGCAAAAGACGGATCTGATCCAGTCCCTGACGGCAAGTTAAGACTCCCTAGAAACTAGAGAACAATGGCTGAGAGTGCAATTAAATACGACGTGAGGCAGTGCTGCAGAATGTAGTGCTCTGCTTTCTGTCATGTTATGGATTATTCCCTGGATTTGCTTTTGAACTGGAACAACAGTTTTAGAACATTAACTGGGAAAGATTTTTTTTTTCAAGCAAAAGAGAAAAATGGCTTTATAACCTCAGAGAAGCATAATGTTGAAAGATGATAGGCAAAGGCTTCAGAGGAATCTTAAATTAGACTGTGCTTTTGAAGACCTGCAATTAGAGAGAGGCGGGTTATCTCTTAACATAATATTTTCTTGCTTAAATTACATTTCATAATGAGCTACTTATACTTGGGTTTCAGGAAACCAATTCCAGCCTGGGGAACATTTTTTTCCTCGCAAGTGGAGAAACATCAGAATGGCGGCACTGCCCTCTGGCGCCTCTCTCCTGGGACCACAGGTTTTGCCTCAGCAAAAGGCAACGCTTTTGAAGCTTTTCTGAACGTTAGCTTGCAAACTGGTAATGGTAGGGACTACCTCATAAATGAAAAAAAAATTGGAAGTACTGATGAGAAATTATGACCAGAAAGCAGAACTTTTTCTAACTTTGTGGAAGCATGTTTAGAAACAATATGGAGCGTTATATAAGTTTTATTGTTTGTATATTATTGGTTGCTTAGGCTTATTACAAAATAACTTGATTTGGGAGCGCATGAAACAAAAAGATATCGCCCGGTCTGTTTCTGTTCTCTCCTTTTTTTCATATAGCTCTAAATCAGCGGTTATTTTTGCCTTTTCTAAAAATTGAGGCATAGTTTACACACAGGGAGTGTATGGATCCGAGTCATAGTTCAGCGAGTGCTGATGAATTCATGCAGCCACACCTCTACTAAGAGAACAGAATGTCTCCATCAGCGCTGAAGCTCCCACGTGCACAGCAAGCACCGTCCTGACTTCCATCACTGTAGAGTAGTTCTGACTGTGGTAAGAGTTCATATAAGTGGAATCCTACAGCGGAATGTACTCTTTTGGTCTTTTGGTCAGGCTGCTTTTTGCTCAGCATAATATTTTTGAGGTTCATTCATGTTGTTGTATAAATCAATAATTTGTTCTTTTTTTATCCATTGTATGAAAACACCAGTTTATTTATCCATTCTCCTACTGATGGGCATGTGGATTGTTTTCACTTTGGGCCTATTATGAATAAAGCTGCTGTGAACAAGTCCTTATAGATACATGTTTTCATGTCTCTTGGGTAAATACCTAGGAGTGGTGGGATTACTGGGCCATAGAGCAGATGGTGGTTTGACTTTATAAGGAGTGACCAAACTTTCCGAAGTGGTGGCTGCTTTGAGCCTTCTCTTCCTGTAGTCTTTAGAATTCTGTCTACCCCACTAAACTAAAGTACTTAATCCCCTCTTATTAATTGTTCTTTGTATTAAATTTTACCTGTGTCTTCCTCAGTGGAGTATTTGCTCAAGTCTTAGGCCTCGTTTCGGGGGCTGGTTTTTTTTTTTTTTTTTTTTTGCAGTACGCGTGCCTCTCACTGCTGTGGCCTCTCCCGTTGCAGAGCACAGGCTCCGGACGCACAGGCCCAGCGGCCACGGCTCACGGGCCCAGCCGCTCCGCGGCACGTGGGATCTTCCTGGACCGGGGCACGAACCCGCGTCCCCCGCATCGGCAGGCGGACTGGCAACCACCGCGCCACTGGGGAAGCCCCTGGGGGTTGGTGTTTTTATTACTGAGTTGTAGGAGTTCTTTATTCAGGATATAAGTGCTGTGTCAGGTATATGTTTTGCGAACATTTTATCCTAGTCTATCCTTTTGCCTATTCATTTTATTGCAGTAAAACCACAAAACAATTACTGTTACAAAATGTTACAAAGCAAAACAATTACTGTTGCAAAATGTTACAAAGCAAAACAATTACTGTTACAAAGTGCTTCCCTGGCGCCTCCCCACCGGGTCGCAGGTGCAGCTCTTCTCCCTGCTCTGTCTCAAGCCTCCTGTTGACAAAAACTTTCATCCATAGTCAATCTAAGAAGAAATGGAAAATCTTATTCGAGCCAACCTGAGGATTCTAACACGGGGGACAGTCTTTCAGAAGCTCCGAGGACTGTTCCTCCCCTTAGAGGTCAAAGCACAGTTGTATATGTTTTTGAGACAAAGGGTTATACGTCAAGGTAACATGTGGACACTTAACAGAGTCCAGCAAGGGGAGTAGTGGGTCATCGTGACCCCTTATGGGATTGAGAAAGGAATGTTATCTCCTAAGGAGTGACTTTGCTGGCGCCAGGGGAACCGGCCTTTTGGGCGTGTCTCGCGGCGGGGGGTGTCTAGTTAGTGTGTGATGCAGATGCACAGGGCGCGCTGAAGGGGGCCAACCGCAGAGAAAATTTTATGTTAAATTTTTCTTTTCTTGCCTTAAAAATCACCTTACCTCGTCATTCCCACCTGACAGCCCTCAGTCTCCACTGCAGGTATTTGAGCCGGTGCCTGCTGCCGCCCCCACGTGCTGTCCGCAGGCCCGCCCTGCTCACTGGCCACGGGAAGCCTCTCGGAGCCTCAGGGGTCTCACGTGACACACAGGGGCGTCCCAGGCCGAAGGAATCGTGCTCGTAAGGGTGTCCCGCAGTGCCTGGCCCCTCGGATGGCTTTGTTAAAGGGGGAGAAGCTGAGGGAGCCTGTGGCCCCCCGGTGTCTGCCAGGGCCTCAGGCGAGAGGGGGCGCGCTTTTCCCAGAGGACTGGCGGGGGGCTGCCTCCCCGGCGCCCACCATACCTTCAGGACCCGCGGCTGCTCTGCCCCCCATGGAGTCCCCACGTGTCTGTCTGCAGAGGCCGGGCCCTCGGACCACTGCTCGAGACCCATGAGGGCGGAGGCGACGACCAGGGACGAAAGCCTGCCCCAGTGGGTGGACTGAGTGGAGGGGGGTCCCCATCTGCCACCGGAAGGCCAGCCACCACATGGCCACCGGTTCTCCGCCAGCCGCTCCCCACACCGCACATAAGTGTGTGGACGTGACTGTCCCCATAACGCTTCATTTGTGGGGACAGCTGGGCCACATTTGGCCCTTGAGTCATGGTTTGCTGGCCCCTGGTCTAGGCCCGTGGTTCTCAAACTTGTGCTTGCGTCACTGTTCCCCCGCGGGGGCATTGGAGCATAGATTGTTGGGGTCCACTCCCGGGTTTCTGAGTCAGGCTGTCTGCCAAGTGTGAATTTCCAAGTTCCAGGTGAGGCTCTAGACCAGGGCTGGCTTTGAGAGCCCTGCTCCGGAAGACGGGTAGGAGTGCTGGGTGGGCAGGCAGCAAGTAGATGGCGCTGTGGGTGCATTGGGACCAGCCAGGAGCTTCCAAGTCCCAGACACGCCTCCCCCACCGTGATCCCGCTGTCTGGGTTGGGGCCGGGCCTCATATTTTATAAGTGCCCCGGGAGGGGTTCTGGCCACGAGCACCCCTGCGCTGGGTGCAGGGAATGGCTCTAGCAAGGTTGTGGATGGGAAGGGAGAGAGAAAAGAGGGTCCCTGGGGGTCCAAGAAACAAGTTCCTCTGAACAACTTGAGAAGTAAAACAGATAAAGGCAGGGGTTGGGGTGACCTTGATGAGAACTGATGGCCCTGCCCGGGTCCTCCAAACCCACCTCCCAGTCTGGGCACCACTGGCAAGGCTTGACAGCGGAGGAGCCTTGGGGGATCCTGGAACAGCTCTTCACTCCAGGGAGAGGGTCTGGGACAGCTCCCTGCCCCCAGGGGGAGAGAGAGGATTGGGGACAGCTCTTGCCCCAGGGAGAGGGCTGCACATGTCACACCCCCAACCACTGAGTCGGGGAGCCCAGTCCCTGTGGGAGGAGCCAGATCCTCCAGCGGGGGCACGATGGGCACTGAAGCAGCCCTCCAGGGGTCGTTTGTCCCCTCTGCTCCACGACCGGGAATCAGGTTGCCCAGGGCCTTCATCCTCCTCAGGGTCTGGGCGCCCCACCCACCCCCACACACACACACACACTCAAGCCCTGGTGTTGCCATGTGGACCCCACCTTCACCCCTGACTCTCCTGGCTTCTCCCCTTTTCCTGGCTTCACAGCTGCAATGCCAAGCTCAGGCTGGGCCTCGGTCTCCCTGCTTCCACTCCGAGACACCTTGTTGCCATGACTTTAAATGTCATCCCTGTGCTCTCGACTCTAGAGCACACAGCTATTGTTTCCTCTGAGCTCTCCAGGTGGCACCTCAAACATAAGGCACCCAGTATGGCCCCAATTCCAGCCCCAGGCTTTCTGGACTTGGGAAAGAACATCTCCATCAAAGGTGCTGCTCTGGTCCAAACTTGAGCAGCAACTCCCTATTTTTATTTTTAGTGTTCCAATAAAATTTTATTGGGGATGGGGATATATACGTATATGTATAACTCATTCACTTTGTCCTAGAGCAGAAACTAACACACCATTGTAAAGCAATTATACTCCAATAAAAATGTTAAAAAAAAAAACAGAAAACTTTATTGGGGGACTCCCCTGGTGGCACAGGGGTTGAGAATCCACCTGCCAATGTAGGGGACACAGGTTCGGGCCCTGGTCCGGGAAGACCCCACATGCTGCGGAGCAACTAAGCCCATGCGCCACAACTACTGAGCCTGTGCTCTAGCGCCCACGAGCCACAAATACTGAGCCCACATGCCACAACTACTGAAGCCCGTGCGCCTAGAGCCCGTGCTCTGCAACAAGAGAAGCCACTGCAATGAGAAGCCCACACACTGCAACGAAGAGTAGCCCCCCCTCGCCTCAACTAGAGAAAGCCCGCGTGCAGCAACAAAGACCCAATGCAGCCAAATATAAATAAATAAATAAGTAAATAAATTTACTAAAAAAAAAAACTTTATTGGAACTGGCCCAAGTGGTGGGTCAGATTTGGTCCATGGGTCACTGTTTTCCACTTTTGCATTAATCCAGTGTCCAGTGGTGTGTTTTTAAAAATATTTTATAGTGATTTTTATTTATTTATTTATTATTATTTATTTCTCTTTTTTTGCGGTACACGGGCCTCTCACTGCTGTGGACTCTCCCGTTGCGGAGCACAGGCTCCGGACGCGCAGGCTCAGCGGCCATGGCTCATGGGCCCAGCCGCTCCGCGGCGTGTGGGATCTTCCCAGACCGGGACACGAACCCGCGTCCCCTGCATCGGCAGGCGGACTCTCAACCACTGCGCCACCAGGGAAGCCCTGATTTTTATTTTTATACAATTTTATTTTATTTTATTTTTTATTTTATTTTGTTTTTTTGTTTTTGCGGTACACGGGCCTCTCACTGTTGTGGCCTCTCCCTTTGCGGAGCACAGGCTCCGGATGCACAGGCCCAGTGGCCATGGCTCACAGGCCCAGCCACTCCGCGAT